>NC_091566.1:37330807-37355807 GCF_042767895.1 Penaeus vannamei | reverse complement strand
CCTCTCTCCTCCCCCACTTTCCCCTCCCCCTGGAACCCCTCTAGGAATCCCCTTTGGGAATGGAAAGATCGCATTGCTACTGCCGTCACCCCTCTCCCCTCTCTTCCCCCCTCTTCCCTCTCACCCCTCTCCCCTCTCCCCTCTCTTCCCTCTCTTCCCTTCCGTCTCCCTGTTCCTTACCCCTACCCCCTTCTTTATCAACCCCGTTTCCCCCCTTCTTCCTGCCCCGTCTTTCCCTTTTATTCCCGTTGCTTCACCCTCTCCCTTTCCCCTTTCCCTTCGCTGGTCTCTTTAAGATTCTCGTCCCTGTATTTCTCACTCTTACTACCTTATCCTTGTCTTTCTCACCCCCATTCTCCCTTATCCCCGTCTTTCCCACTCCTTTCCCCCTCTCCCCATCCCGTCCTTTCCCTCTCTCACCCTCTTATTCTTACTCCCCCTTCTCTCCCCCCCCCTCCTCCCCCGACCCGTCTCCATGCCTCTCACCCTGTTCCCCCGCTCACCCTTTTATTCTCACTCCCTCTTTCCCCCTCTCCCCGCCCCGTCCTTTCTCTCTCTCTCACCCTCTTATTCTCATCCCCACCCCTTCTCTCTCCTACCCCCTCCGACCCGTTTCCCTGCCTCTCACCCTCTTATTCTCATCCCCACCCCTTCTCTCTCCTACCCCCCTCCGACCCGTTTCCCTGCCTCTCACCCTCTTATTCTCATCCCCCTACCCTCTCCCACCCCCATCCCCCTGACCCGTCTCCCTGCCTCTCACCCTGTCTGGCTACTCTGCCTCCTTGTACCGCATCCCCCCGGGCTCACTAATCCCAATGCCCCCCCCCCCCCGCTGGAATATGCAGGTAGTTTTCCTCCATAAGATTAACAGTAGTTGAGGTGACGGTGGTCCTCCACTCATCCCCAGACGATCGTAGCACCAAGCCAAAAAATAAATAAAATAAAAGCAAGCCAGCCAAGCCAACTCAGCCAAACCAGCAAGCCTGCTAGCCAAAAATACCAAAAAATATATATATATATTTATATTTACATTTATATATTTATCTTAAACTTTTTAGCCCTCCAGATTTTACCCATCATAGCAACCGCAGCTAAAGACACTCCGCTTCTTTTTTTTCTTTTTTTTTTGAAGACAAAAGCTATTTTGATTTTTTTATTTCGTTCTTCCACCCGACCCCCCCTCCTCTCCACCACCACCACATATATATTTACTTGAATCTTTTTTTTTTTGTCTCACAGCCTCTCGCCCCTTTTTTGAAATAAAGGAAGAGATATGCCTTGATGCAACCCTCAGTGGAATGACTGTACAGAGTAGTTTTGATTTTAATAAAGTCTTTGCACTGTTCCCGCCTCACTAGTTGGCAACATGTAACATTTTTTCCCCCTTTCCACACATGCCCCTTCCGCTATATATACATTATTTTACATTAATTGCTACTTATTCTAGTATCTAAAAAAAAGATAGTAGTTTGCATAGTAGATCTTTCTTTTTATATATTTAAAAAACCGTCACATTTTCCACTTGTTATCAAGGAATATCGCCACAGTATTGCCCACAGTGGTTCCTTCGATTAAGCGTTGTACCAGTAAGGTTTCTTGTAGTGCTCACGGACAGGTAGTTGTGTGGGGCAGATTTATCCGTCTTGCAAATGCCTTTTTTAACCTTCCCTCTTAGTTCCTGGGTAGATCTTTGATTTTTTTTGTTGTTTTTTGTATGTAATGTAATGATAAGGGACCAGAGATTTTTTTGTTTTTGTGTTTGTGTATGTTTAAAGTCAAGGTTTTGAAGGTTCACTTGTTTTTTTTTCTCAGACTTTTTTTTGTTTTTGCCTTTTTATTGGTCAGATTTTAATTGTATTTGCTGTACATTGGTTATATTTTTTTACGAGGTAGTAGCAGTAGATTATTTTTCATTTTAAAGAATAAATTTTTATAGTCATGAGTTTGTTTCACAAGAAAACGAATCAGACCTTGCCTAGATCAGTTCCCAGAGTCACTTGCGAGAGTCCAGTAGAGCCGCCGCCGCCGCGCCACGACGACCCGAAGGCCCTCCTCTTGACCGCCTCTCTTGTCCTCTCCCAGCAGCACAACTCGCCCTACCTGGCCGGCATCCCGACGATGGGTAACTTCAACCCCTACATCGCCTCCTCCCCCGTCATGACGATGGGCATGACCGACGTGGCCTCGCCCATCACGGGGGTGGTGCCCCAGCAGGTGGTCACGGCTCAGAAGGTGCCACGGACCGACCGACTAGAGGTAAGGTCGCGCGAAGGGCTGGTCTCCCTCCCCCCCTCCCCCGCCCCCTCCCCACGAGCCCTCTCACACCCCCCCCCCCCAAACCCCTCACAACAACACGTCATTCGCCCTCACAGATCCTGCACTCTTTACATTCTTTTTTTTTTGCGAATATTTTTTTCGGATAAGCACACGCACACTCAAACACCCACACACACAACCAATCAACCAATCAATCAGTTATTGACAGTGACACAATCGCCCGCCCCAACAGCCCGCCTTCCCCTCGCCTTCCTCTCGCCCCTGTCATGATAGAGGTTAGATCAAGATGTAAGATTTCCTAAGGCAATGCTTTGTACCCACACCTATTGTTCCTTAAGCCTAGACCTACCTTGTATAGTGATCTGTTTACATGACTCTATGTATAGTTTATATTTTTTATACAATGTGTCTAATGTTTCTCTCTACCCATTTCTGTATTTACTGTCAGAAAGTTTTTTCTCATCCATATTGTTGTTACTGTTATTACCAAATTATGATTCTTGATATCATGATTATTATTATTGCCGCTTGAACTTTTTTCATGTACCATCCATTATTTATATACTTTTTTTTTTCCTTTTTATCTAAAGCTTATTTACAGCACTTGTAGGATGATAAGTTTGCTTGCTTTGCCCTTTTCCATTTCGTTGGTTGAAGGAGGGAAGGAGGGAGGAGGCACCTTACACACAGGCTCCCTCGCGCAGACGCAGGACGCAGCATGGGGATAGCATGTCGAAGTTAGAGCGAAAGAATTATGATTTTTGTTCATTCGCTCTCTCTCTCTCTCTCTCAATCTCTCTATGAGTTTTATGGTTTTATTGTATTTTTTTATGATCATTTGGGGGATCGTCTGCGTGACATAGGGCCCTGTGTAGCGTGCCCGCCCCCCCTTCACCTCCGAGAGAAACCGTAAGGCGTTGCTGGGGTTTATGGGGGGAGGGGGGGATTGGGAGGGAGCGAGAAGGGAGGGAAGGGGATGGGCAGTGTCTCCAATCGACCCCTTTTTTTTCCAATTTTTATTTCGGACTTTTTTCCCCCTAGACTTTCCTCCCCTCTCCCCTATTTTTTCCCCCTCTGCTGGACATTCTACTTCGTTCCATGCTTTCTTTCAGCGGGTTGTATGCCCCTCCCCCCCACCCTCCCCCTCCCTCTCCAACCTCCCCATTTCATCATTTTCTTCCACCCCATTTTTTTTAAAAGTCTTGCGATGGCACTGCCCCTCTCCCCCCTATCTATCCCCTCCTCCAGCCTTATCCCTCTTTCTTCCTCTCTCTCTTTCTCTCTCTTTCTCTCTCATTCTCTCTCACTTTCTCGCTTCCTCTCTACTTCTCAGTCTCTCCCTCTCTCTCCCCTCTCCAGCACGACTTTTTTTATATTATTTTTAACTCTAAAGTGAACAGCAAACCGGTTCTGTAGCCTGGATCACCTCCCCGCTGCATCCCTTTGTTTGCTCATCATTTCAGTGTTTTCTAGTTCAGAGGCAGAAGAGCTGCCGGGATTCTTTGGATTTTAAGTGTCTTGTATGAACAGCCCTCGCTCAATATTTTCATAATTGGATGTCACAAAGAATGATGATGGCCACGCCCTGTTTTTATTTATTTTTTTGATTTTTTTTTTTCGAATAAGGTGGGCTGATGAATTCACGGATCTTTATAGCCTTTTGTGATTTTTTTAAAAATTTAATTTCCGTGAAGGATATAAGTTTTGTAGATCTGATTCGGATCTTTTTTTTTTCAACTTTTTTTCACAATTTTTTTTTTCTTCCTAATGTACTGTCTCTCTCTTGTGTTCATGTGTTTCGGCGTTGTTGCCGGAGAGCAAAACAAGGCTATAAGGACGTGAAGCAACCGCGCGGCCATCAGTAGCGAGTATGCTGTATAGCTGTGATGAGGGGGTTGGGTCCGAGCCTCGCTTCTCACGCCTCACTCTTCACTCTTCACACTAGACGTTGGACACACTCACGCCCGCTTCAAGCATCTACGGCGCACTCTTTTTTTAAGCGTTATTTCAACGTCGCTTATTGAGCATATTGTATCGGATTAACCATAGAGTAACTGAGTGCACATTTTCTTTACTTACTTACATACTTACACGTACACACGCGCACGCACGTTAGGAGCGAGGCTCGACCAGCCACCTTATTGTCATGTCCTATCATTATCTATATTTATTTTATTTTCCAGTGGATTTGTAAATACTTTTTGGTGCTTGCTTACAACTATAATTTGTCTTCTTTATTTTTTATTTTGTTTTAGTGTTTTTTTTTCTTCTTAATTACTGTTATTATTATCGTTTTTAAGTTCCATTTATCATTTGATTGTCAACATTTTTCTCTTTCAGGCTGTAAATAAGAGTATCTCAAAATATGTTGAAAAAAAAAGTTGATCTAACCTAGCTTTTTCCATGTCATGTTCTGTCACTTTTGTCTCCACACTGACCCCCCTCCCCCCCTTTTTTATTATCTTTGTCTTTCTGTCTCATACGTAACATCTGTGTGTTTATTGTTATTATTATTATTATTATTATTATCTCCCAACTCACCCATACTTCTCTCCACTTTTCTTACCACTACCACTTGCGTATTCTTGAAATCTCGATTATATAACCTATTATTAATATTACCTCACTCCCCCCATGTGTCCAGCATTGGTTCTCTTGAGAAATAACACTTTTTTCCTACATATTTTTTATCGATTAATCAACAGCATTGGTATATATATATTTATTCCTCTGTTCAATTAATAGTTGATCTGCGTTTATTGCTCGTCAATTTAACACTTTTATGATGTTGCTTTCTCTAATTGCGCCTTTGACCGATTCTCATTCGTTTGCTAACAGTTTACATACTATAATTATCTTTGTTGAGATGATATTTTCGTACTCTTTTTGTTATTATTTATATACATTTTTTTCCTCCTTATTTTGTAATGAATGGAGCACTGATTTTTCAATGAATGTTACATTTATATTTAGAGACGTTGCATCGGCACTGTAAAACTAAATATTTTTTCTTGTAATAGTAAGTGTTTCAGTAGCCGTTTCCGCTCAGGACTCTCTCGAGTGTTGCCTGATGTACCCACGAGTTCCGCCCTGGGCACTTGTGACGCAGCGGCTGTTCTTAACATGGCTGCCACCACCTCCACCACCCCCTCCTCCGGGTATCCTCTCACGACCCCGCCCCCCTTCTGCTGTCATTTTATACCTGTAGAATTTTATGTAACGCTGTTGCATTGGACCTCCGCCCTCAACTCTCGCTCTAAGAGAGACGCGAATTCTGCGGGCGTGCGGGCGTGCGGGCAGCGTCGCCGCGGCGCCCAGCCCCAGCCCGGCGCCGCGCCTGTTGTGGCATGTGCGGCTGCTTGCCCCGAGCGCCGCCCGCGCCCCTTGGTGTCGAGAGGCGTCCAATCGCGCCCACAAAGACTCTCCGTGGATACATGTTTGCAACACTCCACCCATGGCCGGTTGTCTGCGCAGCAAACCTAACGCCCACACTTCTACCCACGCCCACACTTCCACCCACGCCCACACTTCCACCCACGCCCACACTTTCACCCATACCCACACTTCCGCCCACACTCATTAACAGCGACTCCACTCGCCCTCACTGCCGATGCCTCCGCCGCCCCCCCCGCCCCCGCCCTCCGAGCCAAGGCACTTGGGCGGCTCTCAAGGCCTCTCCCTGCGTCGGGTCACGAGACGCGGGCGCGTGACATGTCATTCATGGAACACGTCATGCGTTGATGCTCATGTCAGGTGTGTGTGTGTGTGTATGTATGTGTTTGTGTGCGTGTGTCTGTGTCTGTTTGTCTTTCTTTGCCTGTATGTGTATGTGTGTGTGCGTGTGCGCGTGTGTCTTTGTCTGTCTCTGTCTGTGTGTGTGCGTGTGTGCGGGCATTTGTTTGTGCGTTTGTGTATTTGGCAGTTTGTGTGCGAGCATGTGTCAGCATCTGTGTTTGTATGTTTGAGTGTTTTACCGTGACTGGAGATATATCTCACAACACACTCACTCACACACTCATTTACATACACGTCCATCGCCCCGCCCCTCCCCCTCCCCCAGGCGACAGATCCCGCCCCCTCCCCCCTCCCCCTGGTGAAGCCCCGGGCCCTCACCCCCCCCCCCCACCGCGGGAAGACATCCGGGTCTCAGCGGAGCTTTTCTCAAGCTCAAGCCGCAGGAGCTGGATGACGAGAGAAGGAGGCAGGGCGCGCCTACGCCGAGTCCTCCCGTGGGTGCCCCGCGGAAGGGCGTGCCGTGCCCTGTGACCGGCGGAATGTCGTTCGTGTGCCTCATGCCCCCGGCATACCCCATCCCTTCAGCTGAATGCACAGACGCCCCCTTTCCCCTCCGTGCACTAGGAGTGCTGATGCCTTCTTAGGTGTTAGGTGCCCCCTAGTTGTACCCTTGCCTCCTCTAGGTGCATTGATGCCCAGGTGTCTTAGGCGCCCCTCCCCCGTGTGCCAGGTGCCCCGCCCACTTCACTCAAGCACCCGCGCCTCGCTAGTGCTGCACCAGAGTCCACTCCCGCTCCCCGCTGTGCCGCCCGAAGGGATGCCTCGGCGCCCCTCCTGACATAGCTCTCCCGCTGTGTAGAGTCACAGGCCCCGACCCGCCCCGCCCCACGCCCGCCCCACACCCGCCCCTCCCCGCCCTCCAGCCATGACCGCCGCGCAGGTTTGCAGGCAGGCAACGGGCTCCTCCGCCGCTACTGCCACCTACTGCTTCTCTGCTGCTTGCCTGCTGCATGACCCTCAGTTGCTTGTACCATCTGCATGCTGCTTGCCTTCTTTGGTTGAATTGTCATCTTTGTTTCCTCGACCGAGGGCGGTGCCGGCAGGTGGTGCCGCGCGCACTCCGCCTGGCGGGCGCCCCCTCGCCCTAACACCCACACCTGACGCGCCGCCGGGCACCTAGACCCCGCCACTACCACCTCCACCACACCGCCTCCACCACTTTCACACCCCGCTCTGCCCTCTTCTTCCGCCCATCTACATGGTACGTGCTGCACACGGTCACCTCATCGCCCCCCCCCCTCCCTGCCCAGTTTAGTACCCCCTTTCTGATCCGTCACTGTGTGCTGTTGTTGTGGGCATTGCGTCTGGGTGCCCGGCTCTGTCGTCAACAACAACAAAACTAACTTTTTAAACGATGATTAAGATAAAAAAGATACAAGATTTTTTTCCACCAAGAGGCACGAGTGGAGGCCCAGCACTCAGGCCTCAGCTGACCTTCTGGCCTCAGCTGACCTCGGCCGCGCTCACTCTTTACCAAATGTTCATGAGGTCGGCGTCTGCAACGCGAGGGGGGAGTCCCCTTTGCTCATGTCTTTTCCATAACCGCTGCCTTTTTGCGGCGCCTTAGCCTTCCACCCAAAGGGATTAAGATTTTGATGATCGTAGGAGTAGTCCTCTTAAACGCCGTGTTGCAGATGCTAGACGTCCTCATACTTCCAGACCTGTTGTAAACCTGATCTCCTACACCCACACAAACGCTCCCACTCCACCCAAGGGCACCAGAATCCACCTTGCTCCACAGTCCACCTCCGTCACACCTTGCCCACGTCCCAAACAGCCCGAACATTGCCCTTTCCTTCCCCCACACCCTCCGCCCCACACCCTACGCCCCACACCCTACGCCCCACACCTCACACCTTCACCAGTGAGCCGCCAACTTGCCTACGTTTCCCCAGAAGCAAAATTACCTCCACATACCTCTGCGGGTTTCTCCTTCCACCAGCGTCGGGATGCAGCTTCTGACTTCTCTGTCTGCTGAGCGCTCTTGCTGTCTCTGCGTAGTGTACATTTTCTTCCAGGGATCCCTTGGAATCTTCCCTTTTTTCTTTACATCAACGTCTTTCGTCTCTTCTTTTTTCCTGTGCAAGACGCGTCTGTTGCAACGCATTCCAGTTAGGGGAAAATTCCACTTCTTCGACACGTACATTTCTAGAATCCCTTCATGAGTCATTCTTCGAATAGATCTCGACTCTCTACAGCTTCGTGGACTCTCTGATGTCTCTTGTTTTGACTCTCTCTCTCTCTCTCTCTCTCTCTCTCTCTCTCTCTCTCTCTCTCTCTCTCTCTCTCTCTCTCTCTCTCTCTGTCTCTCTCTCTCTTTTTTCATGTGTCGATTCTCCTTTTATACATTTGGATAAAACCTTCTGTTTAGCATCATTCCAGTTATCAAATTTTCCAGTTTGATCGCATAGTATTATATAAATTTGTTTCATCTCTTTCCTTCAAAAGAGCATTTCCTCTCTTCTCTTTGTCGTTGATGGATCAAAGTCCCTCTAGAGTGACGGTCACACTAGCTGCTTCCCGGCGCTCGTCGAAGGGACGCTCTCCAGGTCCTCCTTGCTCCTTCGTCAGGCACCCGCTCCCGACTCTGCCCTTCCTCTCCCGCCCCCGTTCCTTTTGATCCTGCCTGCTTCTCGAGATGTCCCTTCCCCTCCTTCCCCTCCTTCCCCTCGGCCCCCCTATCTCCCTTTCCTTTCCCTTTTATCCTGCCTGCTGCTCGAGATTGCCCTTCCTCTCGGCCCCTCATCTCCCTCTCCTTTCCTTTTTTATCCTGCCTGCTTCTCGAGATTGCCCTTCGACATTCCCCACCCTCGGCCCTATTCCTCTCTCCTCACCCTCTTGGAACAACCTTCCTCCTCCTGCCCGACACCCGACGCCCTGTCCCTTCCCCTTCCATCTCCTGCCCGACGCCCACCTCCTTCTCCCTCTCCCTTCCATCTCCTGCCCGACGCCCACCTCCCTCTCCCTCTCCCTTCCCCTTCCATCTCCTGCCCGACGCCCACCTCCCTCTCCCTTTCCCTCTCCCTTCCCCTTCCTCCAGCTGCTCCCCTCTTGCTAGCTGTCCCCTGGTTCTCTCCCGGTGTCTCCCGCCGCTGCTGGGTCGCCCGCTGTAGTCCGCTCTTCTGCCTCTAGGTATGCCGCGAGTTTCAGCGCGGCGCGTGCAAGAGGCCGGAGCAGGAGTGCCGCTTCGCCCACCCGCCCGATCACGTGAGCACGACAGACGAGGGCACTGTCACAGTTTGCATGGACGCTATCAAGAGCCGCTGCTCTCGTGAACCCTGTCGCTACTTCCACCCTCCCCCGCACCTTCAGGCCCAGCTCAGGGCGAGCCAAGGCCGCGCCGCACAACAACCCGTGGTAGGCACAACCCGCACACGCCACTCGCCCTCCCTAGCGCTACCTCCATACCTACCTACATCACCGCCCTTCCTGCCCTTCCTGACCACTTCTCTCTCTCTCTCTCTCTCTCTCTCTCTCTCTCTCTCTCTCTCTCTCTCTCTCTCTCTCTCTCTCTCTCTCTCTCTCTCTCTCTCTCTCTCTCTGTCTCTCTCTCTCTCTCTCTCTCTCTTTTCGTCTCTCTCTCTCTTCGTTTCTCTCTCTCTCTTCGTTTCTCTCTCTCTCTCCGTTTCTCTCTCTCTCTCTCTGTGTCTCTCTCTCTCTCTCTCCGTTTCTCTCTCTCTCTCCGTTTCTCTCTCTCTCTCCGTTTCTCTCTCTCTCTCCGTTTCTCTCTCTCTCTCCGTTTCTCTCTCTCTCTCTCTCCGTCTCATTTTCTCTCTCTCCCTCACTCTCTCTCTCTCTCTCTCTCTCTCTCCGTCTCTCTCTCTCTCTCTCTCCGTCTCTCTGTCTCAGTATCTCTCTCTCCGTCTCTCTGTCTCAGTATCTCTCTCTCCGTCTCTCTGTCTCAGTATCTCTCTCTCCGTCTCTCTGTCTCACTCTCTGTATCTCTCTCTCTCTCTCTCTCTCTCTCTCTCTCTCTCTCTCTCTCTCTCTCTCTCTCTCTCTCTCTCTCTCTCTCTCTCTCTCTCTCTGTTTTTTCCTCATTCATCCTTTCTTACTGGCCTGTTTTGTCTCTCTCACATGTCTCTTAGAGTCTATACGGTCCTTTCGTGAGGTTTTTTCTCACTACCTTTGAAATGTTATCTCTGTTATATGTTATACCTCTTAGAGGAATTATCTCTTTGTCTTTTACAATCATGAACTATCACTCCATAAGGTCACCTGCGGCCATGGTTGTCACTTTTTGTTTGTTTATGGAACCATTCTCATAGTGTAAGTCCTTCATATCATGGTCAGTTGACAACCATGCCTCCTCCCACATGGGGCACGTGCGTCCAGGGACCAAGGGGCTCTTGGTCCCTGGTGGGCGTGCCCCTCTGCCCCCTTCGCCCCCGCCCGCACGCGAGCAGCCCTGCTGAGCGCCCCACACGTAGTGCCCGCCACCATCCGCTGCTCCGCGCCGACCCTGCTAGCCCCTGCTGGCCTCCCTCCCCCTCCTCACAGGCTGTCGGGACGCTCCTGCTGGGCTCGCCTGGGCTCCTCACATTAGCCGAGATCTCAGTACTTGTTAAACCCGCCCTCCTCCTCCACCTACAGACAGCGGGTCGCCAGGAGAACGCCCGCGTGCGCTGTGCGGCCTACCACGCCCCTTCTGCAGGAGGCCTCAGCGCGGGTGTTCTCCTGGTTCCTGTAACCTCCTTACAGCCGCTACACTGTCGGAAAGCAAGCTTGGTGCGGAGACACGCTGGCTCAACCCACACCATCATGTGTATGATATTCATGGCGACAAGGCTAGACCACCACACTCAGCTCTTCAACACACCGAATCTCCCTCGGGAACAGATGCCTCGCGCGTCTCCCAACCTACATGGCCTTTGCCTCTTATTTTCTCTCTCTCTCCTTCATCTCGTTCTCTCCTCCCTTTCTCTCTGTCTCTCGTTCTGCACATATTGCCCACCGGCGAGCAGTTTTCTCCCACCTTCTCAGTCGGCACAAACCGCGTTTGTGTCGCTTGGCTCCCGGCTGCCCCGGCGCCCGCACGGCCCGCCCCCAGCGCCCCCGCCCGCCGCACGCCCTCGCCCGGACTCAAGTAATCGCCTATGTTGAATCCCGCATGCCAGGCTCCTTGCACGTCGCGCCCTCCGTCAGAGGGTGAGCGTCGGGCCCTCAGTGCGGCGGGCGGCGGCGCGGAGGCTCAGTGCCGTCGGGGCGCCTCCATGGCCGGTGTTTAAGAGATCCTGAGAGCAGACGGTTTACCCGCCGTGGGTCTCCCGCGCCGAGACTCTCCCAAAAATACTTTTTATTCCAAATTTTTATTTATACTCATATATATATATATATTTATATATGCAAATGACAAGCCCAGATAGGATATATCTTCTCTCCTATGCGAGGACGAATGGAGGATTCACTATGCTCGATTTGTACCATTTCGTACATGATGATGTATAATTGCAACGATGTTTCTCTCCAATCCTTTTACCCTTTATATTATAACTGATATTTATGAGCGTTTTTCTCAAAGAAGCCGTTTCTTTACACCCTTTTTATTCCTCCACTTCTGTATGTTTTGTTATATTCCAACTGGACGGTGTCAGTGCCAGCCACCCGCCCCTGGCACCCTGGCACCCACACCCTTCCACCCCTACCACACCCCCACACCTCGTCTGCAATGTCTTCTCTGCCTGTCATTATTTTTCTGTCTATTATTGTATTATTATCACCTCCCCATCCACCTCCTTCTCTCCCTCCCTCTCTCTCTATCCCCCCCGACCACTCTTTTCGTTTTTTTTATTTATTTTGGCCCCTTTAACCCTACCTCTAACCCCTCCCCGAGCATCGTAGTTTCCAGGACAGTATAGACTGGAACCGAGGCACTGTTGCAGCAACCACCGAAGATCCTCGGACTCAGCAGGACACTCTAGCTGGATCAGGGAATGCCTTCAACAGCCTCCTGCACAAGCCGTCTTCCAGCTAAGTCCTCACTTAGCCAGTAGCTCAGTCTCAGGGGACCACTTTCTGATTTGTCACCTCATATATATGTATATTTATGTATATGGATATACATGAATATATATGTATTCTGTATGTTTATGTATTATATATATATATATATATATATATATATATATATATATATATATATATATATATATATATAAAGCATACATACATGTGATTATATTTTTTTACATTATGGGCATGTACTGAAATTAGGTACTAGTGTAGTCATTTCCTTTTTTACACTAATTATAGGTTGTGAATGCACGCTGTCAACTGAACATTTTGAATTACGTGAAGGAAGAACCATTTTTTGAGTACCTTTAGTGTAAAGCTTGTCCTAGGATTTAGATAGTAAACCAGTCCAGCTCTTTCTGTGTGTGTGCGTATGACGTCACACCACCCACTGTGACATCCTTGTGTTCTCGTTACGTGTTACTTGTAGTGTAGCTGATCACTGCAGACACTTTTGTTGTTGTTGTTGTTGTTGTTGGCCCAGTTTGTTCAGGGATGGTACGTGATTGAAGCGAGGAAGACGGAGGAAATTGTTCCATGCTATGGTTAATGGAAAAGTAGGGAAAATTGGTATAAATCGTTGGGGACTTGGCGAAACTTTCTATTTTACTTTTTTCTTTCTTTCTCGGTCTCTCTCTCTCTCTCTCTCACTCACTCTCTCTCTCTCTCTCTCTCTCTCTCTCTCTCTCTCTCTCTCTCTCTCTCTCTCTCTCTCTCTCTCTCTCTCTCTCTCTCTCTCTCTCTCTCTCTCTCTCTCTCTCTCTCTCTCTCTCTCTCTCTCTCTCTCTCTCTCTCTCTCTCTCTCTCTCTCTCTCTCTCTCTCTCTCTCTCTCTCTCTCTCTCTCTCTCTCTCTCTCTCTCTCTCTCTCTCTCTCTCTCTCTCTCTCTCCCTCTCTCACCTTCTCCCTCGCTCTCTCTCTCTCTTATTCTGTTGGATGCATTTTGTTTCCCGTTATTCTTTATTCTTCCTCGCCTCCGCCTGTCCTGAGGGAGAGGAAGTTTCGCTGCAGCTCTAACCCTTTCACATCTCGAAGTTATTGCCATTTGTCTTCGTTTTCTTCTTCCATTTTCTATAATGCTTGTCCTCCCTGCCTCCCGCGATTCTTTAATTATTCATCGTTCCGCGGTCTACTTTTTTATTCTTCTTTTTTCTCCATCTTATTGTTATTTTCGATACGGATTTTGCGGATTTTTCTTCTTCTTGGTTATCTTCTCCTTCTTGTCCACCTTCTCTTTCTTCTACATTCGTTGTAGAAAGACAAGAAAGAGACAAGAAGCCATTTTCTTCCCATCTTTCTCCTTCTCATCTTTCGTTCTCTCCTCCTTTCACGCCTTCTTCGCAATAGGATGATCTTTCATGTGTGGAATTCATGACGAACAGATTGCAACAGGAACAACGAAGGGAGGAACAAGAAAACATACGACTATGCATATTCGCGTGTGTTTTCTTGTTCCTCCCTTCGTTGTTCCTGTTGCAAGATCTTTCGAAGGAAGGAAAGCCACAAGAAAGACTCAAAAAAGCCATTTTCTTCTCGTCTCTCTCCTTCTCATCTTTCGTTCTCTCCTCCTTTCACGCCTTCTTCGCAATAGATCTCCCTCATCTACTGGCGCGACGTACAGGATCTCGAGCAAAGGAAAACCACAAGAAAGACTCAAAAAGCCATTTTCTTCTCGTCTCTCTCCTTCTCATCTTTCGTTCTCTCCTCCTTTCACGCCTTCTTCGCAATAGATCTCCCTCATCTACTGGCGCGACGTACAGGATCTCGAGCAAAGGAAAACCACAAGAAAGAAAGAAAAAAAAACGGTTATGAGGCCTTCGTTGCCATCCGAAGCATTTTCTCGCAGCCAATAGCCAGCGAACGTCCATCTTGAAGAGCTCTCTCTCCTTCGTTCCTCATCTTCCTGTTGCAGGCACGTCATGCAAGGCAGGCGGGCAGGCAGGAAGGCAAGCGCGGCCGTCCATTTTAGGCTTGGGATTTTTTTTTTATCTTTTTTTATTCTTATTCTCTTTTCATATCGCGTGTATCAGTGGGGTTGGCGTATTTTTTGGAGTATTTAATCGATTCTTCTTTATTTTTGTTGGTCTTACGCGGTTAAAGTCTTTTTTATCTTCTTTCTTTTTTAGGGGGTGCAGGTAGGATTTGTTTTTGTAACTTGTAACCAGATAATTTTCTATATTATGTTTGGCCGCCGTTTTCGAGATATTAAGAAAATAAATTTCATTAATACTGTCACCGTTTCACGCAAGCGAGCCCCCCCCCTACATCTTCCTTTACCCCCCCCCTCGATAGCCACCCCCACCCCCCTCGATAGCCATCATTTTCTCACGGCGGTAAATATTTCTTTTGAAAAAAAAAAAAGATACAATGAGTTGGCTTCTTTTATTTTTATTTTTTTACTTTTTTTTCGTTTTCCGAATGCGCGTTTTCTTTCGAGATTTTTGTCTTGGCGACACTTCCTTCCTCCCCGACAATTTTTTTTTTCGCTTCTCGTATTTTCCCTCCTTTGTATTCCTCCGCGCGGAACAAGTTATTCTCGTTTTAATTTCTGATGAATGAAGTTTTGGGCGTGGGCCGGAGTTCGTTCACTCATGCTAAGTAGTTCTTTTTTTTCTATTCCGAATTTTAGTTTGGGGTTGAGTACGAAATGGCTAGAGTCCGTTATAATGAGTTTTGGTTATATTTATTTATTTTTTAATCATCTTTTTTGCGCTTTCGAACGCGATGGAACGTATTTTATTGTAGCTTCCTTCGTTTCTGTTGTTTGTGGCTTTATAAGTGTTTTATAGTATATTTATTATGTTTCAAATATGAAAAGGGTTATGCGGGAAGAGCCATAAATTCCTCTCATTTAAAGGATTGTCAACGAAGAAACTTTTCACAATGCGACAGAGCTAATGGGGCTCATCCGTACGAAAAGGGGGACTCGATAAGCAAACGACTTCATTAAAAGGGGGTCCGTCCAGCGTCTCGACTCGTGGGTTGAAGTGTCAGCTGAAAGAATGGCAACGGTGGATGAACGCCTGCTGAAAGAATAGGAACGCGGTATAATCGTCTGTAAAAAGAATAGTAATGCAGAATAAGGGGTACTTGAGAGTATAAACAGAATAAAGAATAGAAAGAATAGAAACGTGTGTGTCACATGAAAGAATAGAAAAAAATGGAAAAAAATAGTAACATTGTTAGTGTCACACGAATGAATAGAAACTTAATAAGCGTCCGTTGAGAAAGATTTAAAAAAGAAAACGTTATTAGTGTTGCATGTAAGAATAGAAACACAAGAGTACGCGGTAGTTGAAAGAATATGAACACGTGCCACGAGAAAGAATGTGAACACGGAATAAATGTCATTTTGATAGATGTTGAATATATAGTCAGAGCGAGAAGCGTCTTGTGAGTTTGGAATAACCTTTAAAAAAAATATTTCCATTTCTCGGTAAATAATTGGTATTTGGTTTTTATATTTTAAACAATTCAGTTCGAGATTTTTTTTTTATAAATAGATACATTTGTAAAGTTATGTTTCACATATTTATGGGGGGAAATATAATCCCCTTCAAGATTTTTCCGTAGAAACGATCAAAGTCTCAAAGACTTTTTTTCAATTTAAAGTTCTATAGATTATATTTCAACTGCAATGGCTTAAGTTTTTTTTTTTATCGTATCAAAGCTATCATTATTTGTCAGCTTTTTACGTATGTAGACATTTTTGTTGTTATTGATGCATGTGTGTGTGTATGCGCGCGCGTTTATGTGTGCGTGTATGCGTGTGCACTCGTACTTGCGTGCGTATGTGTGCGTGTATGTATGTGTTTGCACGCGCGCGCCCGCCGTAATAAACCCGGACAGCTGATATGGTGCCACGCCCTCGGCCCCCGCCTCAACCCCGCCCTTCACATCATATAGAAATAGGTGACTTTGGCGGCCAGCGGGCGAGGGGAGACGCGGCGAGGGAAGAGGGGAAGAGTGGGAAGCGAGGAGAGAGGAGGAAGGAGAGGATAGGAGGAGACGACGACAACGAGGAGGAGAAGGAGGAGGAAGAAGAGGGATCTGTAACTGTCTGGATGTGATGTCATGTATGACGTCACGGCGGCTATTGATCACTATAGCGTTCCCCTCCCACGGCCGCTAGCTTAAGGTGACGTCACAACGACCCGATATGGCTTGTTATTCTGGAGAGGGAGGGAGTGGGGGGAGGGAGAGGCGGAGGAGGAAGAGGGGAAGAAGAAGAAGAAGAAGAAGAAGAAGAAGAAGAAGAAGAAGAAGAAGAAGAAGAAGAAGAAGAAGGAGAAGGAGAAGGAGAAGGAGAAGGAGAAGGAGAAGGAGAAGGAGAAGGAGAAGGAGAAGGAGGAGGAGGAAGACCCGAGGAGTGGAGAAGAAGAAAGAAGAAAGAAGAAGGAGGAGGTAGCCAAGGAGCCCTCCCCCTCACCCTATCCTACTCCTCCACCTCTCTCCTCCTCCCCCCCCCTCCCCCTATCCCCTCCCGACGTAGTAGCTCCGTCGTAAATTTGTGTTCCAGGAAGATCCCCAGCTGGTCCGCCGCCCGCCGTGAGTTGGTGGGGACGCCGATGACTTCATTCCCTTTTACGGGCGTGGAAGAGCTGGTGGATGTCAAGGGATAATGCGCCGGGGGTTGGGGTGATGCGCCGTGTCTGCTACGGGTGGGCGTGAGTGCGGCGGGCGGTTGCATACGAGGCGTGCGGGTGCGTGCGGGTGCGAATGGGCGTGCATACGGGTTGTGGGGATACTCATTCACTCACTCAAGGGATATTCACTCATTCACTTACTTATTCACTCACTCACTTACACGCACACTCACTCACTCACTCACTCACTCGCCCACTCACTCACTCACTCACTCACACACACACTCTTTCACTCACTCTTTCACACACACACACACACACACACACACACACACACACACACATACACACACACCTACAAACACACATACACACACACCTACAAAAACACACACACACACGTACAAACACACACACACCTACAAAAACACACACATACACACACACGTACAAACACACACATACACACACACGTACAAACACACACATACACACACACGTACAAACACACACATACACGCAAACGCAAACACACATGGGCACACGCTATTCATGGAAGGATATACTTGAGCTTTGTATGTGAATAGCAGGTTTTATTACGTCCGTTACAGGCTCGATAAGCTTTCTGGATCATCTGGTCCCCCCGTAGCATAGCACGCACGCAAACCCGGAGATGTCTGCATCCTTTCTCATAATTCAGGGAATATAATGGCCTACCGAGTTCCTGCCCTCTTCTCTTCTTCCTCTTTCTCCTTCTTCGCTTTCGCCTTCTTCTCCTCCTTCTACTCCTTTTCCTTCTTCCTCTTCTTCCTCTTTCTCCTTCTTCGCTTTCTCCTTCTTCTTCTCCTCCTCCTACTCATTTTCCTTCTTCTCCTTCGCCTTCTCGCCCCCGTGTCTTCTCGCCCCCGTGTCTTCTCATTATCTGTGCGTTGCTTTCGTCTCTCGTTCGGTTATTTGATTTTTTTAAAATTTGTCTGTGGATTGTTCTTTTTTTATTATTATTCTTTTTCGTTCTCGTCTTCCTGTCTTTTAACCTCTTGTCTTCTTCCTTTTCCTGATTCTTTGGTTTCTTTTCCTTCACGTACTCCTCTTCCAACTCTTTCTCCTCCTCCTCTTCGTTTTTCTCTTCCTCTTCCCCCTTCCTTCCTCCTCCTCCTCTCTTCCATCCTCACTCGTGTCTATCAACTCCCCCCTCTTCCTCCTCCTCTTCCATCTTCACTTGTGTTTATCAACTCCCCCCTCTTCCTCTTCCTCCTCTTACGTTTCCTCTTCCTCTTCCTCCTCTTCTACCCTCACCTTATTTCACTCGTTACTCTGAAGGGGAAAAGGGAGGGGAAAAGGGAGGGGGGAGGGGCGAGAGGGGGGTGTCGTGCAAGTATGACGAGGCGTTGCAGTGGTGTTTCCCGGAACTGTGACGCTGTGACGGCGTGCTTGCGAAGGATCGAGTGCCACGTCACCATCTTCTGTGTCGGATACGGCGTAGACATCGGCACGAATCGGGTCGGCCGCGCTCTGTTTCTTTTGTGTGTTTATCTGTCAGGCGTCTTTGTGTTCTCACCTATTTTCCTCCTCCTCTTCTCCTCCTCTCCTCTTATCTTCACCCCCCTCCTCCTCTTTCTCCCTCTTCTCATCCTCCTCCTGTATCCACGTTCTTATTCCTTCTCCTCTCCCTCTCCCTCCTCCTCCTGTTCCTCCTCCTCCTCGTCCCCGCCCCCTCCCATCTTATCTTCATCTCCTCCTCCTCCTACGTCCACTTTCTTCTCTTCCTCTTCTGCATATCCTGCTAACCAGTAATTGATTCATTTGTCGGTAATTGGTGATAATAACGCATAATTGACAGTAATGGATGCGTCAATGATTGGGTCCTGCCTAATGTGACTGATTGGGGGTGAGGATTAGGGGGGGCGGGGGCAGGTCTGTTTACGGAG
The DNA here is from genome assembly GCF_042767895.1 of Penaeus vannamei. Taxonomy (NCBI): domain Eukaryota; kingdom Metazoa; phylum Arthropoda; class Malacostraca; order Decapoda; family Penaeidae; genus Penaeus; species Penaeus vannamei. Next base: position 37,337,210 of record NC_091566.1, on the reverse strand, counting down.
GGGGGTGGAGGGGGGTATAGAGAGAGTAAGTGCGAGGGAGAGAAGGAGAAGGCTAAGAGAGGGGGCAAGAAAGGACGGGGAGGGCGGGAGAAGGAGAGGATGAGGCGCAGAGGAAGAGAGGAGAAGAAGATGGGGTTGATAAACGGTGATAGGGATAGCTTGGAGATCTCCCTGCTTGACAAGTCCTCTCTGCTTGTCGAGTCCGCCTGCTTGCTTGCTTGTGTTCCCGTCCCTCGTGTTTAGCGGCCGAGAGCCTCTGAGGGGGAGTCGGGCCGTCGCCCCTTCGTCGCCCCTCCGCCGTGCCGTCCCCCCCCCCCCTCCTTCCTCGCGGCTCGTTTCCGGGATGCGTCTGGGAGATGATCAAGGATGCTGGCCGTGACCGCGTCTGTTGTGGCAGGATGAAGGAGGAGGGAGGTGAGGAGAAACCCCGGAGGCTTCCTCGGGGCGGGGCTTTGTGTCTGGGAGAGTGCTTGTTGCGGGCGCGCGCGTGCCGGTCGCTTTTATATTCGGTTTGTCAAGGGCGGAGGGATGGGCGCGGCCGGCGAGTCCGCGAGTGCTTGCGCGTCTGTGCGGTCGGTGTCCTCTTGAGATGGAGGACGCGATATCCTTCCAGGGATTCGGGCTTTCCTCCGCGGTGTTTCCTCGCCTTCCCTCCCTCGCGCGACCGCTCGGCCGGAATCCCCAGACCCCGAGCGCGCCGACGCCCAGCCAAGTCCCCGTAATAGATAAGTGGCCGTAATACGCGAGTGGCCGACGGAGAGATCGCGTCCGACGGCGCGACGGCCAGCGCCATTGTGCGTGTTTATGTGCGCCTAATGCATGTAATTCCCCTCGAGGAAGGCCCGGCCGCCGCGCACAAAAGCCCGAGGAATGGAGCAGGTCGGCGCGCGTGCGGGCGGCCTGCGAGAAGAATACTAATTGGGCGTCGCGGGGAGCGGGCGGCGAAACCCGCGTTCTCGGAAGGAGGAGCGAGCGCGCCACCGCCCGACGCCCCCCCCTCCCCCCGCCCTCGCTTTCCTCGTCTTCCTCCTCGTCTTCCTCTTCGTCAGGCCAGATTGGCACCGAAGGAAAAAGGAATCGGTTCATTAAAATTTCACGGGCGGCGGGCAGCAATGAGTGCCAGGGATCTTGGCATCGCCCGTCCCGCTGGGGGTCGTGGCACCGTGAAGCCCTTAATTTAGAGTTATTGACATTGAAAATGAAGATAAGCTACTCGACGACAGGAGACGGGTGGGTAAGTGCGGGCGGGCGGGCGGGCGGGCGGGCGGGAAGCAGAATTGCGCGCCGAATGGCACTTGGCTTTTATATTCTTTCTCGTTTTTGGACGCATTTTATTCCTTTTTCGCTAAGGTTTTATTATGAATTTATGTATATTGATTGAGAGGTAAATCGATAGTTATATGTGTATATATATGTATGTGTGTGCGTGTGTGCGTGTGCGTGTGTGTGTGTGTATGTGTATGTGTGTGTGTGTGCGTGTGTGTGTGTGTGTGTGTGTGTGTGTGTGTGTGTGTGTGTGTGTGTGTGTGTGTGCGTGTGTCTGTATGAGTCTGCATGTGCGTGTTTCGTTTCCTCCTGTGCATCCCCGTTTCGCCGATTCGCAACAAGAAGCACGTTTCACCTCGTCTTTGAAAACAGTGCCACAGTGCCACATCATTAAAAGCACCCTCGATGCTCACTCTTCGGCACTCGAGCGCCCTCCCCCCTCCCCCTTCTACCCCCACCTACCCCTTCCCCTACCTCCGAAACTCATGGGCATGTGGGGGGGGGGGGAGGGGGAGGGGAGAGCATCCAACGCCCTCCCCTCTCCCCTCCCTCCTCCCCTCCCCTCCCCTCCCCTCTCCCTTCCCTTCCCTCCCCTCCCCTCCCTCTCCCCTCCCCTCCCCTCCCTCTTCCCCTCCCCACCCTCCCTCCTCCTCACCCTCCCCTCCCTCCCCTCCCTCTCCCCTCCCTTCCTCACCCCTCCCCTCCCCTCCCCTTCCCTCCTCACCCCTCCCCTCCCCTCTCCACCCCTCCTCACCCCTCCTCTCCCCTTCCCCTCCCCTCCCTCAGCAGTTTTGCAACATAGGTTCCACATTGTGAAGCTGGAAACTCCATTTAAAAGCTCGACTTCGGTTATTATTAATTTGTAGTGCGTGCCGTAGCTAGGTGGAGTGGCCGGGCTGGGGGGGTGGGGTAAGGAGGGGGGGGGAGACGGGGAGAGGGGAGGACGAAGGGAAGAGAAGGGAGGGGAAGGGAGTAGACCGAGGGTAAAGGGTTCGGAAGGGGAAAAAAAGAGGGTTGAGGGAAAGGGGGAAGAGAGGAGGAGGAAGTGTAGAGGAAGGGAAGGAGAAAGAAGAGGCGGGAAAGGAAGAGGAAAGAAGGGTAGAATGAGGGCAAAGGACAAAGGAGGATTCAGGGAGGAGAGGCGGAAGATAGGGGAAGAGAAGAAAGGAGGAAAAGGAGGGAGAAGAGAGAGGTGAGAGGGTAAGAGGGGAAGAAGAGAGAATAGAGAAATATAGAGGGTCAAGAGAGAAATAAAGAGGAGAGGAAGAGAAAAGAGAAAAGCGAGGAGGAGAGGGAGGTAGAAAAGAGAAATGAGAGGGACAGGGAAGGAGAAGAGAGAAGTGAGAGAGGGGGATGGAGAGGGAGAGAGAGAAGAGGTCGAGCGAAGGGGAAGGGAGGGAGGGAGGGTAGGAGGAGGGGGAGCCGGACCGGGTATGTTCCAGGGACTCGGCGCCGGCTAATGGCTTCTCTCTGTACTCTGCAAGATTAAAGTGGTATTACTGACCGCCCCGGAATTGTGAGGAACGACGTGTAGTTGGGCAGGAAAAGGCAGTGCGGCGCGCGGGTTGGCGGCGGGAGGTGGGGAGCTACCTTTCGCGCTGGGAGGGAGGGAGAAGGGGGAAGGAAGGAAGGGAGGTAGCTACCTTTCGCGCTGGGAGGGAGAGGAGGGGGGGAAGGGAGGAAAGGGGAGGAGGGAGAAGGGGGAAGGAAGGAAGGGAGGTAGCTACCTTTCGCGCTGGGAGAGGGGGGGGGGAAGGGAGGAAAGGGGAGGAGGGAGAAGGGGGAAGGAAGGAAGGGAGGCGAAGAGCTACCTTTCGCGCTGGGAGGGAGGGGGGAAGGAAGGAAGGGAAAGAGGAAGGGAGGCAGCTACCTTTCGCGCTGGGAGGGAGGGAGGAGAGAGGAGGGAGGCAGGGGTGAGGGGGAAGGAAGGAAGGGAGAAGAAAGGAAGAGAAGCAGGGGTAGGGAGGAGGAAAGGGGAGACAGGGAAGAGGAAGGGAGACAGGGGGAGGGGAGGCAGGAGACGGGAGGAAGGGAGGATGAAAATAAGGAGGTGAGGAAAGAAGAAAGGGCACGATGAAGAACGGGAAAGGAAGGAGAAGGAGGAAAAGGAAGGAAATGAGAAAGAGGAAAGGCGGAGGGAAAGGTCAAAAGAGAGGAAGCGAAGGAGGGAAGAGGGAATGGGGCGATTAAAAAATCATGCAAGCGCACAGGGTTAGAGAATCGTGCAAAGTAAGGTCGGGTGGGGGGGAGGGGGTGGTAGGCAGAGGGGGTAAAAGATCATGCAAGGGAGAGAGGATCAGGCAGCGAGGGAGAGGGTGAGAGGGAGGGAGAGGAAGGATTAGGATTGAAATGTTGGACGGGGGTGGAGGAGAGAGGAGAAAGAGGGAGAAGAAAAAAAAAGAAAAAAAAGGTAGAGAAGGAAAAGAAAAAGAAAAAGAAGGAAGAAAGGTAAAGTGAATCTTCGGAATCGCTTGATAAACTCGCGAAAACCCTGTGTCTTCGGATCTTAAAAGCCTTCTACGAGTTCCAACTTCTAAAAGCTGGTAGTGGTTGGTTTCCGAAGGACTCTCCTCTCTCTCTCTCCCTCGCCTTCTCCTTCTCTTTCTCCTTCCCTCCCTCTTCCCCTTCAACCACTGATCCTCTTCCATCTTCCCCTCCCATCTTCCCCTTTCCCACTCCCTCCCTCCCTTTCTTCCTCCACTGTTTTCCCATTCCCTCCCTCTTCCTCCCCTTAACCCCTCCCATCTCCCCCTTTCCTCCCTCCTTCCCTCTTCCTCCCTTCCCCACTCCCTCCCTTCCTATCTTCCCTTTTCTCCCTCCCTCCTTCTTCCGCCCCTTCCCCACTCCCTCCCTCCCTCCCTCCCTCTTCCTCCCCTTTCCCACTCCCTCCCTCCCTCTTCAGCCCCTTTCCCACTCCCTCCCTCCCTCCCTCTTCCTCCCCTTCCCCACTCCCCTCCCCCACCCCTCCCTCCCTCCCTCTTCCGCCCCTTCCCCACTCCCCACTTCCCACTCCCCGCCCGCCATCCAGAGCAAAGGGGTCGCGATGTGCATCCAATACGCCGGGCGAATCTGCTAAACATTCCTGCTAACTTATTTTCCAATATTTTATCCCCGTCTCGATGGTCTGACTGCTTTGTCATGGTTGCTGGTGATGCAGTAGATCGGGGATGTAGTTCTTGTCGTGGGGGGAGAGGGAGAGGGAGGGAGGGAAAGGGGGAGAGGGAGGGAGGGAAAGGGGGAGAGGGAGGGGGGAAGAAGGGAGAGGGAGAGGGGAGGGAGGTAGGGAGGGAGAGAGAGGGAGGGAAAGGGGGAGAGGGAGAGGGAGGGGGAGGGAGTGAGAGAAAGGGAGAGGGAGGAAGAGGGGGAGGGAGGTAGGAAGGGAGGAAAGGGGAGAGAGGGGAGAGGGAGGGAGGGAGAGGAGAGGGAGGAGGAGGGGGAGAGAGGGAGGGAGGGGGAAGAGGGAGGGAGGAAGGGAGGAGAGGGAGAGGAAGGGAGGGAGGGAGGAAGGGGGGAGAGAGGGGGAGAAGGAGAGGGAGGGAGGGAGGAGGAGGAGAAGGAAAGGAGGAAGAGGGGGGAGGGAAGAGGGAGGGACAGAGATAGAGATAGATTAGAGTTGTTGGGATGATAGGATGTTATGACATAAAAGTTTGAACAGATGTCATTGACTGAGATAAAACCGGATATGTGAAAAAATGAACTGCATTTCCTCTTTTTCTCTCTCTCTCTTTTATCTATTCCTTCATATCTCCGCCCCAAATATGCACCAAATCCACCATGGAAAAAAATCAAACTTTTTTTAACACCATAATACTTTAAATAAAAAAGAGAAAACCGAAAACAACGCGTTCTTTACCATACAGATCTTGGTAATGAAACCGACCTTGCGTTTTCTATAACACCCTAAGTAATGGTGGAAAAGAACGAGAAATGAAAGGGAATGAGAGAGAGAGAGAGAGAGGGAAAAAAGCATTCCGTATGACCTGTGCTGGTGTATTAACCTTCAGCTGGAAAACAGATAAAACGATAATTGTGATTGCAACATTGATTGAATTTGTGCCGGCCCAAGTATTTTTTGTTTTATTAATTTGATTATTAGTAACTTGACGGGATGGGGGGCGGGGTTGCTAGAGGGCAAATTATAATTTCATTTCCATTGTTATTATTGTGATTAATGGTATTATTATTGTTCCTTTTTCTGGTCATTATCCCTCATCTCTAAAAGGGAAACGAGGATAGTTAGAGATATAGAGTTTTTAGTTGTCTTTTTAAAAAATCGTAACTGCTTTCTTTCATTAACTTATTTTTTTTGTTATCACATCCCCTAGTTTACCTCAAATTGCTTTGGAATGCTCCCCTTACGCATAGCACTGTAATATCCTCTCCATAAAGAAACCCTTTGTCTAAACGCACGAGATACAATGTCATTACGCACGTTATATCAGACCAAATTGTGGGATATTTAGGAATATCCCATAAAAAGACGGTTTTCAGCCGCATTCTCCCGGAATTATAATGATTTATTTCGTTATGCTATTATCCCAAAATAACAAGAAGTAAACAGCGTTTACATGTCTTGAAGACTCCAAGATGGCGGCCGTGGTAATGTTTGCCCTCGAGGCTTGGCGGGAAATTCTGTACGCGTTGTGTGTAGTGGCATCGGTTTATATCCGCGTAATCCTGAGATGTTATCGTTTTATACCCAATTTGACCATAACGTTATTGCTGGGTTTGGTTTGTAAACCATATTTGATTCGTATTGAGTATCCATTAACGGCGGCCGTAATGCAGAGTTCGCCGGTCATGAAACCTACCCGCTGGCCGCCATGTTGGTTGCGCGCCACTAGGGAGAGCACTGCGGACTTCTTCCAGAATCTTCTCTCCGTTTGGAAATGTTATTACACCTCGTTATAGGTGCTGTGTTGATCCTCGAGCAAGAAGACGTTTTATAAATATCAATCTTTTGCGAAAAGAACCGGCGTGATTCTGTTGGCATTAGCGGGGAGTCGAGGAGAAGTGATAGGGTAAACAGCCAATAATTACATCTGCAGCGTACGAAGTGGCCAGTTCGTGCGAACAAGTAACTAAGCCTTTCCCGCAATGAGGTCGAGGATCGCATACACTCGGGCGCGATAATCGA
>NC_091566.1:37320807-37325807 GCF_042767895.1 Penaeus vannamei | reverse complement strand
GAGGGCGACGAAACCGAAGCCGCGCACAACACAATAAACCAAGAAGACTCCCAAGACTTAAAGAGGCCTGATGGCGGTGCGAGACGGAGAGCATCGCCAGCAAAATAGAATTAGACTAAAGCATTATCAAGATTGACTGCCGGTGATAAAAGCGGGTAATTCAAAATTGGCGCTCAGGTCACGTCCCTTCTCCCTCGGGAGGTGGCGCCCTTCTGCCGGGGGGAGGAGGAGGAGGAGGAGGAGGAATGGAGGGAGGGAGGAGGAGGAGAAGAAGGAGGAATGGAGGGAGGGAGGAGGAGGAGGAGAAAGGGAGGGAGGGGGAGGTAGGAGGAGGAGGAAGGGAGAGAGGAGGAGGAGTAGGTAGTAGGGAGGAAGGAGGAAGCGGAGTTGGAGGAGTATGGAGGTAGGTAGGGAGGGAGGGGGAAACGGAAGGGGGGATAGGAAGAGGAGGAGGGGAAATTAGGGGGCGCCGCCGTTTGGAGAAGGAACAGGGGGGAAACGGGGGGGGGAGGGTGCACACTGGAAGGGGAGAGGAGGGAGGGGGGAAGCGAGGCGCGAGGGCAAGGGAAGATTTTGAAAAGGGATTTAACGATGAATTTAACGCTAAGGGATGTGCGAAGGCAAGTGGGCGTGAAGAAGGGAGAAGGCAAAAGAAGAAGAAAGAGAAAGAGGAAGGGAGAAAGAATCGAGGGGAAATCGCATAAGAAACAGACACGGAATGATATAGACGGGGGAAGAAGTGATAGGGAAACAGAAGAACAAAGAGGAGAAATCGAATGAGAAACAGACACGGAATGATAGACGACGAAAGAGGTGATGGGAAAAAGCGAAGAAGAAAGAGGGAGGCAGGCGAGGAGGCGAGAGCGACGGAGAAACGGAGATGAAAGAAGGGAAGGATGAAAGTCGTGTTTCTCGAACTGCAGTTAAGGGTTGTTATTGCGGCCGAGAGGAGACCGCGCCAAGGACCGCATTAAAGGATGTTATTGCAGCGTTATTGCAGGTGAAGCCGGCGACGTCTATTTGCAACTAAGGCAACGGGGAGGGACGCGGTTAATAACGCCCCTGTTATTGCACGGGAGCAGGAAGGCTTTGGGGTGATGTTGCAGCGAGGGTGAAGAAGTCCCAGGGCGAGGAGGGTCCTGAGGTCCTAAGGGAGAGAGGAGGGGAAGGATCTGTTGTTTTTGGCCCCGACGTCGGCGGGCCTTTGGCGGGCGTCGGCGAGGGCGCGTCGGTGTGCGCCGCCGCCGCCGCCGCCGCCGCCCGGGCCGTGTGCACAGCGTGTACACCGTGTAGTCGGAACGCGAGAATGTGTTTGTGGACATTAAAGATAAATGTGTTTGCGCACATTTCAAATATACAAATAGTGATGTTTTTATAAACATTTACAACCGGCTGTTAACCTTTGAAAGAAAAAGCAGTGCATGTGTTTATATATCTGTTTGTTTATATATATTCGTGCACACACACACACACACACACACACACACACACACACACACACACACACACACACACACACACACACACACACACACACAAATGCACACACACACATACACATATATATAAATGTGTGTGTGTGTGTGCACGCGTGCGTGCATGCATGCAAGGGTGCGTGGCGAGTGAGCGCGTGCACTCGGGTAAGCCTGCATTCCTCACAGTGCCAGCGCGGAGGGGAGGCCCAACCGGGAACGATAAGGGAATGCCGTAGGAGGAGTGAGGGCCCGAGGGACGGGAGAGGATAGTGCGGGCGGCCTTTAGGAGCGGCGAAAGGGCGCGAGGCGGCCACCCCGCGCGGCCAAGGCGGGCAAGGATAAGGTGGCGCAGGGAGTAATGAGGTTAGGAGATAATGAAGCAGATAAGTAGGTCGTGAGGTAGGAAAAGGGCCGTTCGGTGGAGGGGAAGGAGGGAGGAGAAAGTAGGGGATAGGGGAATAGTGCAGGAAGGGGGGAGGGGGAGATTGTGAGAAGGAAGAGGTGGAATAATGAGACAAAAGAGAGGTAGATAGAGGCACAGAGAGAAGAGAAGAGAGGAGAGGAGGCGATGCATCCGGTGATGTTGGGAGTCATTACAGTTAATGGCTTGAGTATACCAGGCCAAGGGGAGGGGAAGGGAGGGAGGGCGGGGGAGGGCGGAGGGAGGGAGGGTAGGGAGGGAGAGAGGGAGGGAATCGTACAGACGGGGACAGGCGATGCGTGCCCATATATCTGTTCACTTGCTGCTTTCTCCCGCTGAAAGGACGAGGCAGGGAGGGCGAAGAGAGAGAGGAGAGGGAGGGGGGGTTGGGGGTAGGGGGGGGAGTGAGAGGAAGGTCACGGGAAGGACAGGACAGTCTGGTAGGTAGAATTAGACCGTCGAGAAAGGAACGAAGGATATTTGTCAGCAGAAGGATGGGGTCGAATGATAGTGGTTCAGGTGTAAAAGGAGATGAGGGTGGGGGAGGGAAAGAGGGGGAGAAGCGTAATGGAAAAGCAGTTGGAAGGAATAGAATGCGCGAAGGAGGAGGAGAAGAAGAAGGAGAAGGGGAAGAGGAGGAGGAGGTGAGGGACAAAGAAGAAGGAGGACGAAGGGAGAAGGAGTTCAGAAAAGAAGAAGAGGAGGAGAGGGAGGAAGGGGTGAGCGCCAAATGAAAGATAAAAATGGACACAAGAGGGGAGGAAGAAGAATTACAGATGAAAGGGAAATATGCGTAAGGAAGAAAAAGGGAAAATGGGAGATGAAGAAGGGAAGGAGAATCATGAAATATTTATAGACAGTTTAGAAAAGCGAAAAGTGACCATATTAGACATAACATTAGCTAATGATGTACAAATACGTGCATGGTGGAATTTTAGTTTGCCGTGTGTGAGTGTGTGTGTGTGTGTGTGTGTGTCTGTCCGTATGGCTGTCGGCGCGTGCGTGTGTGTATGTACACGTGTATGTATGTGTGTGTGCAGTAGATGTGATGGCGGACAAGGGCGCAGGTGTAGACGATAGACAAAGAGAGAAAGAGACGGAGCGAGGAACAAAGGAAAAGGGACATGTAGATTGGGAATTTTTTTCCCTCCTCTTCTTCTCCTCCATTTTCTTACTCGTTATTTTTTCCCCTTACCAACGGGACCTCGCCACGGAGCAGAGAGAACCCCCCCCCCCCAAAAAAAAAAAAAAAAAAAAAAAAAAAAAAAAAAAAAAAAAAAACAGAAAAATACATTATCATCTACGTGCGTATCCCTCCGCAGCGAGAATACATCGCCAAAATGCACACGAAGATTTTATTTTCGCCGCGAGAAAACTTTGTAATGCGCGTTTAGACCGAAAGGACATTTGCATCCATTCTCCGACACCCGAGGTAAATGAAGTGTGAGGGAAAGTGTAACCTTTTCGAGCGCAAATGAATACCGACCTAATTTAGTATGCAGATGAGGGGCATTTAGAGATTGACTCTGGCCCGAAAGCATATCTCTCGCGCGGGCCTTGTGTGTGCAGAAGGAAGAGGAGGTGGAGGGGGAGGGGGAGGGGGAGGGAGAGGAGGAGGGGGAGTAGGTGGGGGTGGGAGAGGTGGAGGGAGGGAGAGGGAGAGGAGGGAGGAGGGGGAGAGTGGAGGAGGGAGGGGGTCGAGGAAGAGGAGGAGGAGAATGGGGGAGGAAGTAGGGGAGGGGAGGGGGTGATGGGAGATTGGGGAGTAGGAAGAGGCAAGAGAAAGAGATTGGGAGGAGGAGAGAGAATAAGGCCGAAGGAGATAGGAAAAGGATGGAGGAAGTGAAAAGTAGGATAGAAGACAAGGGAGAGAAGGAATAGGGGATTGCATCTCTCTCTCTCTCTCTCTCTGTCTCTCTCTCTCTCTCTCTCTCTTTCTCCCTCTCTCTCTCTCTCTCTCTCTCTTTCCCCTCTCCCCCCTTCTCTCTCTCCCTCTCCCCCCCCTCTCTCTCTCCCCCTCTCCCCCTCTCTCTCTCTCCCTCTCCCCCATTCCTCTCTCTCTCTCTCTCTCTCTCTCTCTCTCTCTCTCTCTCTCTCTCTCTCTCTCTCTCTCTCTCTCTCTCTCTCTCTCTCTCTCTCTCTCTCTCCCCCTCTCCCCCTCTCTCTCCCTCTCTCTCTCTCTCTCCCTCTCTCCCTCTCCTCCTCTCTCCCTCTCCCCCTCTCTCCCTCTCTCCCTCCCTCCCTCTCCCTCTCCCTCTCTCCCTCCCTCTCCCACCCCCTCTTTCTCTCCCTCCACCCATCCTCCTCTCCTTCCCTCATTCCCTCTTCCTCTTTTTCTTTTTTGGGGGGATTGGGACGAGAGAGAAAAAAATGACCGCCTGTCGTTCATGGGGAGCCTGTGATTTGTTTACAGGTTGCCAAATGTGACATTACGTTCCCAGGTTTAAATTAGGTCATTGGTAATTTACTAGATTTGTGGTTTTACCTTCATCAGTATACGTTTTCGATGTAGCTTTTGCACGTTATGATTTATTTCGTCTAACGAATGTATTGAAATGTGTGACGTTTGGCATAATGAGCAAATCATCGTTGAGGATTAATATGGGAAACGTAACGAGAAAAGGGATGAAGAAGGGAAGAAGAGGAAACGGGGAAACGAGATTGTCTTCGGGGTGAATGGATGGCGCCCTCGTTGTTGAGACCAGCTGACCAGGGTGGGAGGAGGAGGGGAGGGGGGTGAGGGGTTGTCGTCCAGCGTTGAGTATTTCCAGAGGTCTCCTGCATTCGTAAATGGAGGAGCAAATCCTTTTTTTCTTCGCCTTATCTTACGACGCATCAACTTTTTCTCTTGATGATTGGAGGCGCGTACGCTCTGGTTCGCTGAAGTCTTTGCCGTTCTCTCCGTCGTCTGTCTGTTGGTCCTTTTTCGGCGCCATTTCTCCACGGTTTTCTCTGCTGCATTGCACGGTTTCTGCTTCGCCGAGCTTTCGTAGGATGGCAACGGGAATAACGCAGAGGAAGGCTGAAATGGAAATTAGATTGATTAGGGCGTGGAAAATGATTTCCAAGGTTAGAGGATTGATAAAGAGAAAAGTGCAATAATG
>NC_091566.1:37298307-37313307 GCF_042767895.1 Penaeus vannamei | reverse complement strand
CTACTGTTACTACTCTACTACTTCTACTGGTACTACTGTTACTACCACTACTGCTATTATTGTTATAAATGCTATTTACTACCATGACTAGTATATTTGTGATATCGCCAACACTTCTGTTATTAGTACTATTACTATTGTTACTGCTGCTAGTATAACTACTTCTACAACTACTATCACCGTCACTACTAGTCTTTAATACCACTGCCACTTGTCATACCAAAATTGACGGATGAACTGTCATACTTGCATGTGTTGCATCACAGTATAATGCCCATGTATGCTACTTCACACAAAGCTCAGAACAAACACGCATTCATTGACCATTATTTGAGCCTTTTAGAAACAATATTTCCAGACTTGCGAATTGGCTCGCCTCTCTTGGCAGTGAAGCTGTTCATTGTGTTGAGAATGTTCATAGCGCTTTTCCCTCCCCCCCCTACACCCCCTTCCCTCTGCCCCCTACCATCCATTCCCTCTGCCCCCTACCATCCCTTCCCCCTCCCCTACCATCCCTTCCCTCTGCCCCCTACCACTACACCCCCTTTCCCCTACCCCTACCATCCCTTCCCTCTGCCCCTACCATCCCTTCCCCCTGCCCCTACCATCCCTTCCCCCTGCCCCTACCATCCCTTCCCTCTGCCCCCTACCATCCCTTCCCTTCACCTCCAGCCCGCCAGCTCCCTTGCCCCCCTTCATTCCCTTTGCCTCGATAAATGCCCGTCCTCTCCTTACCTTTCCGTGCCTGTTTCCCTCTCCCTTGTCTATCCCTTCCTCCATTTTCCTTTTGTTCCCTTCCAGTCTTCCTTATCTCCCATTCCACGCCCTTGCTCCTTTTCCCTTCTCCTCTACACCCTCCTCCCCACCCCACCCCCCAGTCCGCTGCCCAACCCTGCCCCATCCCCTATCCTCTATCCCCTATCCCCTATCCCCTATCCCGTTCCTTCCTCTATTCCCCGACGCCTTCTTCCTATCCCTCTACGCACCAGCATCCTATTGCTATCCTTCTGTCCCTCAGCATCCCCCCCCCACCCACCCACATCCCTTGTCTCCCCCTATTCCTCTACACCTCAGACCCCTTCCAATCCCATTCTTGTACACCCCCTCCTACCCTCCCTCATCCGCTGCTCCCCCCCCCCTTCCACTCATCCCTCTACACCCCTCCTACACCCCTCCCCCCGCACCCGTTCCATCCTTTGGTACCCCTCCTTCATCCTCCCTCACCCCCTGCCCCCTTCCACTCATCCCTCTACACCCCTCTCCTCCCGTGCCCATCTCCCATCCTTCCCCCCTCGCCCTCCCTCATCCTCCCTCACCCTCCCTTCAACCTCCCTCACCCTCCCTCACCCTCCCTCACCCGAGCTTCACACACAGTCTTGCTTCTGCTGTAGGCCAACAGTGTAGTCCTGCAAAGCTATGTCTCCTCACCAGTTATTACACGCGTTATATTTCTAGCCATTATCCTATTTATAATAACACTTTTTTATTATGATTTCGATGATTTGTCCTTCCTTTGTCCCCTCTCCCTTTTATCCTTAATTACATGCCCCCTCCCTCCCTCCCCCCCCCCTTCTGCCCCTGCTCTACTACCCCTGAACCCACTCTGTCGTGTGGGTGTTTACTGTTTTTTTTTCTTTTATTTCATTAGCTTCTTCTCCCCTTTCCCTCCTCTTCTTCTTCCTCCTTTTGCTCTTTATTTTATCTTTATCTCAGTCTGTCCCACATATTCTCATTCTTTTAGACTTATTCTTTTATTTCTCCCTCTCTCTTTCACCTCTTTACCCCTCCCCTTTGTCGCGCGCTATCCCCGCACAGTCCTAGATAAGTTCAGTGTATCTGATAAGTTTTGCTCTTGAGTAACCCCTCTCCCCCCTTCCCCACCAGCTCTTCTCTCTCCCATTTCCCACCAGCTCTTCTCTCCCCCCTCTCCACCGTCTCTTCTCTCAACCCCCTCCCTACCGTCTCTTCTCTTTCCCTCCCCACCGTCTCTTCTTTCAACCCCCTCCCTACCGTCTCTTCTCTCCCCCCCCCCCCTTCCCACCGTCTCTTCTCTCACCCCCTTCCCCACCGTCTCTTCTCTCCCCCCTCCCCACCGTTTCTTCTCTTACCCCCTTCCCCACCGTCTCTTCTCTTTCCCTTCCCCAACATCTCTACTCTCCCCCCATCCCTCTCCTCTGTCTCCCCTTTTCCCAACACTCTCTCTTCTCTCCTCTCTGCCCGCTATCCCCCTCCCCCTCCTGCCACCCCCCTCCTCCCCCCCTTCAACCCCCTCTCGCTCCCCCTTCCCTCCCTTTTGACGAGCATAATGCTTTAATCAATCATCATTTCTTGTTTAGTCACCTCGAAGGCACTCTAGATCTCTTGAAGTGTCTAGATTACAGGCAAGGCTATTCAAGCTCCCAAGACCAGCTATTGCAAGAAAAACGACCTTGATCTTGCAAAATGGCTCTTTCTTGAATCTTATTATTATAACTATATCAGTTGTTGTTGTTGTTTTCATTACTATTATTGATTATTGTCATTACCTAGTCTCATTATGTTTATTACTATTATTGTCATCGTCATTATCATTGTTATTATTATTGTTATTATTATTATTATTATTATTGTTATTATTATTATTATTGTTATTATTATTCCACTTAAGTGTCATGGCAAGACTCGCTGCCTTTTTTTTCCCACCACATACTTCAGCGTGTTAATGGTTTTCGACTCCCTAAGACCCCCCTCTCTCTGCCTCTCCCACCGCACGTTTTCCCCTCTCTCTCTCCTCCCCTCCCTCTCCCCTCTCTCCCTTCCCCAGTGCGTCTTATTGTTAAGCAACGTCAGAGGAACAGTTAGAAGTGGGTGTGGACTCATCCAGAACGGACCTCTGTCAGTATCGGTGACATCAGTACAAAGCACACGTCGTTATTGTCATTTTTTGTCATTTTTTGTCTCCGAGATTCGATTCCCAGGCTTGGAGGTCGATGTCTGAAAGTCGGATAGCAAGAGAGAGAAAAAAAAACTAAATGTCTTAGTCACAGGGACGTCCTTTTTGGCAATGACGACCACACTCCCCAGGCCACACTTAGCGAGCCTCTCCCTCCCCCTCCACCCCCCATACCTCCCCCTCCACCCCCCCACTCTGACCTCGTGGTGGCACAAGCGAAGGCAGCGAGTCGAGCCGTCCCCTTGGCCCTCCTGTTCTCAAACTATCCTGTTCTCAGTGTGTCTCGCAGGGGCGTCGCGGAACCGCCCTATTCTCACGCGGTACCTTGGCTACCTTTTTGTCTCTCCTTCTCTCTCCTTTTTTTTTTTGTCTTTTATTCTTCTCTCGGGGACAGGCTTGTGGCCTCCCCCCCACCCCCCCCTTCGTAACACAAATATGACGAGAGAATCGCAAGATGTTCCTCTTCCATGAGAACAGGATATCCTTGTGCCTGGGCGGTTGTTTCATCCTCTTTGCTATTTAGGCTGAAGGAAGTGTCATTTTACGCGAATTACTCATAAATCTATGGAATTTTTGGTGTTGCTTTGTTCATATATTTGTTGATATTCACCATTTCCTTTTCGATCCTGAGCCTAAAAGAGGGAAACGGCAGTCCACCGACACAAGTTGAGATCCGTGTGCCATTTTTTTTTTAAATTTCATTTTATGGTTTTCTTTTTTAAAAAATAAAGAAAGATAAAATTAAAGAACATTTAGGTATTCTAAGTGGTGTTGTCCCTTGACCTCACGTAGGATCTTAGCCTTAATCACTGCAGGGAAGAACACGTTTTGTCTTGATTGAGTTAGACTAAATGATGATGACACAGGAAGGACAAGAGACCCAACTCTCTTCCCGTTTTCTGTGGTCAGCTGTTCCATCATTTCTATCAAATAACCATTTATAGATATATATAATATGTATATATGTATACATATTTATGAATATACATGTGTGTATATACATATGCATATGTATACATAACTGTATGTATGTATATATGTTCTTGCCACAATTACAGTTTTGTGATGTGCCAAATTAGATTTTTAATTGATAGTTTGGTGAGAGACTTGACTGGTGTAGGTTCACGGACATGCGTGATCATGGCCTGCCTTCTCTCTCTCTCTCTCTCTCTCTCTCTCTCTCTCTCTCTCTCTCTCTCTCTCTCTCTCTCTCTCTCTCTCTCTCTCTCTCTCTCTCTCTCTCTCTCACTCTCATCGTCACAGATATCGCGCTGCCATAATATATTTATTTTCCCCTCACAGAGTTAAGACGAACTAGTTGTGGATCGTCTTCCTCTGACGATAATAGTTATGAAAACAGTTGTATATTGTGTGGTCACTAATACAGTGAACGTTGATAATAGTTCTTGCATCACCATCATCAGTTTATTGAACACACTTGTGCATGTGAGGTAAACCCCGCCTACCTCTCATCCATGCCTTGCGAGTGATGGCCTTGATCCCAGGTCATGATCAGTGGCCGTGGTCCGTGACCGTGAGCCTACACCTGTGTTTGGCACCCTCCCTCCCCTCCCCACCACGCCCCCTGCCAGCACCCGCCCCAGGCGACATGACGCCCGGGGAACAGCGGCACGATTTGCCTTCCGAATGCTTAATGTTCTCTGTGTTGCAGGCTTTCCCTGGAATGGGCGTGCCCTACAAGCGCCCCGCCGGAGACAAGTCGGGCGTGCCGGTGTACCAACCGACGGGGAACGCAGCGTACCAGCAAGCCCTGATGCAGCAGCTGGGAGGGCAGAGCTTTGTGCCAGTGTCATGTGAGTATGGCGGGAGTGTCACCCTGGCGGGGGTGGGGGGCCAGGCCGACACCCAAGACACCACCGCCGCTAACAACCACGCTGCCGCTTCCTCCGCGCAACCCACTCCCTCTTCCTCTTCCTCATCCACTTCCACCACTACCACCATTAACTCCCAAACCACTGGCAAAGCCATCTTCTCTAGCCCTCCTTCCGGTACCACCACCACCTCGACCACTTCCTCCACCTCCTCCTCGTCCTCCGTGGCAGGAGAGACAGCAGGTGCCTCGCCAGCGCCCCTGCCGCCGCAGCAGCCAGTCAATGTGTTCTCATACACAGGCTATGCGCTCAGCAAGGGCCTACGCCCTCAGTTCAAGCCGCCCACCTCAGCCCCAACCATCATGGGGCCCACGGCTCTCGCCACCCACGGCATGGTCCCCCCAGGGCTGACTGCGGGGCACCTGCCCGGCCTTAGTTACGGCGGTGTCGCGGCAGCACCCTTGGCCAGCATGGGCGTGACACCCTATGTGAGCACAGCCCAGCAGTTGGTGGTCCCGGGCATGACGCACTCCGTGGCGGGCATGGGGCTGCCGGCGATGAGCCACGGCCTCGGCGGCATGGCTGCGGGAATGGCCCCTGCTTTGGGGGGGGTGGCGACGGCGAGTCTGGGCGGCCTGGGTGGTGGTATGCCGCTCATGAGCCCCTCACTCATGGTGCCCCAGTACCCCGCCTCCTCCATCCTTCCCCAGTACACCGCTTTGTCCAGTAACACCAACTACTCGCTGGCTCAGGGGGGCGAGCAGCCGTACAAGAAGCTGAAAACTTCATAAAAGTGTGTGCATGTGCGTACCGGCTGACGAGCAAGTCTCCCGCCTCTGTAGGTCTACTTCCTTGCGCTCTCCTCGCTCAGCGCCAGTGAGCGAGCAAGACAACAACGACCAGCATCTAGTGGACTCTAGTCACGCCACTACTAACATCTACCAGTGTCCTCTAGGGCACAGCGTAACTTACTAACTGGCCTATAATTTTGATTTTAGATAATTGACGTAGCACATGTATCTGTCACTGTAGTTTTCTTGTTATTGTACCTGTTTTAGAAGTTTTAGAATTAATGATTTTACCTTTTACGAAATATATGAGACATAATGTTGTCAATTTTAACAAGACTCCAAGTCTTTTTTGCTTTTAAACGACACTGCAGAGCAGACTTGCTGCATGTCCGCTGGTAACCGGGGTATGACGCCTGCATGGTGCTCAGCTCAACACGGTGTTTGTGATATGTGATGCACGGAGACCACACCGCGCCCCGACCCCCTCCCTGCCTCACCCTCCCTAACACCACCCCCAGAACTCTCCCCCCTCCCCCTTACCTCCCTGCGTCCCCTACACACACATGACTCCTGCTGCTGCCGGAGTCCCGAGGGAGACGGTGGTGGTGACGCGAAGAGCGACCGGCAGCAGCAGGAGTGGCAGCGGCAGGTCGGGGGAGGGGGGGGCGTCCTAGAGGGTGAGAGGGCCAGGCAGGGCTTGTGCAACAGAGGATTGTCTGAGGTGTGTCAAGGGTAATCATCATAGTCCCCCTCCCCCTCCCCCCCCGAAAACCCACGTCGCGCTCTCACCACGCCCACCGTACGCCCAAGCCGCGCCCACCACCACACATTTCTGTGATAGTCTCGCTTTGCAAATGGTCATTGCAAATAAATATGCATGTGCAAAAGACATGGTAGGCGTAGCGGGCGGGCTTAGCTTCCTTTTGCGAGGGCGTAGGTGGGGCTGCGTGGTGAAAGCCGGTGAGTGCCATAGAGTGGTGGCGTCTCCGTGTAGTCCCTCAGCATTCCCAGTACTATTGTAGCACTACTGAACCATGCTCACGTCCAACTTGATGTGATGGTAACTAGGTATGGGTTATGTTGATGTACCTCTGTAATGCTTCCTTTCTGTAGCCAGGGTCACTAAGGCCCTGCCCGGGCTTATTCAGTACACATTGCTCTGTCAGGCATCAGTTTTTGTTGGACTGCTCTCATCTTTTTGTCTGTTATGTAATCCTATGATTCTGTTCAACATTATTATATTTGCTAGCTTTTAGTGCTTTTCAACATTGGTCTGGGTATCAAGTATATGTACAATTTGCCTGTGTATTTCAGTCCTTTTACTGATACAAAATATTGGCCTATGTATAAGAATATTTTTAAAATAATAAGTCTGTAGAATGCATGATATTGTGTTTGATTTCTGCTTGACTCTCTTACTGTCACTGCTCCTTTACCCGGCATGACACTAAAGTCTTGGTCAGGTTAGCGCGTAGCACACGCCCGACTGCTAACAACCGCCTCAGAGTCTCGCTTCCAGCCACTGCCCGGTGATTGGTTCACACGGGAGCAGCTTGGTCACCCAGTGGCTGCTCCAACCACTGTAAGCACAGCCTGTGTTATGTGTGTCCTTCCTTAAACCCTCCCATCCCCCCCACCCTCCCCCCCACGCCCCCCACCTGCACCATAAGGTCCCCCCCTCCACCCTCCCACCCCCCTGTCCCTCCACCATCTACCTGCCTGCCTGCCCATAGAGAACAGCTGGTGTCGCTTGCGATCCCCCGCCCGGCTCGCGGCTCAGCCCTCGGGCGAATCGGCTCTCCGTGTGTTGCCTCTTTAAATTCTTTTCTGGCGGATGAGATAAAGGATCTGCTCTTAGTCTACTTTTCTTGTACATGTATATATATATGTATATATGTATATATATATATATATATATATATATATATATATATATATATATATATTATATAATGTATGTATGTATATATGTTCATATGTTCATATGTATGATTGTATATATGTATGTACAGACATATATAGAAACACGCATGTATATACACAAAAGTGTGTATATTTGTGTACGATATATGTATGCATATACATACATACACATATATGTGTATATATATATATATATATATATATATATATATATATATATATATATATATATATATATATATATATATATATGTTATATATGTATATATATATTATTCTTGAGGGGGTAACGGTATGGAAGAAACCTCCGTGCCGGGATTTTTTTATTTTATTTATTTTTTATTTTGTTTATTTTTGCTTTGACTTTCCCCCAAAGAGCGGTTCTCAACCCCCCCCCCCCCCCGTGAGAACGAACTTTGGAAGAATTTAGAGAGCGACAAAGTAGGTAGACCGAGTGGCAGTGTAGGTGTGGGCGTATGGAACAAGGCACCACAGGCTGGGCTGCACTAGTGGGTGGAGAAGGCAGGACTTGGTAGGTTCACGGTCAACTTAGGGAGGAATTTGAGAAACTTGAGACATTTGGCTATCTTCTTCCTTTTTTTTTTCCTTTTTCTTTTTTTTTCTTTCTCTAGTAGACAGTGGAGTTTTCTTTCAGAGTCTCTGTATACACACCGCAGATCTTTAGCGAAAGATTTTTTTTTATTAATGATTTTACTAACTTTTTGTTATGTAAACTTTTGACATATTGTTGATGTATTTTTCTAGCAGATCTATCCATTAACCTTTTGATTTCTATGTAACTGTGAATGATTACACCTTTCTTACATTCTGTAGTTTCCGATCTCTTCCCGAGAGGTAATGAGGTGGGTAGGAGACTCCCTAAGTTGTCGTGAATTCCTTCCTGGGCATGGGCGTGAGCTTAGCAGCTGACCTGATGTGACCCAAGTTTAGACACTACCATCAAGCCTCTGAGCAGTGACTGAGCGAAGCAGTTTTTGCAACCTGCTGGACGGGGCTCTGGGTTGCCTGGTGATGGTTGGCCCCGTGGGAGATTCTCACCTCATCTCTTTTGTTTTTTAATGGCATCATAACTTCCAGTATTTTAAGTTGCAAGGATTAAAATGACTAATAACGTTGTTGACGAAGCCGCGTGATTCTGCAATGGCTGCAGCGATCGCCGCCCGGGCACCACCGCCGCCTTCCCCACAGTGACTCCAGCGATCATTGGCTTCTCTCTCCCTTAACCCTTTCCGTGAACTTTCCTTTTTTCTCAGCTGATGAGTATCTGTGATGTATCCCTCTAGCCCAACCCGTTCACTGTGTTGAGCCAATCACTGTCTGGAGGAGGTGGAGCTCGGGCAGAGGCGGCTTCGGTGTGTGGTGAGACTCCTCCCAGGGGCGGAGCACCTCGGGGCCCTGGGTATGCAGTGTTGGGCAGGGCACAATCCTATCACCACACCGCGTCAGGAACAAACCCTATATATATATATATTTACACATATAAAGACATGCTAGTACTGATATTTTTGACTTAGGCAGAGGTATTTTTTTACCTTCATGGCGTAGATTGGCTAATGTTTCCTCTCCCCCAAGTCGTATGATAGCTGTGCAAGACCCCAGTGATGATGAAATGGTTAACAGAATATACCCTGCATGACATATATCTATATCTATAATACGTGAATGAAGTCGGCTAATTTGTTGAGAAAAGTATGCGAGGAGACGCCTCACTGAGAACGCTGCACGGAAATTCATGATGCATTATGTAGATGAATGACAAGTAGAATTTATCTTGCATGAGACTCACTTTGGAATCTATATAATATCTCATACTTACCAGAGCTCTATGGCATCCATCCCTGACGATCAGTTTTACACGTGAACTTCGGCCTAAGAATAATCGTTAAGTGCGCTGAATGAAGGTTCTTGGAACTAACACTTACCTTAAGGTTGACTACTACGTGGATGCAAAATATGGCTGGCATGATAAGAGTCATTCTTCTTCTCTCTGTTGCTGGGCGGAACTGACTGGTTTGCACGATCAGGAGCGGGGTGGTGATTGCAACATGCCCAGCAACTTAGGCGAACACAGACCCTAGGCGAAGGGGAGGGCGAGGGCGAGGAAAAAAAGAAAGAGAAGGAAACTCTCAAAGCAAACTCTGGTTGTTCCTGACCGCGTGTGTGACCTTAGTTAGCCGGACGCGGCGCTAGCGTGGCTCTGATCCTGTGAAGACTGTGACCTTAACTGTCCGCACGCGCGCCACACTCCTAACGCTATGTGTCGCCATTCTACGACTCTGCCACGATGAGCAACGGGCGGGAGGAGTAGTCTAGATACCAGCGTAGCTCAGCCGCCTCGCTCCGCCCCCTCGGCCTCGCGCGCCCACGTCCCGGGGGCGGGCGGGCGGGCGGGCGGGGGCGGAGGAGGTGGTCATGCGGTGCCCAGAGACACACTTTCAGGGGAGACTATACTGCTTTTATTACTACAATTTGACCAGCATAACACTTAACGTCTCACTCGTGTAACTTTATTTATCACTGCTGTACAAAATAATTGCCTTCCACATAACCAAACAGTTATCACCTCCAGTATATTTACCCCAAAGATTTTTTTTATGTTGCAGTAACGCTTACCTAGTAGTTAACAAACATTTAAAATAAAGCTATGCTTGGGTTACAACAACTAAAGCCTGGCTAAGGTATTTCTGGCATTTTTTTTCAAATATCTGGTTGTTTTTTTGAAGCATTAAACAGACCCTGGTTAAGGCTTATGAATCAGACAGCTTGATGTAAATATGACACCTGGTTATGCTTGTGTAGCAGTTACGCAGAATGGGCGTGATAAAGCTAAAGACAGATAACGGATAAAGACCCTGATTCACGAGAGAAAGAGCGAGAGAGAGAGAGAGAGCTCGGGAGTGGGCGTAGATGGCTGGCAGCATCAGCTTGTGTGGCGTCCTGTGATTTCCCTTCTCCACAGTCGCCGCCGCTCACTAAAACTCAGATCACTCTTTTGTTGTAAATTTCACGCATTCCGTTTTTGATGCTAAATTTTCTTTGGCTTGGTTGCCGTGTATGTGGTTAGTTCAGGTTTGTAGTGCGAACCTGACCCGTCTTTTTTCATATTTAAATACTATTACTGTCTTTGTTGGTAGATTTGTTTTGAGATAATGCTTCATTTTTTTTCTTTACCTTCAAATTGGAATATAGAAGCCTCAGTCCGGTCAAACTAAAGACAGTAATTAAGTCCAATGCAAAAATGCTAGCAGCGCGTACCGACGTACATCAGTTGGTATGAAGTTAAATGTGACCCTGCTCTGTGTGATTGTCTCACTAAGTCATGTGCCCAAATGCAGTACTTGCTCAGAGGTAACAGAAAAAAATAAGTACAAATAGAAAGAAAAAAATATATATACAACACATACAGTATTAAATTCTCAAAAGGGTTTAGGATTAAAACAGTTCCAGAGGTTTAGGAAAAGGAATATAAAGATGATACACATGTTTACCCTCGGAAAAGGAGGGGAAAAGAGAGGAGAAAAGCTGGATACGTGGACACAGAGATCCATATCGGGTATGTAGAATCAGCCAAATATTCACCACACCCATGACACGCGAATCACTACATGTTAAATAAGAACTGGTGTGAGGAAAAGAGGGAAAATTGTTTTGTTAAGTAGAAAAAAATGAGTATTTTTTAAGTAGAAAAGAGAAAGAAGGGAGAATTGTTTTTCCTTTACTTGTAAGCAAGTTTACCGGTGTTCAGCACAAGCTTTGAGGTTTTAAAAGGCAACACGTTAAGCAAAGGATGCAGAGCTAAATCTCGGGGACCAGCGCGCCCGCCGACCTCACTCTGGAGCGGATCCTGCCGTCGCCGCCAAGCGTGAGTACCCAGACACCCACCTGTACCTAGATCTAGCCACTGTCACACTCACAGTCCGATTTTGCACGCAGGACAGCTCGAGGGCTCCATCTGCGTGTCCTCTAGCTGGGAATCTGTGTATTGTGCGTGAAAGATGAGGAGATGTGATGAGTGAGATTTTTTGTTTTGAGGCAGTTGAAGTATGTATTTTGTAATTTTTTTTGGAAGGTTTTGATGTGTTGTTAGATATTTTTGGGGTTGAAATGAAATGACATTTTGTAATTTCAAGAGAGATAATTGGGGGAATATGTACCAGAGCGGTGTAGAAGCAAAATTGTCAGTGTTCACTTTAAACTTTTTTTCGGGGTGATTATTTAAGCATACAAGTGTGCTTTGTTATACAAATCAGTATTGTTTAATGCAAAAAAATGTAACAATCAAGCTTTAACCGTCATATTAATTAAGGCAAGCAAATTTTAAAATGTTTTTGTGACGTGGTTTTTTTCCACCAGTGTTCTTTCTCCCATTAACATTGCAACATCGTCCATACCTGTTGTGCCGACAATAACATTATCCGCCGAGTAATTGTATTGAAATGTGGGTTGCAGTCCCGTAGACTTTCTGTTCGTATAACCCCCAGGAAGTGTGGTGTGGTAGGAACATCAGGTTTCGCTGGCTTTTCATCGGATTTAAATAGATGATACTGATTTATTTTTGTATATAATATCTGATGCAACAAAATGCGCGAGAAGAATTTTGTTTTTTGTAATGGAATACGATAAAATATAAACATCCCGTTTGCAACACCAACGACGTGCATTGTCCATAAACTACCCTTTTTAATGACTGATTCCTGTATATGCAATTGCAGAAAATTCCCGCCGCGAAGAAATGTAATTCTGAATAGCGTATCGGATGCGATTCATCACACTGCAGATAAGATTGATGAAAAAAGCCGTTTTTATTCGCTCTGCATCGACTCGGTTCTGACAGCTGCCCCGCGAAACACCGAGTTGCAATAGGAAAAAAAGTTTAAATACGTCCGTGCCAAGGGTGTAGAGATTATGGAATAGGGGTGATAATTGGTTATTGACTCCTGGCCCACAATAACCAATCAGACCCCCCCCTCCCTTCCCCACATCCTCCCCCCCTCCCATCCGTGCGCCAATGCTAATTAAATAATCTTGATATGATTGGCAATTGATACAGAGCGTTCGAGTAATGTGCCAGGATGTTTGAAAGTATGTGTGTGTGAGTGTGTGTGTGTGTGTGTGTGTGTGTGTGTGTGTGTGTGTGTGTGTGTGTGTTTATCTGTGTGTGTGAGTGTATGCTGTGTAAGATGTAGAATGTTTGAAAGTGTGTGTATGTGTGTATGTGTCTGTGTGTGTATGCCTTTGTGAGTCTTGAGTCTGTGTGTGTGAGTCTGAGTCTGTGTGTGTGTGTGTGTGTGTGTGTGTGTGTGTGTGTGTGTATACCTTTGTGAGTCTTGAGTCTGTGTGTGTGAGTCTGAGTCTGTGTGTGTGTGTGAGAGAGTCTGAGTCTGTGTGTGTAGATATGCAAATATGTACGTGTGTGTGTACGCGTGTATACACGACGTGAACCTAAACGAGTTCAGCACGAGAGAGGCTGTTCCGGGGCCTCATTATGATAATGCTGGCAGCATCTATCAAGGGGGGGGGAGGGGGGGGGGCATGGGCGACACCGGATACTGTTACGCGTTGCCCGTCACACGCCGCCCGCGTCTCTCCTCTGCATCCGTATATAAATGTCTGTTTATCTGTCTGTCTGTTTATCTGTTTATCTGGCTATTTCTTTCTCTCTCTTTTATTCTTTTTTCATCCCTTTTCTTTCTTTCTCTCTCTCTCTCTCTCTCTCTCTCTCTCTCTCTCTCTCTCTCTCTCTCTCTCTCTCTCTCTCTCTCTCTCTCTCTCTCTCTCTCTCTCTCTCTCTCTCTTTCTCTTTCTCTTTCTCTTTCTCTTTCTCTCTCTCTCTCTCTCACGCTTGCTTTCATAATTTCCTATTTTCCTCTTCATATATCATTATACTTTTCTTTCCTCGACTCTACACTATTACCCTCTAATCGCCTTTTCGTGTCTTTCCCCTCTTTTCTCCCTCATTCATTTCCTTTCCACTATCTATTTCTGCGTGTGACTACTCATTTTTTCGTTTATTTTCAATATAAAATCTAATTCTCTGCTCATTGGCATCGTTCGAAGTGAAGTTCTGTCCGTGCAGAGATGACTTCACGTCCTCACGTCGCAGACACCGACGAACCCAAGAACCCACAATTACCTGCTGTCCATTATCACGTGATCAAATTTATAACCCCTTTTCCGCCCGCGACCGAACGACTAGCCACACCCTTATTCTGCTGGTGATTAAGATCCTGAGAGAGACGATCTGTCGCTGGCGGTCGTAATGTCCTCAGTGCCTTCAGTCACGCAAGCACCGACTCCCCCCAAGAATAGGCTGGATTCTTGATTCGTCGAAATGCGGTCACAGGGTCACCACGTAGTCGCGGATTTTTCTAGGGAGGAGGTGCGGGTTGGGTGTCGCCGTGTTGTTGTAGTGAGTGGTTTATTTGTTTGTTTGTTTATTTATTTATTTATTTTACGCGTGGTGTAATGTTATAGCGAGAGGTTTATTTATTTATTTATTTATTTATTTACTTATTTATTTTATGCGTGGTGTGTTGTTATAGCGAGAGGGTTATTCTGTTTTTATTTTTTATTATTATTTTTTTGTTTTTTTTTTACTTTTTTATGCGCGGTGTCTTGGTCGAAACACTGGCTTGCTCGTTGTGGCTTGAGGAAGTAGTCATAGGCTAGTGAGGTAGTGTTGCAGCTGCCAGGGAGGTTCAAATTGAGAATTTCGTTGGTGGCACTCTATCTGAATAGGGGTGAACGCGGTAGTTAATAGAGTGCCTGAAACTCTGAGAGTCATCTGTGGCACTTGTTACTTTGCCGATAATTCTGAGACGAGTATCAGACGTCTGGCCGTGCCATCGTGATCGGAATGAGTGCCTCGGTATCAAAACTGACGAACGAATGCGTCGGGCAGTGCCAGGATAAGTGCCAAGGGAATTAGAACGACCGTCAAAGTGCCAAGAGCATCGAAAAAAAATTGCAGTCGGGTAGAATGGGAACCGCCATTGCACCAGGACGAGAATGAGTACCACAGTGCCAGCAGGGATAGGCCGAGTGCCGCGCCCCCTCCTCCCCCCCTCCTTCCCCACCTCCCACCCCCTCCCCCACCTCCCCCACCTCCTCCACCCCTTTCCCCCCCCCCCGTGTCCTCCTCAGTTTTCTGCCTCCGTGACCCAGAAAATTGCTCCATGTTGTAATATTCCTGGGATTTTCTGGCTGATCAGCATTCTTTAATTTTCTGCGTTATTTGCCCATAAAATTAGCTTTACAATTCAAAACGAAATGTAACAGGGAATTCTAGTGCATCTTGCGAGAAGGGAATGGATGGTGTGGGAAACGTTTTTTTTTTTCTTTTTTTTCTTTCTTTTTTTCCGTTTTTTTTCTTTCCTTTTTTATTTTTTTTTTTTTTTTTTCCTTTTTTTTTTTTTTTTTTCTTTTTTCGTTTCTTATTTTTTTCCTTCTTTTTTTTTCCTTTTTTCCTTCTTTTTATTTTCTTTCTTTTTTTTCCTTTTTT
>NC_091566.1:37285807-37293307 GCF_042767895.1 Penaeus vannamei | reverse complement strand
TTATCATTATTTTCGGTGGTACTGTATTCCGGTACATATCTAATTTTTCACAATTGATATGCAAAAAAAGTGCGTCGTGCTTCTAACACATACTCCTGCAGTTATGAGACTCTGCAGATCCATTTTTCACATTTAATTTACTATAGATCGGTCGTCCTTCGAATCCATTTTTCTTGTATATTTTTCCGTCACAGATATACACTTTACTCATAATCATAATGTGTTTCTCTGTCTGTAAAAAAAAATTATGAGATAGTAGCGGGTTTAAACGAAGGGGTTCAGTGCCTTAAATAAAATGAAGAAAGGAAGTATAGAAGCCGTGATATGTATTGTGGATAAGTGTGTGGAAGTGTGGTTTGGTATGTGGAAAAGTATGCGGTTTTTAGGGTATGTATTTTGTGGAGTGGATGTGGAAGCGATATAATTTTTCATAAAGTCCTTAATTTTAAAGATATTTTTTTCTCTATATATATCCTGTTTATTCTATACTGTTGTGACGGAGTGTGGCTGTGCAGTGGTATTTTCTTACAGATGTATATTGTATATGTATTACATACTGAGAGGTTGAGTACAAAGATGAAACACAATTCCAGTACACGGAATATTTGGCTGATGATGATACCCTTATATGGATACTCGGACAGAAAGAATAAAGAAAAAAAAATGTTTGGATTTCATGAAAAAAAAATATGTACACAAACTATATGGATATTAAGGTCAGTCACAGTGTTGACTAAGAACAGATGATACATTTAAAACAAAAATATTCAGTTGATTTTTATTTTATTTTTTACATTTGAATTATCATTCTAAGAATACCTATGATTAAGAGTAACATAAGAACAAAAAAAGATGTACATATATACACCTTTATGATACCAAGCAAGAGGGCGTGTGAAGATTAGCCAAAGCGACACAAGCCAAGAACACCTAGGGACGCCCATGAAGTCGATCACGAAATCAGACACGGGACCAACACGAGGCGCGCCCACCCGCCCACCTGACCTGGAGGGCTAACCTGCGGAGTCCAGCTCAACTCCCTTCCACGCCCGCTCCTCCTCCCCGCCCGCGAAGGATCCAGCTGCCGTCGCCGCCTCCGCCGCCGCCGCCGCCGAAACACCCACAGGAGCGCTCCCATTACACACCCAACACCGAAGTCACACTCACTCCAGGGCAGGGCGCGGGCGCGCGCGCGGGCTGCGATCCCTCGGGGCGGGGAGCACGGCTGATCAGGGCCGAGGGACAGGTGGGACACACAGCTAGATGGGGGGAGGGAGAGGGGGGGTGTATGTGTGTGCAGGTGTGTGGAGAGGAGAACACACTCGAGGACGAAGCCCGGCCTCGGGAGGACCTCATGATAAGGGTGAGAGGGCAGATCCTGGCGCCGGCCTCACACCAGCACCTCCAGGGAGGACAGGCTTGATAGTTTGCTTCTGAGCCAGAAGGTAACACAGCCGACAAACAAGTGTGTATCATTTTATTATTACCATTATTATTATGTACGAGTGTGGACCAAGGTATATCATTTGGGCTCATATAATGTCTGCATACGAGGCATTCCCATTGGCAGCCGGTGTAAGTTCTAGGGATTTAAGTGAAATTCAAGAAGTCCGTTATCTCTAAGTCATGTTCAAGTCCCTTAGACCAATCAATGAGACAGAGTGAGAATTTCAATAGCAGCACATAAGAGGGTTAAACAAGTCTTGATAGTATTAAAAGAATCAGCAGCCTTATACGGTCTCGTAAAAGTTGATCACGGGAAAACCAGCCAAGTAGAGGGAAACTCTATTGCTGTTTCGCATGATACCCCTGAGGCACGGGATTTTAGTGCTTAGTAAGAGGTGCATGAGAGACTATTTTTACCTGTGGCGCAGCCTTGGATTGCATGTGCCTCACCCAAAGCTTAGGGAATCACAGCCTTCGGGTCGGCGCTTGACGGGTGACTTTTCCATGTAAAGCCTTGGATTGCATGTATTTCGTCGCCTGCACGTAAGTACAAAGCTGTTTTTTATTTTTTTGTTTCGTTTCGTTTTGTTTCCTGTTGGTGCACACGTTTCTTATGAGTTTGCTTTACTGTCATGTTCTTTCTTCTCTTCTTGACATGCACTCGATGGACCCTCACCATATGTTGTGGACTGCACGCCTCTTGGTCACTGCACCGAACCCTCCTGTCTTGCGATTGGCTGTCCGGCTTATGCACTTCACCATCTCCACTCTGATTTGTTAATACCAACACTGACTCCACACCTCGCACGCTGATTGGTCAACCACCCGACTAACCATACCGTTTGGATGCTTCGTATTTGAATTAACCCGCCGTGCTGCACCCGCGTCACGCCATGGCCGACCATGATTGGGGGTCTTGCTCTCACAACGAACGCGCGCACCCACGGTCAATCCGCGCACGAAATTTTGCTCTAATGCGATTGCTTTTCTTCGCCTGCACCCGAATGTTGCCATGGCATGACGCGTTTGGCTCTGCAGCAGGCTTGCTCCCCAATAATGCCACGTCTGTAGTCTACACCGACGAAAACGGCCAGGTACTTGGCACTTGTTCGTGTTCGTCCCCGCTACCCGACCCCCGTCGAAGCTCTCTTGCTCTGCTTTTGCACAAACACCTTTCCAATCTCTTGTCCCTGCCTCGCTGAAGTGTAAATTGTAAATCCTGTAAGATATGAAAAAGTGTACTTTCCCCTCGCTTCTTGCTTTTTTGCCTTTACTGTGCGATATACATTTATATCCCAGGTAAAAGTGGCAGACGGTAAGTAATTGGTGAACACTCGAGTCGCCGTTTCTCTAGTGAAATGTGGCGTGGCTTCTCCCAAGACTTTTTTCATGGCTTTACTATTACCTATCCCCATGTGTTATATTTCCATCCCTATATTGTCTAACAGAACCACAAACGCAGTCCTTTCCCCATGTACGCGTTCGGATGTCGAGATGTTTGAAGTCGAAGCCGGGTCTTCTGCACTCGGGAAAAAAAAAATCTTTCGTTGTGTAATCCCACTGTGAGATTTCGAAGTTTAGCTTGGCTGGGCGAAGGGGCGGGGTCGCCTCGGGCCTCTCCACGTAATTCCCAAAAAGATTTTTTCGTTCCTTTCTTTGGCTAATGCTGCATGACGTGTTCGGGTCGTTCGTGCGTAGACAAATCCGGCGCGGTTTTCAAAGTTCGTTTGTGCTCCGATTTACATAAGTTGTCAAATCTATTTAAAAAAAGAACGTTCGTTTTTTTTTCGATCATAATTTTTTTTTAGTCTTATCAAGCAGCGAATCGCCCTTGCTCTATTAAGAGAAAGATGTACGCTTATCAACCTGTATGTATTATGGAGGAACAAGATTGG
The DNA here is from genome assembly GCF_042767895.1 of Penaeus vannamei. NCBI lineage: Eukaryota > Metazoa > Arthropoda > Malacostraca > Decapoda > Penaeidae > Penaeus > Penaeus vannamei. Next base: position 37,289,966 of record NC_091566.1, on the reverse strand, counting down.
TTTGAAATTTAATCTTTCTTCAATATCCTACAACCGCGTAGAGTCTTTGATGTTCATTATTAAAGCGAGAAACGGAATTCTGTGCGACGGAAATTCATTTCCTTGGCGGCTCATTTTCGAAAATATTAACGTTTGCAACCCCAGTGTTCCCCCGAGGGCAGTCCCGGTCTTTCCACCTCCCCCCCTCCCCCTCCTTCTCCTCTCCCTCTTCCCCCTCCCTCTCCTCTCCATCTCCCCCTCTCTCTCCTCTCCCCCGCTCCCCCTGTTCCTCCTCCCTCCATTCTCATTTTACCTCTTGCCTTGCTTCTTCTCGGTCTTGTCTCCTCAATTTCTTCTCTCTTCTCTCTTCTCTCTTCTCTCTTCTCTCTCTCTCTCTTCTCTCTTCTCTCTTCTCTCTTCTTTCTCTCTCTCTCTCTCTCTCTCTCTCTCTCTCTCTCTCTCTCTCTCTCTCTGACCTTTACCTATCCTACTTGTGTTTTTGTCTTCTTTCGTCTCCTCCAATTTCTTCCTTTCTTTCATTCTTTTCCTCCGCGCGCTTCCACATTCCTCCGTGTCTTCTTGCTTGTCACCCACACCCCTCGTTCCTTCCTCTCTTCCTCTCCTTCCTTTTTCTCCACGTGAAGTCCCTTGGAATCACTGGAATCTCACCCTTAGAATCACTAGAATCTCACCCTTAGAATCACTGGAATCTCTCCCTTGGAATCACTGGAATCTCATCCTTGGAATCACTGGAATTTCACCCTTAGAATCACTGGAATCTCACCCTTAGAATCACTGGAATCTCACCCCTAGAATCACTGGAATCTCACCCTTGGAATCACTGGAATCTCACCCTTAGAATCACTGGAATCTCTCCCTTGGAATCACTGGAATTTCGTCCTTTATCTTTACTTACTTTGACGCGTCACTTTCCTCGGATTCTCCCCCCCCCCTCCCCTCCTACCTTCACCTGTCACACCTGTCACCTGTCACCTGTCATAACTCTCGTTTGTCACGACACCATACTCCAAACTGTCGTACATTTCGCCATGTCATCGCTTTATCTCGATTCATTGCGTTTGCTCTTTCACTCATCTTTTCTGTGTACTCATCATACCGCCGCCTCACTATACTCTTTTACTCACTATGCTTTCGTTACACTATAGTCTTATTCAATATACTTTCACCATATTGCCTCACTATACTTTTATTCATAATATTTTTATCATACCATTGACACACTATATTCTTTTACTCATACTTTCATCATACCATTGACTCACTATACTTCCACCATACCATTAAACTCACTATTTGACTCACCATACTTTCACCACTTCATTGACTCACTCTTTTCTTCATTATGCTTCCATCCCACCTTTGACTCACTATACGCTCACCATACCGTTAACTCACTATACTCGTCTACTCACTACCCACCTTTGACTCATTATACTCTCATCATCCCGTTAACTCACTATACTCGTTTACTCACTACCCACCTTTGACTCACTATACTCTCACCATCCCGTTAACTCACTATACTCGTTTACTCACTACCCACCTTTGACTCACTATACGCTCGCCATCCCGTTAACTTACTATACTCGTCTACTCACTACCCACCTTTGACTCACTATACGCTCACCATCCCGTTAACTCACTATACTCGTCTACTCACTACCCACCTTTGACTCATTATACTCTCATCATCCCGTTAACTCACTATACTCGTTTACTCACCATACTCGTCTACTCACTATACCTTCACTGTACTTGATAGGAAATGAGAGAAACTAATCATCCGATAAATTTTTGCTGGTCGGTGAAGGGAAGCTGTATCAGCGAGTTCCAGAAACATGATTATGGGCCGAATTCCTCTCTCTCTCTCTCCCTCTCTCTCTCTCTCTCTCTCTCTCTCTCTCTCTCTCTCTCTCTCTCTCTCTCTCTCTCTCTCTCTCTCTTTCTCTTTCCCTCTCTCTCTCTCTCTTTCTCTTTCCCTCTCTTCTCTCTCTTTCTCTCTTTCGCTTTCTCTCTCTCTCACAGTCTCTTCCTCCCTCCCTCCTCCCCTTCCCTGTCTCCCTTCCTCCCTCCCCCTCCCTCTCTCCCTCTCTCCTCCCCTTCCCTCCCTCTCTCCTCCCCTTTCCTCTCTCCCTCCCTTCCTCCCCTTCCCTTTCCATCCCTCCTTCCTCCCCTTCCCTCCCTCCTTCCCATCCCTCCCTCCCTCCACTTCCCTCCTCCCTTCCCTCTCTCCCTCCTAACCCCTCTCTCCCAGCAACTCGTAACCTACGCCTTAATTTCCCCTCGTCTGCCTCACCAAGTTGTCCAGCCTCGCCTCTCTGGGCTCCTTCTCTGGCTTTAGTTGTCGTCCGTCCGTCCATCAGCGGCGGGAGGATCCATTTCAGGAGAGAGAGAGAGAGAGAGAGAGAGAGAGAGAGAGAGGGAGAGGGAGAGGGAGAGGGAGGGAGAGAGGGAGGGAGGGAGGGAGGGAGGGAGGGGGAAAGGAGAAGGAAAGGGGAAGTGGGGGAAGTGGAGAGTCAGGGAGAAGCGAGAGGGGGGAGAAGAAGAGGAAGGGAGAGTCCGCCTTCGATGTTTCCGAGAGAGGATGGTTCCGGACTCTCTCTTTCTTTCTCTCTCTCTTTTTGTTTTTTGTGTGGTCTCTCTCTTTCTTGAGCTCTTGATCTTTATCTGTTTTTTTTCTCTTGGTCTCTCTTGGTGTCTCGCTCGCTATCTCTTGATCTCTCGCTCTCTATCTCTTCTTTCTCTTGATTTCTCGCTCTTTCTCTCTCTACCCTCTCCCCTCTCCCTTCGTCTCCCTCTCCCTCATTCTGTCTCTCTTATTCTACCCTCTCCCTCACTTTTATCCTTTCTTTCTTTCCCCCTCTTTCTATTTTTCTCTCTCTCTTCCTCTCATCAATACGTTGCTGCTGATCATATGTCCGTCATCTCCACGTTCTCATTTCTTTTCCTTTGATAATGCCTGTTCGACTTGCATTAATTGCCTCCCTACCCCTTTTTCCTGTTTTTTTTTTTTTTTTTTTGTAAGGAAAACGGAAATATTTTTTTCGTTGCTTCTCCTGTTTGGCCATTCGCCTTTTATTGCTATGCACCTTCCCCCCCCCCCCTGACACAAACATTTTTTTTCCTCCTATATTTGTTTTTGTTTTTCCGCGATTAAGCAAAGACTTCTTGTGTCTCCTTTTTCTCTTCTCCTATTTTTTTGTTTCTCTCTTTGCACTTATAATTTCTATCCCTCTTCTATCCCACATTTATCTTCCACTTCTCTATCCCCCTTATCTTCTCCCTGCCATACCTCCCTTTCCTCCTTCTCCCTTCTCCTTCTCCCTCCTCCTCCTCCCTCCTCCCTCCCTCCCTCCCCATTACCTGTTACCTTTCTACACCCTTCTTCCCTATCCCATTTTCATATCCACTTTTTCTTGTCCCTTCTTTCTCTTTCCTTTATTCTCCTCTCCTCTCTCTCTCCTTCCCTCTCCCCTCTTCTCTTTTCCGTCTCCCATCTTCCCTTTTCCCCTTCCCTCTCCTCTCACTCCTATCCCGTCCTCCCTTTTCCATTTTCTCTCTCCCCTCCTCCCTTTTCTCCCTTCCCTTTTCCATTTTCTCTCTCCCCTCCTCCCTTTTCTCCCTTCCCTTTTCCATTTTCTCTCTCCCCTCCTCCCTTTCGCCTCCTTTCATTCCCCTCCTCCCTTTTCCCCTTCCCTCTTCCCTCTTCCTTCTCCCCTCCTCCCTTTTCCTTTTTCTCTTTCCCCTCTTCCCTTTTCCCCTCTCCTCTCCCCTCTTCTTTCTCCCTTTCTTCCCTTTTCCCTTCACCCAAAATTCAACCTTACTGCAATGCTACATCCTACGTATAGAAATAGATAGGTAGATAATAATTCGCAGATAGATTAGATAGATTAATTAACGTATGAATATAGCGATAAAATTAACAGATAGAAATTCAATCATCTACATTTCAAAGAAGAACTTTTATGAACAGTTAGAAGAACTTTTCAATGGTATTTTTTTCCTTCTTTTTATGGATCGCTGATGCTTTTCTGAAGAAATTATGTAATTAAGGAATTTAATCTTACACACCTTAGTCTCTCGTGCATTTTAAGACATTGTTTTCTCTTATTTTCTCTCATGCTTTCTTGGTCTCTTTCTCTTCGTCTTCGTTTTCTTT
>NC_091566.1:37278307-37280807 GCF_042767895.1 Penaeus vannamei | reverse complement strand
AGAGAGAGTAAGTGAGTAAGAGGGAGGAAAAGAGCGAATAGGAAGGAGAAAGAGAGTAGGAAGAAGAGAGAAAAAAGGGAGTTAGAGAAAGAAAGAAAAAAAGAGAGAAAGTAGGAGCCAGAGAAAAAAAAGAAAGAAAAGAAAAGACAAAAAAAGAAAGTAAAGAGGGAGGAAGGGGGAGAGGGGAAGGAGAAAAAGAGAGAGTACGCGAGATAAAGGGAAGAATGTGTGTAGTGTAGAGAAGTGTAGTAGTCCGGGCTTCGCGCACGATAATGGTGCTCGTAAGACAGGGGGGAGGGGAGAAGGGGGCAGAGACAGGGGCAGAGGGCAGGGGGCAGGGGAGTGACGGGGATGGAGAGAAGGGGAGGAAAGAAGGGGAGTTTGGTGAGGGGAAGGGAGTTGGAGAGTTTAGTAGGGGAGGGGAGTGGTAGAGAAGGGGGAAGAGGAGAGACTGATAGAGAGGGGAGAAGGGGAGAGACTGGTAGGGAGGGGAGAAGGGGAGAGACTGGTAGGGGGTTTGGGGTGGGTTGGGGAGTCTTCTAGGGGAGGGGAGTAGGGGCGTCTGCTCGGGGGTGGGGAGAAGGGGAGAGCACCGTGGGGTTGGGGTGGGAAGGGGAGCGTAGGAGGGGAGGGGGGGGTGGGGGGCACACACCGGCTATTGATTGGCAAATGTTACCGACAAGTGATCCCCTGTTTAATCTAACTGCAGGTGTACCGAATTACAAGAGCCTTTTCGCCTTAACTTATCGTGAATTTTCGTCTAAATTAACGAGGTTTTAGTTATTTTTCACTTTATTCCCCCCCTCACTCACCCCCTCCTCTCTTAATCTCTCTCTTTCTCTCTTTAGTTCTCTCACTTTCTCTCTCTCCCACTATCTCCGCCTTTCTCCTGTTCAATTACTCTCCCGTTTACTTGTCCTACTTGAATCGCCCTACAGGAGCTACTGCTGTTGGTGTACACTGAGGTACACTGACTGCGCTTCCCTTCTCCTCTCCCTCCCCTTCCCTCCTCCCTCCCCTTGCCTCCTCCCTTACTTCCCTCCCTCTCTCCCCTTCCCTCCTCTCTCCCCTTGCCTCCTCCCTTCCCTTCCTTCCTCTCTCTCCTTGCCTTCTCCCTTCCTTCCCTCCTCCCTTCCCTCCCCGTCTCCCTCCCCTTGCCTCCTCCCTACCTTGCTTTCTCCCTTCCTTCCCTCCTCCCTTCCCTTCTCACCTCCCTCCTATGCTCTCTATTCTCCTCTACTCTACTCCTCCCTCTTTTTCCTTCTCCCTTTCCTCTTTACCCTCAACTAGTTTTCATCCAATCTCCCTCCTTTACCTTAGATGTTTGTGTATTTCTTCTTCCATTTCTCTTCCTCTTTATTCTCTCTCCTTTGATCATCCTCTTCTTCACTTCCTTAATTCCTCTCTGGTTCTCCGCCCTCTTCTTTTTTCTCTTCCTCTCATTCCCTCTCATACCTTCACTCTTTTTTATTTCCTTTCTAACTCCTCTTTCTTCCTTGCCCTCCCCCCTCTTTCTCTTTCTCTCACCTCTCCCTTTCTCTTCCTCTCCTCACCCCCATCTTCCCCAACACACCCCTCCCCACCTCCTCCCTCGCCATCTTCTCCCACCTCCCCTTCCCTCCGATCCCCTCCCCTCCCTTACTCCCCTCCCCTACCATCTTCTTCGGCCATATTCTTCCATCACCCTACCCCTCCCACCCCCTCCCTATCTCCTCCTCCTCCACACCTGTCCCCTTCCCTCTCGGGCCAATTCCCTCCCAGACCTTCCACACCTGCCTCCCCCACGCACCCACATCTTTCCGTGACCCCTTTCCTTCCCACCCCTCCTTCCCCCCCTCCGCATGACTTCTCTCCCTCCTTCCCCATCTACACTCTCCTCCTCCCCCACCCCCTCCCACCACCCCCCGCCCCTCTGCATGAACTCCTCCTCCCTCCTCCCCCACCCCACTTCCACCCCTCGCCCCCCTCCGCATGACTTCTCTCCCTCCTTCCCCATTTCCATCTACCCCCACCCATCCCCTTCCCCATCTACACTCTCCTCCTCCTCCCCCCCCCCCACATGACTCCTCTCCCTCCTTCCCCATCCCCATCTACACTCTCCTCCTCCTCCTCCCCCATCCCCTTCCCCCTTCCCCATCTACCCTCTCCTCCTCCCCTCCTCCCCCCATCCCCATCCACCCCCTTCCCCCCCCACCCCACCCCCACCCCCGCATGACTTCTTTAGACCCTGTTGCTCGCCCGCTAACCCCCCACACCCCCCCCACCCCCGCCGGGTCGCCGAGGAAGAGCCCGCCTCGCTCGCCTGTGACACTTAGCCACATCTGCTGAACAAACACTCGGCGCTTCTTTGCAGACTGTTTACCTTGACTCTTTCATAAATAGCGCGACTCGTGAGAACGCCCAGAAAACCACGTGTCTGGAAATGTGTTAGACAAACGCGGTTCTCTTTGATATCGGGGAGAGAGCGCGTTCTGCTTCTTCCTTTTTCTTCTTCTTCTTC
>NC_091566.1:37265807-37275807 GCF_042767895.1 Penaeus vannamei | reverse complement strand
CCCCGAGCCACCCCCATTACGTCTTAACCCCACCCCCTATTTCATCTACTCCCCCCTCCCCCCAATCACTCCCCATATCGTCTAACCCCCCCACACACCCTTATTTCACCCCACCCCCCCTCCATTATCCACCGAATCTATTTCAAATACCATCCACCGATCCCAATCCACCCACGTACCCCCCCGCCCCCCGCCCCCCACTGCCACACGACTATACCCCTTGTATGACTCGCCCATTTAAACGGCTTTACTATACAATTTGGACTTGCTTGTGTTAGACATTGAGACGGCAGTATGTACTTGCTCATTAATCCAGTAATTAATTTTATTGTCCCATCAGCAGTAGCGTAGCCAAGCAGCAGAGAGCAGCAGCAGCAGCAGCAGGTGGAGAGCAGACTCCCGCATGATCTTGATACAGTGAACCTTTGATTAATTCGTAGAGATCTTAGATGATATCGCTACTTTGTACCCCCGACTTGTATCTTTTATCTGTAGCTTTATGTAGAGAAAGAAAAATAGTATTATGATACCGTTAACAAATATAAATACACATTTGTTATTTTCCTATAAGTCATATATATTTGTCTTTTGATTTGTTTTATCATTTTAGGAAGGTTTATGTAATATTGATGATCGTAGCAGAACAGTGTTAAAACTTCCATACAAAGGTTATGGTGACGAATACAGTGATAATGGTTTTATGGCAGAATACAATATGGACGATAGTGACAACGTAAACATGACCTTTTTATGGCCATTTTACTTCACTTTAGAGGAGTATAATCTTAGTCGTGTCATCTTTTCAATATTATCACATTTAACGAACTTGTAATCGTTACTAACACCAGCTCTTAAACTCTAGAAATAAGGATTAATCATATGTTATTTGTCGTTGTTTTCATACTGTTCTGTTCATCATCAAATCTCTCATTAGGATAATAAAGTCAAAGCTTATTCCATTTGTGTTCAAAGATCTACGTTGATAAATCAGATATATATTTAGGCAACATTTTTTTTTTCTCTCTTCCATTAGGATTTAGGATCAGACCAGATTGCGAAACTAGTGAGGCGGCGGAGCTGGGAGAGTGAGGGTTGGGGATGCCTCATGAGGAGAGTGGGCATTCATGTGGTTGGCATGTGGTTTTCATGTGGTTTTCATGCTATGTTGGCGTGTGTGTGTGTGTGTGTGTGTGTGTGCGTGTGTGTGTGTGTGTGTGTGTGTGTGTGTGTGTGTGTGTGTGTGTGTGTGTGTGTGTGTGTGTGTGTGTGTGTGTGTGTGCGGTATCATGTGGCTCTGTAATGTCTATCGTGTATTCAGTTTTCGAGTACGATTGTGATGAATTTAGTATACATGAGAGACAAACGCAGGAATGTGGCCACTTTACATTTTAAACTTTCGCGTTAAGGGTTTTGCAAGGGTGATGAGTGCACGCCACGTCTCCAAAAATTTCCCCAAAATGAGAATTGATAATGATAACAATCAATTCATATCCCTCTTAAGTGTGAGAGTGATCCCACACCCTCCTCCACCCCGCCCGCCGCCCCCGCCGCCGCCACACTCCATCCTCCACTGACACTGCACACTCACCACACCCTCAGTAGGTCGGGGGAATTCATCTTTCACTCTTATTACAGTTGCTGGACACCCTGCAAGTGTGCCGCGATTTTAAGTACGGCCAGTGTGTGAGACCAGCCTGCAAGTTTGTCCATCTCCTTGAAGGTATGGAGGTGATCTCGAGACACTTCTCTCTGGTCGTCTAATTTTTGGTTATCACTTTTTCCAGTTTATTGGGGAACACAGCAGTGACCTTTGAGGCGCACACCCCTCGTAAGAACGTGTTCAATGACCGTACTGCTTCTTGGCTACATACGCTTCTTAGTGATCATGAGAAAAATAAGACGTATAGTTGGCTTACCCTTTTTTTCAAGCAGATAAAACTACCTCAAGACATCTGGGCGCAGTGTTGTTCTTTCTCTGTGAACTCGAACTTGAGGATAGTCGTAGAGAATGTTCTAGATTCCGTCTTTCAATTAGTTTCCAGCTGTGATCTTTTATATTTTTTTTGGAAAATTAGATATGATCATGAAATTTCCCCCTCTCATAATTGTTTTTTTTTTCGATGCCTATTTAAAAATAAAATGAGAGATCAGGTAAAATTATTATTTTTTTGGATAAGTGATAGTTGTAGTCAGTTTATTTTTTATTTAATTCATGCTAGTAAAGTACGCACCACGCGTGATAATAAATCAGCGAAAAAAATCACTCACTGCAACCACCTCAAATCACGTAAAGGCTGTGCAAAACAAAATCACGGTAGTTTTACGTCAGTCACCCCATGGCCAGGAGGAGGAACAGTCGTGCTCCGTTTTCCCGCGTCTTGCACCTGGAAAATCCTCAAAAAAACAACAACAAAAAAACAATGAGGAAATCCCAAGACGGAAAATGTCTGTCTGGCTGTCCCCCCCTTCTGTCTGTGGCGTGGCTGTTAAACCATCAGTGTTCCTAGACTGTCAGTGTTTGTCTGTTCGTGTCAGTGCCCGTTCATAGCAGTGTCACGGTAGTTTTCTCTGCAGTTTGTAGTATTGTCTTTCTAGCAGAAGAGCGTTGTGATATATACATTGCTTGGTGATATATATACATATCTATGTACCGCTTTCACCCGTGACCTGCTTAGTGCAGCACAGTGTTGTATTTTGAATATTGGGCATATCTTCCATGTAATATACCCTAGAGATAGAAGCTAGACCAGCCCGTAGTTAGACGCTGAGGCGGGTCGAGCTGCAGTCAGTAACGAATCTCCTGTGCCGGCAGATCACGTAGAGGTGACAGACATGAAGGTGAGTGTCTGCCGGGACGCGGTGAAGGGCAAGTGCGGGCGTGGGCTGTGCAAGTACTACCACCTGCCAGTCGTCCTGCCGCCCGCACCCCTCGACCCGCACTCCGCCCGTGCCCCGCAGTCTGGTCCGCGCCACCACGGTCTCCACAACCCGCCCAACAACCCGCTCATGCTAGACAACGCCCACTACATGGACAACACCACCAAGCCGGCACCAACACCCAGCAACAACAACAGCAGCAGCAACAACAACAACAACAACAGCGATCAGGCGACCAACCCTGCCAACGCCTCCAGTATCCAAGTCATCGCCAACTTAAGCAGTTCCAATAATATCATTTGTAACTAGTGATGAAAAGCGGTGAAGTAATAATAATGTACAGAGAAGCAAAATTTATTCTAGTACGAAAAAAGATGCATGAAGGAGGCACTGAAACATAACCTCACATTAGATAAAACGAGAGAGTAAGTGAAGAAGTGCGTCGTGTTGTTGGCTGAGGTGTGGGGGGTTGTGGGGCGTGGGCAGCGCACGAGGCCCGGGACCCCCGGAGCGTCTGGTGCTAGCACAGCCATGCTCACATTATGTGATTTGTCAAGTGTGTCCTTACAGTCCCCTCCCATGGGGATGGGTCAACTCCAGCACTCGTGGATATTTTTTCAAAAAACATAACAAAAAATAAATTTTCACTTTGTTTTTATCTCTTTTATATAAGGATAAGGTAGGAAGAAGATGCCCTTATAAAGGGCTGAGATTAATTATTTTCTATTATGTACCAATGAAACAGACTCTTGGACTGTTGTGCGTACATGACAAAGTCACGTGCCAGTGAAGCCCCCGACAAGCGACCGGCACTGCAGGGAAGTGCCCTCCTACCCCGACACCCGCCAGGCCGAGCCCGGGCACCCGCCGTGCCCTGGCCCACCCGCCCGCATGCTCTACTTCTCCTTCATCAGGATAGTTACGTCTGTACCAGGCAGCTTCCCGGCATAAGTCCAACTACGGCAGTATTCCTTCCCAAGGCCCCCTACTCCTCTCCCTTTAACGTAGAGTAAAAGTTAAAAGAGTAAATATTTCCTGTACTATGAATCCACAGAGGTGGGCTAAGGACCCCGGGGTATATACCTAACTAGATAAGTAATAGTTTGGGCACCTGTTAGGTCTCATGACAAACCTTAAGTCCGTGTGTGTGTTGGCTGAGCGTGGCGGGTGTCTGCACGGAGGGCGGTTCCCTCGTAACTGCCAGTGCGCGCTGGTCCATTATCTAGGAGAAGAAACAGCGAGAAGCTCGACTGAACATAGAGGACTCAGAAATGAGGAAGGCGAAAGAGAGAGAGAAGGAAGAAGGAAGTATAGCCTGAGGAAGGAGCAGAGGAAGCGAGGTCACTTATTGATGAAGACCGAAGCAAGAAGGAATCTCTTACTGCAAATATTTTATCAAGTTTTGGCCTGTTTTACACGAATTGGTTTCTAGTCATTTACCCTTTGTTTTATTTCCTTTTATGCCATGACTAGCTCGGTGAATTTTTAGGGGCTGTGAGAACTTACTACAGTATGTCTGGTTTTATATGAAACTGTATTATGCAAAGCCGTATATGTATGTTGTAGTACTTGTAATGGATAAATTTTTCATAGTTCCTTGTGTTATTTTTACATATAAGAAACTTCAGTGTTTTATTACATGTAAAGTGCCACGATTTTAATGTTCCTGTAATTCAAGCATTTAGGAATCAAAGAGAGGGTATAAGGAGGGTCGAAGGCACTGCTTGCAGAAGTCCCGGCTTTAGAAGTCACCGTTTGGCATTAGTCTGTCCGGGTGGCCTGTTCGTATTTTTATACAAGGATAAATCAGTTGCATGGATTGCATGGCCTATTTGAGAAGAAAACAAAACAACAACAGTACATCGTTTATGCTTTCAATATTATATTCATTAATTCCAAAAGCTCAGCTACCAAAAAAGCACAATGCATGAGATATCAAACATATCAATTTTTTCTACTTAAAGTAAGATATGTAAATCGTGAGGGAAAAGGAAATATTGTTATTGCTTATCGTGAAAAAAAAAAAAACGTTGCTTCCCATGTTATTACAGATAAATTCCATTCGAGTGATCAGTCTACTTTGGAGTCTCGTCTGCTCAAATGTTAATCTTATCAGTACTTTGTCTTGATTATTACTAATATTTTCAACATTGTTTATTGTTTCCCTTGGCGGTATTATTGTTGCTTATTCGATCACGATTGAGGAAAATGAGATTAAACTTTGATAGAAAGGTAAAAATAAATATGATTGTGAGTGGAAATTTCTCTCTCTTTTTTGTGATATATTTAAAAATAAAAAAGCACAATCCAAGACGTAATAATGTCCAGTAATGAATACTTAACGACGTGAAGTGTCCATGACATAGGCCTCCCGGACACGCCTGCTCTCTCGCTAGGTCACTTGTTCCGTCAGGCTCAGCCAGGTGGCAGGGCTGTCTCCCATCCACCTCCCCCTTCTCCCCCTACCCCTTGTCCTTTCTCCATCCCCCTACCATCCCCTTCATCTCTCCCCCTTCCTTCCTCCCCTTGCCAGGATACTGACACTACAATTACCATTACCATACCCTCCCCCCTCCCCCCCACTTAACACTCAGTCCCACTGCTTGGTCTTGTACATAGAAGCACTAATACTTGGTCATGTACAAACGACTACTAGTACCTGGTCATGTGCACATGACGTGTTACTGACTGATCCTGCACATGTGATGAGAGTACCTGCATATGGACACCATCAAGTTACTGTAAAGCTATGTACTCCATGCATAGTCGTACTTGGTCGGTAGACATGGCTTGCTACTACCTGCTCACGTTTACATGATCAGTGCTACATGTTCGTGTGCACATGGCTTGAGGTACACTTTCTTGTACACACAAACAACATTTTTTGGTCATTTATACACAGTATATTTGTTCATGTAAGCATGGCCAGTCTCTTCTGGACGTGCATACATGATCTGTAGTACCTGCTCATGTACACACGGACAGTATTACCTGATCATGTACACAAGGTCGGTAGCATCAGGCCATGGAGATGCGATCAGCAGTACTTGGTCGTCTGTACAGCCAGTGGCACTAAGACATGTGCCCATAGTCAGTCATACTTGTTCTATGTGCAAATATTGCTGGCTAGGTGTATGGTTAGGCCGCTGGCAATGTGCGAAAAGCAAAAAGTCCTCAGTCCAGTCCACACACACAGCAGGCCCCTCGCAACACCCACGTCCCCTCAGTCGCCCATCCAAGCACAGTCATAGTCTACAGGATCACTCCCAACCTCACCTGAGCCACCGGCTGAAGCCTACCACACAGTTAATGTCGGTCTCCACCAGCACGCTTGCTGTATTTTAGGATCTAACTTCAGCCATGTGATAAGAGGAGCTGTAGGTGGTGCCGCGCCGGGTGCCCTTGCCCATGCGTGCGGGGGCACTGCGGGCGTCGGGGCACGCCTCAAGTCACGCTCACAATCCGGCCATGCAGGGTACAACTTGGACCCTAGAGTTGCGCTTGCTTCACAGTCAAATGTAGGGGCTTTTTCTTCAGAGTGCATCATCCAAACTGCAGGCTTCATGATGTCACTGCTTCCCAATCCCTAGCGGCTCCTGGCTAGAACTGGAAAAAGATTTGTGATCTCGGCATTGTCTGTGCCGCACAGAACACCAGTAGCTGGTTAACATGGGTGAGCCACGGCAGCCGGCTAGGGTTGTTCCTGGCAGGACCTCGCACAGCAGGAGTTTGACTGGGTGTCGACAGTAGAGCTGTGTTGGGTCCTGCCTTGCCACTTCCTGCCCTTCCCTCGCCCCCTTGCACCAGTAAGTTGAACAAGCGAGCCTTGTGTGGCATTACTGGCAAGGGTGACCACTAAGGGCAAGGGGTGGCATCTGCATGTAACCAGTTATCTAGTGGGTAGTCCACGTAGGTCCCCTAGCACCCTAGCTTCTATTGTAGTGTGTAGGCTTGGGGCACAAGTCCCCGCACACTTGCATGTTAGCACCTTGCTTACCAGGTTTAACTGTATCAATGTGAATAGATCTCCTGTAACCTATAAATGATGCTCCTATATTCTGTATGTTAGAGCCGCGCCCTCCTGATGGCGAAGGGTTGCCTGCTGCCGCCCCAGCCGCCCGCCCGCGCGTCCGCACTGCCTGGCGCCCCCGACCCATCCTCGGGGCTGGTCATTGGGCCAGCATACTCACTGTGGCAGGACATCTTACTCCAGTATCTTACACTCATTTATAATCACGTCTTAGCCAGCCAAGCAAATTTATATATGTACATATAAACTTTGCCAAATCTAACCAAAGTCATAGTGAGGACCGGGTATGGAGGGCAGTAGAATTTTACGAGGAAGTCCTCACGAAGCCAAATCAAAACTGAGCGCCATATATATATATATACATATAAATATTATCTGTGTAAGTCCTTCACAGTCGTGTTGCCCTTCGTGAGGGCCGTCCACGTAAGATCTGTTCCTTGTGATCCTGTTGGCCTTCCCAAGCCACAGCGATGTCTTGACACTTGGGCATGAGTCGCATGACCCTCGGTTATTGTAAGGTCCATTATAATATGAAGTAATAGTAACATTAATCATAATTATAATCACGATAATCATATAGCCAGTCTGATGACAACTCATGTGGCAGTAGCCCGTACTCCGCCGGGGCACCTGGGCGAGGGGGTTGAGAACGCCCTCGCCACGCCCCAGGGGAGTGCGGGCGGCCGCCGCCCACTCTCCTGCCGGTGATAGAGGACAGTCTTCCCACGTCACTGGCCAGGCAATGCATGCTCCTAGTGTCTATTTTATTTTTACTTGAGAATATTTGTACACTGTAATGAACTAAGCCAGTTTTTGAGAAATTATCGTGTTTCCAATCGTCCCCACCTTTGTCAGGGTTGAAATCTCAATGTAGAGAAACACATTTCCATTGTTATTTTTATATTTTATCGATGCTTACTGTTCATTGCTCGTTTAGCAATTAATTTACGCTGGCTTGGTTTTAAAAGTCACAAATTAAGTGAGTTTTATACTTATACATGTTTGTTTTTAATTTAATTTCTATGAATGCTACTCCAAACGTTTAAATAAATGATTTTGATATTTTACTAATGGTATGCTAGCCAGTGTTCAGGCATCTGCCAGAACTGTGTAGTAGAGTGTGGGATTGAAAGTCCCAAACATTTTGTGATATTTTCTTATTGTTATTTAAGTCGATTTCTCTGTTTTCCTGTGACTACTGACGTTGTTATGTTAACTGTTAGGTTAAGGTCGCCGCGTGAAGGGAGTGCTCTCTGGTGGTCGCTGCTGCACGGTGGCTTGCCAACCGCCCGACCACATTACGCGAGGGCCAGTGGCACACTTTCCAATACCCCGACTGCGCTCGCCGAGTCCGATCGCCCGTCACCAAGTGGTTTCTCTCTCGAATCTTCCTCTCCCCAAGTGTGGCGCACGAGAAAGCGAGACTGTGCCTGCATTGCTTCATCGAATTAATCTTAAAATAAGAATAGATATTATAAAGAGAGAGAATAATTGTTTAAAAAACAGAAATCTTAGGAGGCATAAAATGGAGAGGACAGTGATAGCAGATGTTTTTTTTCTTCTTGATAATAACGTCGTCAGGACGATAGAATGATGATCCATCCATGTGCGTGTTCTATTAATCTCGTTTAGGTTCGGGTATTGGAAACTCATGCGAACTAGCTCTCACCTCGCCAACAAGCTCCAGCCAAACGCGGTCACGCTCACAACGCCTCTACCTGTACACAGTCCTGGTTTCAATTGCAGGCTGAGGGAGAGGTGACTTAAGGGAATCTTTTTTATTCAGTAATTTGTTGATCTCTCTCGCCTTTTTTTCTATCGTTTCTTTTCCATTTTTAGGGGGAATTATTAAAAGAATAATAATAATGATAAATAATGTTATTATAGAAGGGTGTTCACCAATGCTCAGAGTGTGGTCTCGCGTTTGTGTGTCAGAACGTTCAAAGATGAAGAGCCACGTTTTCTCATCCTCAAGATGAGAGCGTGGGCGTGAGGCGTGGGTGGCGTCACCTGGGGGCCCGTGCAACACCCCAAAGACACAGGGGAGAAGAGGGAGGGCGCCGGCTCAAAAACACCGCGGGGGGACGTCCTAAGGCCTGGTTCAGAACCACTGCTATTGTAAAGTTGCCGTAGATTTCACAGAACCTTGGAAGAAAAATCCGATTCCAGTTAATCGTTTTGTTTTAATTTGTCTTATATTTTATATTGAGTGTATACTACCCAGGAACTCGTACACTTTAATTTCACTTTTTCTCATTTTGATATGTCTTATAGCTGCAGAATACTCACTCAAAACCTGGGGAAATCTTTTGAGTCCCGAGTAGGACTTTTCATATAACTTTGAATTAGGACATTTTATACGCGAGTTCATTTTCTAAATATACGAAATAGTCCCTCCCTAACCCCGCCTCACACCCGCCAGCCCACCCGACACTCACCCATGTTGAGCAAACGTTCAACTTCCAGCCTTGACCAGTATTGCTTGCAACGAGGGCAACGTGAGTAGCAGTGCGTGCGCGCGCCAGGCCCGGGCTCACCTTTGCAGCCACCCCTGTAGTGCGGCCGCGGACCCAGAGCGTGTGTCCCAAGTTAGCATCCCCTTTTATACGAAGATGAAGCCCATGGAGGAATAAAAAAAAACATAAAAAAATGTATAAAAAAAACAAGGCGGATCTGTGACCTCTTTCAAGATATTGGTAGACAACAGCCAGTAGCCTCTTCTATTGGGCACCCTTGTATCAAATTGTAACGTTTTATCCAATTGTACTAACACTTTACAGGAACAGTGCATTGATACAATCATGCCTCAATTATAGACTACTCATTATAGTTAAGAAATTTTATCCAGCCAATTGTATATCACTAATATGTTAAATGCCAGTTAAGTGAACTGTTGTGCATATCCAAGTTGTATGTTATTTGTACTATTGTGTATGCGTGAAGTCTGAATTATTACTACTTTTAAGTGATAATATCTTGGAAGGTGGCGGGGGCGGGGAGCGGGGCGTCTTAAGGCTGCTTTATACTGTGGCTCTCAGACGTCCAAAGTGCCACAGTGCCAACATCTCACGCCAGGACAAAGCGGAGACCTCC
>NC_091566.1:37255807-37258307 GCF_042767895.1 Penaeus vannamei | reverse complement strand
ATCATGATAATATAAAAATAATGATAATAACAATGATGGTAACAATAAGTGATAATGATAATTTTATTTATAGTAATGATAACGATAATTATGATAATACGATACTAATAGTAATATCGATACTACTTCCAATAATGATGATAATAATAATGATAATAAAGGTAATGATAATGATAATAGCAATAATGATAATAGTGATGATAACAATAATAACGATGATGACACTGATAATTATGATAAAAGATGAAAAAGGTAATGATAATACGTACGATGAAAATGATAAGAAAAATAATAATGTAATCATAATGATAAAGAAAATAATTAATAACAATGACAATGACCATAACGGTTATGAAAAAAGTGATAAAAATCATGATAAAGATCACAACATTAAAATTGACAATTGTTATGGTAATGATTTTGAAAATAATAATAGCAATAATGAAAATAATGGTGATAATTACCATATTAATTATCATATTACCATTAATAATGATAATGATAATAATAAATCATAATAATGGTAATAATCATGATGATGATGTTAATGATAGCAATGATAATGATAATGGTATTAATGATAATGATAATGACAATAATGACGATAATAATGATAAGAAGAAGGAAGAGAAGTAAAAGAATATTAGCATAATGATTATGATAACAAAAATATATAATGATAACAATGATAATAATGAAAATGATAACAATAATAATGATGATTAATAATCACTGATGCTAATAGTAATACTATTGATAATAATAGTAATAGTTAAGGTTACTTGATAATGAATAGCAAAATGAAATAATTATCTTACATTAGAAAGATAATTCTCTCACATATTAGCGTCTAGAAAATACACAATTTTCATGAAAAAAGCTATTTCCTTGCAATAAACGTAAAAGAATACATCTCGAAAATAATTTGTTGACCTTATCATACGCATCACAGCAGTGTGACATTCTTCACAAAATAAATAAGCATCATTCTCACATCAGAAAGCAGTGTATGGGCACATCACATTGGCCAATGTCTTACAGATTAGCCGTTTAGTTACATATGTGTAAGGGAAAGTAGGGAAACTGTGAGAGCATATAAATACATGTATACAATAAATTTTTGAGGAGGTATTTAGATACCTTTACACTCATTCAGAAGCTCTATTGGAAATATGAATGAGTATGGAAAATAGAGCTCCCAAACGTTAATGGGACGTAGAAGTCACTACATTAGAATCCCAAGTGTTTTCGAAGTGTAAAATTTCACCAACAAGGGGTAGTGGTGCTTTGTCAACAGTTCCATATGACCACTTCGTGATACAGTCATCCATTTTCTTTAACGGTAAACTGCTTTAGAAAAATATACTTTGGAATTTGGTAATGTCATAAGGATTTCCGTAAAATGAACAACATATTTATCTTCTGAATATTATTTCATTTATTTTGTTTTGTGTTTATATATATATATATATATATATATATATATATATATATATATATATATATGTGTGTGTGTGTATGTATGATTCGTATGGAATTGTACTGCCGAGCCGAAAAGTACCTCCCTTGTTTTTGCGCATGCGCGGTGGTAGGCTGCTACCCCATTCCTATGCCCACTTGCCCTGACTCTTGCTCGTGTGAGCACTGGTACACCTGCTCGTGAGTAATTTATGGTTTCCTCGAGCACCATATTTAAATAGGCATATTTACATTGCGTAAAGTAAATGGGAATGTATGTAAACCTAAATTTATTCTGATACTAAAATATTGTTACAGCCTTTATTTATTGAGTTTGGAAATCGTCTGGTGAAGGAGAGAAAATTAGCCGAACTTGCTGCTTTCCAATCGCCAATTCACGCTAAGAAAAGCATGAAATCTATTTTTCATATATGAGATGATGTATACTTGAAGGACCATTTTTAGTTGTATTTGTTCATACTATATGTTATACTGATAAAATACATCTTTAGATTTTAATCCTTGTGAACTGTACTGACTCGACGACTTCTGATTCCTCCGATTCTAAAAAGAAATGAAACAAAAAGAAAACGAACCACGTACATGGCAACAAGTCAATTGTTCAGTGATTAGTGTTCTGTGTAGACTGAGCTCAAAAAGCCTATTTTGAATTGTAGATTGTTTGTATGAACACGCAACTGAGTACTGTAATATGCAAATTAATCTTATCGTGATATCCATAGGCAGACATGGCCATCAGCATAGCATCAGATTATGCTTAACTGATTTCCTTCCACATCCTGCTAATGGCTTCGTTTCCTCTCGGTTTAAATGGTTATTAGCTGCTAGAAAATATATCTCAAACAGCAAAGTCAATACCATTCATGATATGCCATAAGACCCTTTCTATAGATCCGTAATATCTTTATGGTCCTTTCATTGGTGTCCTAAGCATGTATTTTATATCAGTGATTAGCCCAAGGCAAATAATTTCAGTTGACTGCAGCTTATCTTAAAGCTGTAAAGGTCAAAACCCTCTTTT
>NC_091566.1:37245807-37250807 GCF_042767895.1 Penaeus vannamei | reverse complement strand
ACACAAACAAACAAACACTTTCAAGTATGCCAAGTGACATATCTTAGGAAATTACCTGGATCTCCCACACAGGTTGCAGAGAGGTTGGTGTCGTCGCCCGAGGAGGAGTGCAAAGACTCTTTCCTGGAACCGAAATTGCTGAGTCATTATTCGCTGTGTCATGAACATCGTCTGCTTTTCCTGGTGTATCTTCGGTCTTTTTTTATCGACATTTTTTTTTTTTTTTTGGGGGGGGGGGCTATATATCTTTATTTGTCATTTTCTCTTTTTTTTATTTTTTATTTTTTTTGTTTGCTTTATATCTCTATCTTTATCTCTGTTTTCCTTTTAGTTTAGTTTGGTCTCTGGTTTCTCTTTTTATTAGGTTTCTGGTTTCTCTTATTCTTATTTGGTCTCTGATTTGGTTTACTTTTATTTGATTTCCGGTTTCTCTTATCTTTATTTGGTCTTTGGTTTTTCTTATTTTTATTTGGTCTCAGATTTATTTTACTTTTATTTGGTTTCCGGTTTCTCTTATCTTTATTTGGTTTCCAGTTTCTCTCATTTTTATTTGGTTTCCGGTTTCTCTTATCTTTGTTTGGTCTCTGGTTTCTCTTATTCTCATTTGGTCTCTGGTTTCTCTTACGTCTATCTGGTCTTTATTCACTTTAATTTTATTTGGTCTCCGGTTGCCTTTACATTTATCGGTGTCCATTCACCCTTACTTTTATTCGGTTTATATTTTGCTTTACTTTCCTTTCGTCTGTTTCCCTTTTCTTCCTTTTGGTCACTGGTTTTTGTCTACTTTTCCTCGTTTTTTATAATCTTTAGTTTTCTCTCTTTATTCGGTCACTATTTTCCTTTTTCTTAATATTGTATCTGTTTTCCTCTATTTTCATTCGGTCTATTTCATAATCCCTAGTTTTCTTTCTTTATTTTCACTATTTCCCTTTTTCTTTAATCTGTATTTGTTTCCTTTATTTCCATTCGGTCTCTTTCCTTGCGGTTATGTGGTCTCGGTTTTTTGTCCCTTCTTTGTTTGGTTTATAATCCTCTTCATCTTTATTCTTTTTCTGGTTTCCCTAGCTTATAATTTGGTCTCCGTTCTCCGTTATTTCTTGGGTGGACTCTTTTATTTTTTATTTATATTTCTTTTTATTTTTTTTTTATTTGTGTTTCTTTTTATTTCTTTTATTTGTTTCTTTTTATTTCTCCGTTATTTCTTGGGTGGACTCTTATTTATTTTATTTTTATTTATTTTTTATTTCTCCGTTATTTCTTGGGTGTACTCTTTTATTTCTTTTATTTATATTTCTCTTTATTTCTCCGTTATTTCTTGGCTGAAGGCATAGCTGGAACATCGACTATACTTGTTATTTTAATTGATCCTACAGCTGCTGATTTGGATGGTGTCTGAGCTTCTGCTGTAGGGATCAACTGTTGTAGATTTGAAAGTTCATCAGTTTTTTTTTTATTGTTATTATGAAGGAGTGGGATGTCCATCATTGTTTTATTATTTCTATTATGAGGGAGTGGGATGTCCATCATTGTTTTATTATTTTTGTTATGAAGGAGTGGGATGTCCATCATTGTTTTATTATTTTTATTATGAAGGAGTGGGATGTCCATCATTGTTTTATTATTTTTATTATGAAGGAGTGGGATGTCCATCATTGTTTTATTATTTTTATTATGAAGGAGTGGGATGTCCATCATTATTTTATTATTTTTATTATGAAGTGGGATGTCCATCATTGTTTTATTATTTTTATTATGAAGGAGTGGGATGTCCATCATTGTTTTATTATTTTTATTATGAAGGAGTGGGAGTTCCATCATTGTTTTATTATTTTTGTTATGAAGGAGTGGGATGTCCATCATTGTTTTATTACTTTTATTATGAAGGAGTGGGATGTCCATCATTGTTTTATTATTTTTATTATGAGGGAGTGGGATGTCCATCATTTTATTATTTTTATTATGAAGGAGTGGGATGTCCATCATTGTTTTATTTTTCTTATTATGAAGGAGTGGGATGTCCATCATTGTTTTATTATTTTTATTATGAGGGAGTGGGATGTCCATCATTGTTTTATTATTTTTATTATGAAGGAGTGGGATGTCCATCATTGTTTTATTATTTTTATTATGAAGGAGTGGGATGTCCATCATTGTTTTATTATTTTTATTATGAAGGAGTGGGATGTCCATCATTGTTTTATTATTTTATTATGAAGGAGTGGGATGTCCATCATTGTTTTATTATTTTTATTATGAAGGAGTGGGATGTCCATCATTGTTTTATTTTTATTATGAAGGAGTGGGATGTCCATCATTGTTTTATTATTTTTATTATGAAGGAGTGGGATGTCCATCATTGTTTTATTTTTATTATGAAGGAGTGGGATGTCCATCATTGTTTTATTATTTTTATTATGAAGGAGTGGGATGTCCATCATTATTTTATTATTTTTATTATGAAGTGGGATGTCCATCATTGTTTTATTATTTTTATTATGAAGGAGTGGGATGTCCATCATTGTTTTATTATTTTTATTATGAAGGAGTGGGATGTCCATCATTGTTTTATTATTTTTATTATGAAGGAGTGGGATGTCCATCATTGTTTTATTACTTTTATTATGAAGGAGTGGGCTGTCCATCATTGTTTTATTATTTTTATTATGAAGGAGTGGGATGTCCATCATTGTTTTATTTTTATTATGAAGGAGTGGGCTGTCCATCATTGTTTTATTAGTTTTATTATGAAGGAGTGGGATGTCCATCATTGTTTTATTATTTTTATTATGAAGGAGTGGGATGCCCATCATCATGTGGAAAGGAGTACTTGTTTTTCCTGTATTTTGTTTCCTCTATACCTTAGGCGGTATGTGTTCAGTGTTCGTATTAATAATGCAGACACTGATAGTAAACATTTTCTGACTTACATTTTTTACACAATATCGGGGCTATTGCTCCATGAACTTCTACACTCTCATCATGTAAATTATTTATATTTACTTCATTGGTGTCACTTTCCCGTGGTCATGGAGTACACTGAGGACATGAAGTACACTTGAAAGTAAATTTACTAGAACTGTCACCTCTTTTTTTACCGAGTCAATTCTCCCTAATACTGCTGGTAGCGCCGCCGATACCTTCTTCAGAAAAGACATTATATCCGCCTTCTGTTCCCATTGTCTGTCAGTATCAGTGTTCTATTAGTGGGGGATCATTCCCTTGAGTCACAGAGCCTGTCCCTTAACAAGCGGCTCGCCTACGCACTCGCCCTCTGAAGGACAAATTGTCAAGATAGCATATTTCCTTGAAGAGCAGTTAAGTGGTCACGGCACAGAGAGAGAGAGAAAGAGAAAGAGAGAGAGAGAGAGAGAGTGAGAGTGAGAGTGAGAGAATTGAAATTTGAAAAAAAAAAAACACTTCATAAATCCTATTAATATCAAAGGGCACTTCAACATTCTTTTCAGCTAACCTCTTAATTATAAGTCGCCCAAGTTAATGAAAGACCATTCTCAAATTCACAAAGTATTCCTCTGTTATTTACCATTATGAAAAATGACTTTTTTTTTTTAGCACTTAGGAAAAATAATTGGGAATCCACTGTGAGGAAATACTGATTCACATTTTTTACATAGCGGTCGCTGTAAAGAAAATCAGTAGTCTGTATGCTCTGTATGCGCCTCTTTAGTTTGTGGCTAATGTGGTTGCATTTAACTTTTCCTCGCCTTACTGTCCCCTCGATGTGTGTAAAATTAGATTCATAAAACACAAGCCATGTACGCACATCAAGAATTTCTCGCTCTAGTTTGCTTGTTATTTGATTTTTCTTTGCACATCTTTCTTCATTTATTCCTACAGACTCTGGCTTAGTTCCATGGATTCGCATTTAATGACTGGATGTGTTTTGAACAAGAGAGAAAGGAAAAAATCGGTGTTTCATTTCTGCGTTGTTGTCATTCATTCTGAGGGGTATCGGTTTTCTGTAGTAAATAAAGACCACTAACATTCTCCAAACTGAAAAATTACGTGTTTGATTCGTGTAGCACTGTGCGTTGCTTAATAAACATTACTCATTCATGTACGTATTAACACCATGATGAGCGTACAACCCCTGAAGATTAACTTTCACTGAATATCTAAATTTGCTAGAATAAGGTTAAAGGACACTGATGACTCGATCTCTCCGCGTCTGCCTTCAAAAGGACTTAGACTGCAGTAACTGAAGGAACACTAGTCAGCTATTGTAATTTAAGCAAAAACGTGTCTAGAACAGCTGAGTTTTTCTGTTTAATGGTATTGCCAATATGAAACACAAAGACGAATGCGATAATGCCATTTGTAAGAAAAAAGATAAAACATAAAAAAACAAGTTATGCACGACAGTACGTTCTTTCTGTTGCAACACACATTTTCATAATTAATTAAGGCGTAACTAAAATAGAATTATTTATTTTCCGTTTTCTTTTATGCGTAGAGCCTTCGGGATAACTAACAAATGGCAATAGAAGTTCTCCTTACAACAAGAAGCGATAAAACAAAAAGGATATGATTTAGCAAAAATTGCCAGTTCCCCCAGAGAGTAGCTTTAAAAGGGCGTCTACCAATAATGCCATGATTTGCTGCGCGTAAAGCTTGTTCGCTCTCTCTATACACATATATGTATTTGTGAGTGCCAATAAACACACACATAAATTAATATAAATAAATAATTAATTAATTATATGTGTGTGTGTGTTTTCCAATTTCCCGCTACATCGTGAGTGTAGCGTAAATGTTCGAAAAAAATACTTTAAGTCTGACTCCCATTAACAATTAATCATAAGCATAACGTATTGTTCAAAATAAAGAACTTCGTGCTCGATTTTGTTCCTTTTTTCGCAATTGTTCTTTGAAATGTGTTAAGAGAACCATAGGCCTATCCAGCAATACAGAAGAGAACCGGAAGTTGTTAATCAGATAATACAAAGCCTTATCATTGATAACTAAGCTAAGTTTAGGCCTAA
>NC_091566.1:37218307-37233307 GCF_042767895.1 Penaeus vannamei | reverse complement strand
CAAAGCATTGTAAATTTTTAAAGTTTGATAGTTCATTGATGATGTATTTTCTTCAGTATCTTAACCTTTTATGCTCTGATTTTAACCACAGTATTTTTTTAAGGCTTTTCATCTGGTTGTAACTGATGCAGTAACAACCATTCCTCATTTCAATTTAGCTCGCAAGTTTTTATACTTGTAATAGTGCAAGTTTCTTACATCTCTAAGCCTTTACGTATAAATTTGTCTGACAATTATATACATAATAAACTTTGTAGCATCTAATGTTGTTTCTTTAGCAATGGTGTAAATGTTTACAGGACACCTTTTTCTTGTAATTATATTAGCTGTGTTCTATCCAGATCCATCCCAACTTGCTGCAATCTGATGGAATATCTAGTATCCTAGTTGTAACTTGGTAATGTCTTAGTGTTGAGTAATTGCTCCTTTTGTACAAAAATAACAACAAACCTGTACAATATTTGTTCCAACAAGATAAAGATTGAAGTGGCTCTTGCTAGGAAGGCCTACAGATTCCGTCTAGTTACATAGAGATTTGTTAACCTCATCCAGAGAGCCATATAATGCGAAAACCATTAGTAAACATTTAGGTTTCTAGTAATGCATATTGATATTCAGAGGTATTCATCCTTTTATACCAGTATAGTTTGGGTTATATTCTTTCTATTTCTCTTCCTCCTCCTCTTCTAGGAATGTTCATTGGAAAGGTTATTTTATTTGAATATTTTATTGCACCCAGACCACTGTATAGTTGGATTTCAGGATTTTGAATTGTCAAACTTTTTGACAATAATGCTATTGTCCTTTATATAAATATATATATATATATATATATATATATATATATATATATATATATATATATATATATATATATATACATATATATACATATATATATATATACATATATATACATATATATATATATACATATATATATATATACATATATATATATATACATATATATACATATAGATACATATATATATATACATACATATATACATACATATAGATACATATATATATACATACATATATACATACATATATATAAATATATATATATATATACACATACATATATATATATACATATATATTATATATATACATATATATACATATATATACATATATATAAGATACATATATATATATATAAATATATATATATATATATATATATATATATATATATATATATAATTTTTTTTATTTTTATTATATTTTATTTATTTTTTATTTTTTTTATTATTATTATTTTTTTTATGTATAAAGGGATGGAATTGTCCCATATTGTTGAATCTGTAATATCCAGGAGTTCTTATTAAATCCTTATCTGCCCCAGATTGTTAGTAACCTGGGAGCAACCCCTTATAAAAAGTTGGAATAAACAATTCAGAGTTGAAACATGAGATATTTGATGGAATTTCTACCTCTTACAATACTTAGAGATTGATATACTCACAAGAAAGTTGTGGTTGTATTGCTTAGCAAGTCTTACAAAAGATGTGGGAGGGGAAAGGAAGGGTGTTGGTGTGGTTTAGAGCTGATGCCTAATGCTAGTACTGCCAAATACCAAAACACTTTACTTGCACTAAACCATGAAAATACCATTAGAACTAGTGTTTCTACTACTAATGATGATAATTGTTGTATAGAGAAGAATAAGATTCACAGTAGCAGATTTCCAAATCAAATTATAAAAAATTATGCAGAAAATTCTAAGCACAAACGACACCTGCCATCTTTCTTATGCTGTGTGTTTTTATCTGTTGTTTAGTTTCCTACAATAGATTCACACGCTGTACTGTATAGTTGTTAACACTTTTGTTTGGTCTGTTAATATTTTGTTAGTAAGCAAATTATACACCAATTGTATAGTATCTTAGAACTTGTTATGAGGTAAAAATAGATTCTCTTCTTTGATTACCTCTCCCTCCTCTTTGTTATTTCCATAACAGCTTAGTCAAGAATAGGCATATTACAGACAGATGGAGAGGAGAATTAAGATTTTTTGTTTTTATCACTGAGGGAAAAATAACAGATACAAAGATTTGACCTTTGTACAGAGGTTGTATTGTGCAAAAGAAAAATGTATATTTCCTTAAAGCTTTATCACACTAGCACTTTTTCTGTAAATTTTTGCTTTTCCGTTTGAACTTTCCATATAGAAATGGACTGACCTTCTCCCATTACCAAGGTAGTATTACGGCCTTTAACATTACTGCAAGGTCAGTGACTGTTGTAGCTCTCATATTAAAGTGCGGTAAGATTGAGATAGGGATTTTTTTGTAATGTGATGATGTTTTTGAGTTGTTGAATGATAAATGAATGAGGACATTGAGACAGTGACAAAAGGAGAGGGATTTTCCAGAGTGTGCTGCAAGAATTGTTTGAGATGAAGCCAGCTGACATCAGTTAGTTTGTTGTATAAATCTTCACAAGTTTATTGAATAACCAACTCATTTTTATATTCATCATACTTGTGTATGTGGTAGATATGAGTTTGGAGATATTATTCTACTAGTACAGTTTTTGAAGGAAAATCTAGAATTATGTCCAGTATAGTTCTCTAAAATATCAATTTTGGACAAATGGACCACCTAGATAAAGCCTGCAAAAGACAGTGCTTCCTATCCATGTACAGAATCTTTATATAGTTTTGGAATTTCTGATTTCACAGGATTTATAGTGAATTGTGTTTATGCCATATATAAAAGGGCTATTCCGAGTTGAATTGGAGCATATTGTATGTGTGGGTGGGAGTGGGTGGAGGTGCAGGTGTGTGATTTTGTAGTGTTTAAAACGGATTCATTTGTTTTTTGGTCTTTAAAATCTTCAAAAGTATTTTAATTTTATGAAATATTAATGTCTTTTTTATGAATGTTGTCAAGATAATGCATGATCTAGACATTAAGCTCAGCCAAACTGAAGTCTGGTTTCATTCTTTAGCTCTGGAAAGCTTTTGCTGTGAGTCACTGTTATTTCTACCTCCATCAACAACACTGTGTGGAATTACTGTCAAAATTTATATATAGATAAATGGAGATATAGAGCAATTTTATTTATGACGGCTTGATACATTCAACGTGCTCATTTTCCTGGTTTTATCATTCAGTTGAAAGAGTATGCACTTAGACAATTGGTTGTATTAAAATAACATATAATTTTTACTTAATCCAGGGTTTCATGATTGGGAGCCATTGTTGAATGTTCACATGTGCAAGATGTGCATTGATTGGTAAGATTGACCATTATTTTCAGTTTCCTGGCATTTGGGCAAGAGTTGTAGTTAACATCTAACTGAATTTTACAGATCCTGGGAGGAGGGTTGGAAGACCTCGGAAAAATGCGGACCCTGATGCACCTGCTCCAAGGGGGCGGCCTCAGAAACGGGCTCGGGTTGACAGGGACGACAGTCCAGCGACAGTGAAGAAAGAGAAGAACGTTTCATCAGTATTGGTGGTGGATGATGGCATGTCGGAAGGCCTTCACATGACTACCAGCCAAGTTTCAGCTTTGAGTGCCTTGGTAGCATGTCGAGAGTGTGGAGAGGCAGTGAGAATAGGAGTCAGACCAACAACAAAGGGCATGATTTCAGAGTTTACTGTGTCTTGCACAGTCTGTGAGGATAGCAAATCAACAAACACTCCCAACCTGATTCGTGAACGGAAAAGAAAACGAGAAAAGAAGGACGCAATTCTTCAGAAAACGGAAAACATAAATTATGCACATGTTGCTGCATTTTTAGATAATGGCCTTGGATACAGTGGGCTACGTCACTACTGCAAGTATTTCAATGCTAGATGCCTTAATGAGGCCACTTTTATTGTTTATGCAAGACAGGTCATAAATGACGTTGTTACAGATACAGAGGACAGCTTGCTATTTTCTGTTGGCATTGTCAGAGAAGTTTTTAAGAGCCATCTAGAAACAGACGGCTTAATTGATCTTACAGTTGCCTTTACAACCACTTATCACCAGTGGGGTAGTGATTTCTGCCTAGTAGCTGGGGCAGTTATTGAACTGACCACAGGCCTTGTATTGGACTATGATGTGGCCAATATGTATTGTCATGTATGCAAAATAAATGCCAAAAAAATAGTATCCATGTCCCCAGCAGAAATGACAGAGTGGTTCAACAAGCATCAAGATACCTGTGAAATACGAGAATGGTGTGATGAGTTAGATCATGATGCAGAGGAAGGAGTAAGAGAGATTGAACCCAAGTACTTGGAATGCTTCATTGCCAAGAAAATATGGTCAAGATCTATTGAAAAATATGGTTTCCGGTATACCACACTCATTCATGAAAGTGATGAGAAGATTCATGAGGAGCTGTCAAAGGCTGCTGTTTATGGTGATGTACCCATTTTGATTGACAGTACCTCTTCATGCTTTAGCAGAAGGAAGAGTGAACATGCCCGGACATCCTTCCAGACCAAATTAAAAGCAAAGTGCCCTAGGGAGAGAGTGCAGACCAAAGATAGAATCATGTATGTTTATGCTATGTCCATTCCGGAGTACAATAAATTTGCTATATCATCTAATTTTAAGCTAAGGCAACTGGTAAAGGAAATGGAAAGTGCTGCAGAAGAACCAAGCATGATACTTGGCCAGCCTGTGGAGGATCTAGAGGAAGAAATGTCTGAAATCAAAGCAATGAAGCTAGAGCAGGCAAATGGACAAAGTGGTAATGCAAATGAGACTGGGGAGGGATATGAAGATGAAGATGAAGAAATGGAAGAGGAAGGAGTTGAGCAGGAGGAAATGGGAGGCCAAGAGGGGGAAGAAATGGAAGGTGAGGAAGATGAAGAGCTTGAGGGTCAGGAGGAGGAGGAGGAGGAAGAGGAATTAGAAGGCCAGGAAGAAGAAGGCTTAGAGGGACAGGAGGAAGTGGAGGATATTGAGGGACAAGAGGAAGAGGAAGAACTAGAAAGTCAAGAAGAGGAAGGAAATCCAGAGGAAATTATTAGCGTTCAAGGAAAGGAAGCAGTAAAAGAAGTTGGAAGGCTAATAAAACAAGAGAAAGTTGAAGAGTCCTTGAAAGTATCCCAGGAAAAGGTGACAGCAGGATCAGCTGGGGAGGCAAAGAAAGTCCCAGAAAAAACAGTATCAGTGAGTGAAGGTGCGAGCAAAGAGAGCAAGAGTGGGGAGAGTAGTGCCACCAGTAAACAGAGTGAATCAAAATGATATGTAATGCCCCATGTACATATCCCAAGATTTATCCCATGTCAAGATTTTGCACAGTTATGATGTATAGAAATCTTTTATGAGGGCACTTCTGTTTGGACATGCAAGTTTATTTTGGGGTTGACACATGAAGCTAGTGCTGCCCAGAGTTCTCAAATGCACATCATCATCTTGGGTGGTGACAGTAAACAAGTTTCATTTTATTGATAGACTAGTGTTATTTACTTTTCATTTGAAATCTTTTTATGTAAGTTATTTTTTATGCATACTCGTGTTAGTTTAAACTTCTATATTCATATCAAATGGTTAAATCTTCATTCACAGATGTGAAAGCAGAAAAAAACATTCCTGAATGCAGAACCTTTCACATATGATTGGTTAAGGAAACTGTGCAGTGAAATTATCCTGCATGGATATCCTTTGGCTGTGCTAATTGAGCTAATCATTGCCAATCCCAAGAGTTGGATGATATATAACTATTTGCTGATACAAATTGCTGTCATATTATTTATAGTTACGGACAGACCAGTAGTAAAAAGTATTTGACATATATCTTATTAAATAAAGATTTGCCTTTTAAAAGGTGTCTGTGGTATTTTTGTATCAGTAGATAGTAGAAGTGGGCAAATGTGTAATCCACATTTTCAGTATAGATTTATAACAATAATTGTTATTTAGGTCAATAAGGCAAGCAGTTATCGAACACTTGGTGCATATGCATCATTGCAGTCATTCAGTAATCACTACTTGTACACCAATAAATTATGTTTTAGTAGAATAAAAGTTTCTTAAGATATTTTTTCTTCAATATCCTCTTCTACGCTTCTTTAGACCCATATTTTACCATCTTTCACTTCACCTTTAACATTTGGACATATCAACCAAAATACGCCACTGATGACAGATGTTGATGCAGATCAGTCAGTCCTGAACAGCCTTCATACTCCATTTGCTATTTCCTCTTTATCCTTTTCACTACCATACTAACAATGCTCTACAACCTTTATCTAACATATTTTGTCCCAATTGTTAACTCATTTGTAACCCTTTTAATACAATACTCTATCATAATTCTGTATTACTTTTTAGCCCCCAAGCCTCACCCAGTTGCTATATTTTGTATATGCTGCTAATAACCTTAGATGTTGATGCAACAATTTTTTTAAAATAAATATATAAGTACTATCCACTTCAGAAGGTATGAGAGCCGTGTGGAAAGACACTTGTACCAGTCATAAATGGCCTAGGTTAATGGATAATGTTTGAAACTAATAAATGTGCTAATCAAATATGTAGCACTATGGTAAAGTACTGTGACGGAAAAGGTAAAAATATTATCAATTAGAATAAAATGTGTCAAAGGTTATTGTGTTTTATAGGATATAATAGAAAAGGGTAAAAAAAAGGGGTGCAATTTTAGGTTGTCTGGTCTGACAAGTAAGGTGAGGTGGTAAAGATTGGAGTGTGGATTTAGACTGGAAAAGGTAGAGTAGTAGTAGAGGTAGGATGGTTCAGGGTAGAGGGAAGAGATGCTGATGGATGTATCAGCATAATCTACTTGCTGACTACACTGTACTGAAACTGTCTCCATCTCCCTGGCAGATTGCCCTGTCCGTAACGCAATGGTCAGACTGAATTATTTATTTCCCCCCCAATCCCATGCCCATTGTTGTCAAGGGGGGGATAGGAGACAGGGACTGAGGCCCAAAGGGGTGAATCGCCTTGGTCCACATCCTTGTGCTGAAAGGATGACTTTGTCAGTCATGAATGGCCTTCATACTCTGCTATTCCTTCTTAACCACTTTTGACGACTAACATATTTTGTCTGCTCCCCCCCCCTCCCTACTTCTTTTGCCATATTAATTTGTCATAATGCTGCAAGACCTTTCCTTACATTGCACTTCATTCCCAAGACTTGCCATATTGCTATATTTTGGTTGTGTAAAGGATAAAGAGGAGCAAAGGGAGTGCTAAGGCCCTTCAAGACTGATACAAAGCCAGTCTTTCATCCTTCCAGCATGGCTTTCACACTTTAGGAAGTGGATAGAAAAGAAGGGAAAAGAGAAGTGGAGAAGAAAAGACCATCCAAAATTTGTTGAGGGGAGGGCTGAGGTCTACGGCAGGGGTAATCCTGTACATTGGGCCTCATCCGCATCTCCTAAACACCTTGATAACAAGAAGCAAGGAAGGGGGGGGGTAATTTTGGTTGATAGCTCCCCCCTTGCTGCTTCTTGTTGTAGGGGGGCTTGTGAGACAGGGTCAGAATTCTAATGTAAGGGATCACCCTCACCTTGGACCATACCCATTGTCTCAACTAATTTTGCATGGTCTTTTCTTCTCCCCCTTTCCTTTTCTTAATCCTCTTCTGTCCACATCCTGGTGTAGCCCTATAGAAAGGTACAGTAAGGGGTAGTGAAGAGTAGTTGAGTTAGTAGTTGCTATGCGTCAACTATCTAGAGTAATATTGAAAAGGTTAAAGATAGGTAAAGGTGTTGATGAATGGGGTTAGGTAAGGGGATTAGATCAAGTGAAGGATATGTATGCATCTGAGGAAGGAAAAAAGGTTGTCAAAGCAGAGTGTGGGAATTGCATATATAAGCTACTTCTGTATTCCATACCTCTTAATAGCATGGGATTAGGGGGACTGTTCCCATCAGTTAGGATATTTATTATCCTTTGAGTAGGGACTGGAAATAAGGTCAAATACAGAAGTACTGTACTCCTCAAAATTACTTGTAAATTTCATTATTAAAGATAACATTCCATGTTTACTTTTAAAATCTATTTGTATTATTATTATTATTATTATTATTATTATTTTATGATTATTAAGGTAGGGAAAAAAAACAACTGCAATATGTCCCTTTGTCTAAAATATTTCTCCAGCTATGACTAACAACAGTAAATAAGTGATGATTTAATTACAACTGTTATCCCTCCCAAGGGTATAATATTCATACAAGTCTATATCAAGCAATGTTTCAAGCATATAAATTTTAGACATTTTTAGATATAAAGTAAGGCCACAGTTCTTGAACATACAGATTTAGGTATATAAACTGGGGTAGGAGAGGGATTGCATAGGTTACCATGTTCTTGAGTTGGTTTTATCCAATTATTTTCAAACTTTTTTCCACTTGAGTATCTATAAAGATTAACAAATACATGGTTGAATGGTTGGTGAATTTTGTAACAAAAAAAAAAAAAAAAAAAAAAGAATACAAAATAATGTTTGAGCAAAGTACAGATTCAAGTCTTTTAACTTAATCATATTTATATTTCTCCTACTTTTTCATAAAAAAATGATAAACAGGCAAAATTCAGAATCAATATATAATAAATGTACAAGCTTAACAGCAACATACTTCTGACTAAAATCTAAGTTAAATTACAAATTACAGAAACTGTTGTGAATGGAAAATATAAGCAAACTACATAGATGAAACATGTACCTTATTACATTACAATTTCTAACCATTAATGTGTCAATTTAATGTTCTAACAAAAATATAAAAATTAAATTATTCATGATCCCTTCCACTTTCATTTCATTTTCTCTAGTTATGACAGTATTCTAATATGATTAAAACATAATATTAAAATCAATAGTAATACTAATAATGTCAAAAGTTATAACAAAACCAAAATGCTAAGAATTAATAAGTCTACTGACTTTGGAAGTTCTTGGTTTGGAAATTTTCTTCTTGATCCTTTGTTAGAGCATAAATCCCAGTGGAAAGAAAGAAAATGGGGCAAGAAGTATGTTATGTACTATGTATGTGCATACATAAATACGCACATATATTATACTAGTCATTTGAACCACATATTTTGTCTTTGCCATTCACATCATTCTATTGATGGTGATCTTTTAACACTGAATCTCATTGTAATGATGATTATCTGCACAGACAACCTTTCTCATCAATGTGATGAATTTGTTTTCTAATCTTCCTCTCTTCTTTCTGGATCAGGCATCCTGGAATATGTCAAAAGTTAATGATATCCAGCCCATTCTTAAGAAAATTTAAAATACTAAAATAATTCCTTTAGCACCAATACTTAAATAATTTTCAAACCAAATTACAATAAATGACAAAGGAAAGTATAATCTCTTAATTTTTCATTGACATAAGTTTAATTATTTGCAACTCACCTGTATATATTAACATTTGGATGTTCTGCCTTATTGAGTTCCAATGGTGTAAGGTAAATGTACTGAGTCTTGGAATCTGCAATATCAATCATCATGTCCATACTTTGCTTTCTTGCTACGATATCCTGCAAGAGGAGGTAGCAGTTAGTCATTAAAGTTGATTGAATTAAATGAAAAAATAATAGACTGGACTATAGCCCACCTTTTCCCTGATTCTTGACATAATGGCTATAGCAATCAGGAAGAATATGGAAGAAGATTGCCATTAACTAGCATGGCATAGACTGTAAACAAAAGAGAAACAATACTATGTTTCCATTTCTATTTTTTATGTGGAAAGGATACAGATGACTAAATGTTTAATGTTTAATGTTTGAAACAAATAAATATGCTAGACATCTAAGGTCATATAGCCCTATGGTAAAGTATTGTATCTAAAAGGGCAAGGGAGAGTTAAAGATTATGATAAAATGTGTTAAATATCGTAGGTTTGAGAGCGTTATAGGATAGTATGGTAGTGAAAAAGGAAAAAGGGGAGCAAGTGAACTAGAGCAGAAATTAGTAGAAAGGGGAGGGTTAAAAAAGTAGGGCGACTGAGTAAATTATACTGTATCTGTGACTGGGGAAGGTATAGGAAAAATGTTCAAGGAAGAATAGAGATGGCTGCAGGAAAAGTAGAAGAATCCAGGGAGAGGGGAAGGTGTTAGATATCAAAGATCAAAGATGTCAAAGGGTGTTACAGAAAAGTATGGTAACAAATAGGGAAAGGAGGGAAATAAATGAAGGAGAGCAGGGATTAGTAAAATGGGAAAGATTAAGGAGGTAGAGCGATTAAGTGAATTGTATTGTAGCTGTGACTGCGGAAGGAATAGGGATAATAGGTGATAACGGTAGATATGGTTGTCTTAGTAGTAGGGGGTTAGGTATCTGAGGGTTGAGATAACGGTGAAGGAGTAGGTGAAGGAATAGTGTCTGTGGCTTCAATATGGAATGTGAGGTCTGAGGAAGGGTACTGTGATAAAAGACATTCATGTGTGTATCCAGGAGGGAGTGGGGGGATAGTTGGGAAGGTTGGGGTTTTGGGTGGTTGAGAGGATGAGGTATGTGGAAAAGGTTGGGTTTTGGTTTGGGTGGGTGGGAAAGGGGTAGGGGGAACAGGATTAGGGGGAATATAAGGGGGTAGAGCAACTCAGTGAATTGCAGTGTATCTGTGACTGAGGAAGAAATAGGGACATTTGTCAAGGAAAACAGAGGTGGCTGTTGTAGAAGTAGGTGAAGAATCCAGAGGATAAGAAAGGGGGACTGGGGAAAGTGGTGAAGTATCAGGAAGAATGTCTGGAGGGAAGAGGTCTGGAGAAGGAAACTGATGTGAGTATTCAAGTGGAAGTAGTAGAGAGGGTGGGAGGGTGTAGGGAATTTGAGGAGGAGGAGGAGGATGGATATCTGCAAATAATTCAAATGTATAAAAAGTAACAACAGAGCAATTGGGGGGTTGATGAGGGAGCAGTGTTCCCTTGGGTCATCTTTAGGAAGTTTTGGATGTCTTCAAGGGTTTATGAATGGGAGTTGGGTGAAGAGGACAGAAACAAAGGTTCTCTTATGAGGAAGAGAGGGGGAGATAAAATACATCTGAGGAACAGATGAAGAGGAAGGTGTAGGAGAGAATGTAGAAAGAGAGGGTGGAGTGGAACCTTTAGATTGTCAGGTACTACAAAAAAAGTAAGGAGGAGGGGTAGGTATCGGGGTAGTGGTAGAGATTGGGGGAATAGGGTGAGTAGACGTAGGATGGTTTAAGGCATAGGGGAGAGGTACCTGGGGAGATGTAGAAATATCTTGTGAAGATGGTGGGAGAGCAGAGCGATAGACTGTTTTGGAAAAAGTTGAGAGAGAAGAACCTCGTTGTCATGCTTCTTGTCTGGTTTAAATCTGAGGACTGCTACCTTACATTCAAACTTATAAGCAGAGCAGCTCCTATAAAATACATTATGAGAGTCTCCACAAATGCCACATGTACATGACTGAGTAGGGCAATTTGAACTGTCACGACCAGGTTGGGCACTTGGAGGGCAGCGGGCTGTGGAGCGACAATGTTTGACTAGGTGGCCAAAATGCCAACATTTCTGACAGTGATGAGGAAGGGGTCGATATGGTTGGACATGATCAGACAATCCACCAATATAAACCTCATGGGGGAGGTCTTGTCTATGGAAGCTAATCTTGGCAATATTGACATGGGTCTTACATTGGCCTCTGGTAGGAATAGTGTAACATTGTACTGCCACTGCATCATATTCAGCAAGGCAGGAAAGTAGGTCTTTTCATGGTCTGACCAGTCCTTGTTGTAGATAGGACAAGCATTTGGGGGAATAGACACAGTTCCAGTACAAGTGTTAAGAAAGGGGTGAGGTTCAGCAGGAATGGGTTTGCTAGTAAGGTCAGTTAGGGCAGTTAGTGCACAACCTTGAGATTCAGATGTAACTGTGACAAGGGTATTCTTAGAAATGGGGGCTGTAGGGGGAATCACAAAGAATCGATCCTATTTGACTGGGCCAAAGAGAGTTCTCAGAAAGTTTGTAGAGGTAGAGGCAGTAGAAGGATGAGGGCAAAAGGAAGATGGGGTGGTGTTGAGTGGTGTAGCTCAGCAGGGGGGAGGACAATAAGGATGAATAGTAGTAGTAAGGGAAGAAGGGGTTGACATTGAAGAGGACTGTGCAGCAGATGAAGATATATATATATATATATATATATATATATATTGGGATACAGCCTCTGGGGTATTATACATAAAGATTTTACTAAGCTTACCATAAAAACATCAAATTCATCAAGAATTCTTATTGGCGAGTCCATAACTTCCCAGAGAGCCAGGATGAATGACACAGTGCAGAAGGACCGTTCTCCTCCTGACATCATGGCTAATGTCTGCTGTGCACCTTTCTCACTCTTTTTGTTTTTGCTGTTTTTCCAACAGAGAACAAAGGACAACATTCATAATTAATTACTTGTATCTTTTATTCCTGGCACACAAGGTATATTGGGTAATATTACGGCAATAAAATATGTATACGTATATATGCACATAAGATAGAAAAAATCATATACATAAATACATAGACAGATATACAATTAAACCCTGAAGTTTGTAGAACACTTACTGTAGCTCACTAACTGTATCATGATCACCTTTACTTCCTGACTTGACAACCCTCATTGTTAGGATTTCCTTTTCAAAGTCGAAGTGTAATGATCCCTGAAAAAAAAAGCAATCTTACATAATTTCTCTGGAATGATAAGACACATATGAAGTACAAATGCTCATCATCTCCACCCAATTATGTCCACTTTTTGGCAACATACTCTCCCCCTAATGTTTTTCAAGCACTGAACATGGATGGCCCTCTAACCTCTCCCTTCTCCCTGAAAATCTTAAAGTAACCTCCCTCTTTTACGGTACCCTTTCAACTGTTTGGCACTCTCCCCTCTCCCTCACAATTTCACTTACATGAAGATTGCGAAAACTTAGCCTATTTCTGAAGTATGATTTTATCATTATGGATGTAAATCGCCGGAAACATCCATATTCTTGTTGTCTTTTCTCGAGACTCTGCTGTATAAGCTGTTAGGAAGAAGAGATACTTCAGAACCTTTGGAAAATATGTAAAATGTTAATACAACCATTATAAAGATATATATATATATAATGTATTCTTTACCATCTTTTTCAGTACTAAACATACAAACCTCTAAAAGATTGGAATGTCCCTCTAGTGCTTTGATGATGCCTGAGTACCTCTGTTGGACTTCCTTGTACTTCTGCGCTATTTCTACTGGGTCACCTCTTTCAGCTTCCTCTTTGCTTAATCTTGCTTCAAGAGCTTTGTACTGACTATTTACATCTTTAGCACTCCTAGAAAAATATTCCACATGTTATAGTATTCATAATGCTTAAACCCTAAAGAGTAATATTAATAATAACAATAATCATGCCCTGTACTCTTAGTGCAATAGAGGGAAGACCATCTGATAATAAACTCAATAATGTGAAATTATACCGACCAATTTTTAAATATTCACATCATTTACTATTTGTATAGGCAGAACTAACAAACTCTGAAATTTAAACAAAGAAACTATAAACTTTGAATATATTGAACATTATTCATGGTGACAAATGTAAAAGGTATGAATGAAAATTATTATCTTCACAATATATCTTTGTCAGAAATATATGCATTTCTGACAAATATATATTCGAAAGCAGTTAAATACAACTCTTGTATTGTGAAAATTCTCATTCTCATTTATATCTTTTCTACATTTGAAAATACTATCATATGCTGCCAGATAAATGTCTGTAGTATTGAGAATTTTATTTGCACATAGATGGCTTTAGAAGTGTGCTCTGCCACCAAGGAGCCAATTAGTAGGCCTAAATGTTTTTCTCACAATGTTAGTATCAATGTTGTTATCACTAACATTATGATAATGATAATACTTTAATCCCTATGATCCGGATGATGTAAAGCTCCCACCATGGAAAAATCTGGGCCAGGTGGTTAAATTGGCCGAGGGCCGGGCTGACACCAACTTGCCGTCATAGGTGAAGACCAGGGGGACAGAAAAGACTCACCACGAGTGCACAAACCTCTTGGAGTGTGATTTGACTCATAAGGCACTTAGAAGGGGGCTTTAGCATTATTCCCTTCAATACACAAATAGGGAATGTAATGTGCGTAAACTGTGACTGGAACAGCGCCGGCTCCAGGGAGGACACCATCTCCATACTGTACACCATATTCCTGGCCACTGTGCCTAGCGGTGCAGGTTGTATTATGGAAATCTGAATATTATAAAAAAAATGAGGTATATGACAAATAATCAAATGTTCCATACTTTTTCTTTTTCTAGCTAAACAGAGATGATATGGAGTACCATCTGGATAAAGCAAATCGAAAGACAAATATGAAGAACAGAAAATGGTAAAAATGCAAAAATAAAAGTTTACACAAAATAACTTTGCAAAATGGAAGCACCGGATCCAACGGATTAACCCATTAACGCCGTTATATTTTGAAGCCGAAAATAAAAGATTACGGGCAGTTACAAAATCAACGAGCAGGGCTGCCCTGGACTCTGCCTGCCTGCCCACCATGGCCCGCTGCTGTGTCGGAGTGCGAGCCCCGATACAGCTTCGCTTTGGCGGGACACCCAACAATGTGTATTTTTTCGGGTGTCTCATATGTGGGACACCCATCGTTAGTGGGTTAATAACAAGATGTTGATAACAATATGACTAGAAATAAAAAATAATTAAGAATCGTGCCAAAATTCAAGGAAAAGGATAAACAAGGGATATGGGTAGGACTAGTAATTGATCATAATAGATTAGATTGTGGAGCCATGCTGTGTAAAACCCAATTCATAAAAAAATTCACAGTAAATGTACTATGCATTTTTGCCATCCCAACCTGATGCAGCTGGGAATGGCACATACAAACTTGCTATCCCCACAGTGAGTTTGATTTACCCAATGCTGCCGGGTAAAAAAGTTTGGCAAGAGGATGTGATAACAGGATTGTTGGCGTGCATCGGCAGTTTTTTGTTTGCAACTGGCTTATTCAGTAGTTTGCAAGCGGCAT
>NC_091566.1:37208307-37210807 GCF_042767895.1 Penaeus vannamei | reverse complement strand
ACCAAATACTTGATGAGCCATCAATAGTGTAAAGACTGATAAATGTGGGCATGACATGTATGTAATTGGCATCCCCAGTGCTCTTAGCTAACAGGAGGGTAGAGAGTATGAGGAAGTCATTTTGGTA
The DNA here is from genome assembly GCF_042767895.1 of Penaeus vannamei. Taxonomy (NCBI): domain Eukaryota; kingdom Metazoa; phylum Arthropoda; class Malacostraca; order Decapoda; family Penaeidae; genus Penaeus; species Penaeus vannamei. Next base: position 37,210,680 of record NC_091566.1, on the reverse strand, counting down.
CAGTTTAGCAATTTTCTTCCAGCTACCCTTCCCAAACCCAACTTCTTGTACCCCTGTCTCTCTGAGCTAATCATGCAAATGGACCCTGGTTTTGCTCTACTTGTGGATGGTTAAAATCAGTATAAACTAAGAATTCTTATAATTTCTTGCATATACATCCCTCATTAAACACCATAATTACCCATGCCCTTCGAACCCTATAGTCTCCATTAACCAATCACATGAGTGCCTCCCATGTAAATTAATGCAGTAGGTATGAAATAAGAATAAGAAATAAAAATGTTTTATGGATTTCTTTTTACTCTACTAAATAATAACAATAATGTGGCATGAAGAAACCCTTGGAACCACATCATATACCTTGTACGCCTAAAACAATATTATTCATCATATTTTCATATCATGATTACCTGTCCTTTTCCATACATAGATAGACACATGATTTACTGGACTCTCTGCCTTTGTCACCGTATCAGTTCTATTCAATAGGCCTATCTCTTGCATCTCTGTCATGTCACCAGAATACATTATCATGGTACAATGGTAATAGGGGCAACAGGAGTAGGGATCTGTTGTTTCACATTGGTGATTCTGTTATCACTTTCATTTTATATTTCTCTCTTCCTCACTTTCCCCCCCTCTAATCCTCTCTCCCTCCCTCCCTCACTTTGTCTTCTTCCCTCTTAATCTTTTTCTTTTCTTATACATGCAATAGTATATTCATATATTTACTGTCCATCAACAGAGAAAAAATACAAATGGATATATACATATCAAAAAATGCTCAGGATTAGTATACTAAATAAATCAATCTTACAATAAAATCACTACATTTTGCTCACTATCCTGTACCCTACATTCCTCATTTCAATTACATAATCTCTTTCCAGATGTATACACTTACGCACTGTTATCCTTCTCTATGGCTTCCTTCAACTCAGAGATCTCCTTTTGAATGCTCTTGACCTTCTTTTCAGCTGTGGCAGCCTGCATTTGCTGGTCCTTCAGCATTGCCTTAGCCTTTACCATCTGCTCATTGGCTGCCTTTGTCTCTTTGGCTTGATTGGAGAGCTGGTTTGTGCGGTTGGCCAGTTCTTCTTGAAGTGCTCTGGGTTGAGAACATGTTTGAGACTTTTTATTTCCTTACAGTAATGACAACACTAAAACTTTAATAAATGGGAAAAGGGAGACAAGAAATACAGGAAGAAATATATATACAGGAAAAGAAGAGACAGACGACCATATTCCAACAACACAAGATCCCTTACTTGTGCTGTTGCTGCTCCTCTTCAAAGTTAGTTTGATAGGATGTTATCTTTTCTTGCAATTTATTACATAATGCTTCATGGGCCTCTAGCTTTTGCACTGTAGCTTCTTCTTCTTTTTCTGCTTCACGTACCTTCAAATAAATGTATGAGAAGTGGAAATAAATGTATGAGAAGTGGATTTACAATTATAAGACTACTTGGAGGTTATCTTAAGTCAGCTCTTATGATGATATACCTATTTCTCCAATTAGTAATCAAAATATACTGCAAAATAAATAAAATCAGGTCACAGCCTTACCACAGCCCACATCAATTCACGTCTTAATTCCCGAAGTTTGTTCCGCTTGTCAGCAAGTGACTTGCTAAATTCATAACGAGAACGCTGCTCTTCTACTTCTTTCTTTAAATAAGGGAGATCCTAAAAGGAAGGCAAATAGCCATTACAATGTTAATCTTTAATTGTATAAAGGGGAAAAAAGGACAATACAGGCAGAATGCTAGTATCAAGCTGTGTTATAAGTACAGTGAAATAAGAGTTTGGATATCTTGGGATTTGAAATTCATAACATCCTTCCTTTTCTATATTCATTTTGCACTGGCATAAAAGCAACATTCCAAATATGTATGCACACAAATCAATTAATCAATTCATAGAGCTACTGCTAAGAGATGTACACTCCCACATCCATTCTTCACTTCTAGCCTCAGGGATTCCTCATGGCGACCAGAAAGGCAGGTCATCAGCCCTTCTCTAGCTCCTCATGACAGGTCTCACCGATCTTCTCAAACCATGACTTTCCTAGGCCATACCACCGGTCTCCTCCACACAGGATTGTCTCATGAAGAGACAATTTCATGGGCAGGGTCATCCACAGGGAAGGAAAATGAGCTACGTGCCCATATAGTGTCAGATCACAGATTATGCAAGTAACAGGTCCTTTGCCAGTCTCACAGTGTAGTCGTCAGTTGCATACATGGTCCTGTTAACTTTACCCTATGATCTGGTGTAGGGTCTTGTTACAAAAGATGCAACTTCAAGGCACTAGATAGCTTCCATAGAGTAAAACTGGCAGTATCAAAGCCTTCAAGACACCTAACTTGGTCC
>NC_091566.1:37198307-37203307 GCF_042767895.1 Penaeus vannamei | reverse complement strand
ATCTCACCTGCTTACCTTATTCCTTGAATTTTCAGGGGAAAAACATTAATTTCTATTACATTCTCTTTAACATTATCCTTATCATCATCAGTGTTAATCTCTATAACATTCAGTCACCAACAAGTCAATTACTATCCTTCTTGATCTCGCCAGTTTATTTCATATCATTAATACTATGTTATCAACATTAACCCATAGGACCCGCATGACATGGTCATGTCATGGAAGAACTTGAGTCGAGTGGTGGGTGACGTGAACATGCCATGTATGAGGCAAATTGGCTGTGGCCCAGGTGATGCAAACTTGCCGTCATGAGCGAAGGCCAGGGTGACAGAAAAGACTCTCCATGAGTGCACAAACCTCTTGGAGTGTGATTTGATTCATTTGGCGATAAACGAATGTGGAATGTACTGTGTGTAGGCAGTGACTGGAAGAGCGCCAGCTCCACGGAGGAGTTCATTTCCGTGCTGCGCACCGTATTCCTAGCACTGTGACCAGCGGTGCAGGGTGTATTATATAAAATTCAAAATTATGAAAAAATGAGATATATGACACAAATAACCAAATGTTCCATATAACTTTCTACATAAAGAGATAATATGGAGTCTGTGCACGGAAAATAAGTTATAACCCTGGAAAAAGCAAATCAAAAGACAAATATGGACACTGGAAAATGGCAATAAAGCTAAAAAAAATAATAATAATAATAATAATAAAAAAAAAAATTACACAAAATAAATTAGCAAAGGGGAGGCACAGAGTCTTGTCACTGCTCATGGGTGTTCGTGTGCACCCAGCCTACACACCGCACACCCGGGATGTTGGTCACTTACTTAAACCATTTCCGTGACGCAACCAGATCCAAAGGGTTAATAAACAAAACAAATATAATGAAAAAAAATCCCTTCCCAAAATTCAAAGGAGTGTGGTAAACAGTTGGGGTAATATAGTCCCCGTAATTAACCCCTTTGTGACTAGGGACTTCTGAAGTCATTTGCAAATGCAATATTACTACAACAAAAACACAGCAGATGTATATATATGCACTCTCAGCATCAACTGATTAAATTATTGCAATTTAAGATATTTCATTAATCATCATTATCAGTATTTTTTTTATTTTATTTCTTTACTAACAAAAATGAAGCTTTGGCCTTGGGTAATGAGACTTTTTAAAGATTTAAAAGATTTAGTTTCAATTCCATTTGTTACAATGGATATTCTTTGCTGTGACATACAGCCTGTTTTATCTTGCCTTCTAAATCTTCACTGGTAGCGCACAGGATCGAACACAGGTCAGCAAGATTGCAAGACCAGCACGTTCATCACTGCACTACACAGGAAAACACCATCTTCTGGTTCTCACAGAGTGTGAAAATCAACTCATTCCAGCTAGGCCAGCTAGAAATTCTAGATAATTATACCAATAATATAAAAAGAATATCAGAAACATTATATCTATCTATCTTCTATCTCTTTCATGCAAACTTACAAATAATAACATTTGTTAATATGGACAGTGAAGAAACAAATGAGAACCCTTACCTGGACAAAGTTGATATTTGGGGAGAATGTAAATTCGAGATGGTCATGGCACATGAAGTTTTTAACAATGACACGCTCTAATATCCCACATGAAGCACTTTCCTGAAAGTAAAGGAAATCCATTATTAATTTGGTCTTTATCATAAATTGAGAAATCTTAACATAACAATCAACTCGTATCATATTAGTTGTATAAAGAAGAGACTGGATTTTTGCCTCATGGTTATACCCCTAAGTATAACCACCTTATATCTATATTGTAAAACAGGTTTTTCTGGATGTTTTTCCCACCTTTCTCAAAAGCTTAATCTGGGTAACCACCACATCAAGAGTAGAGTAGGTTACATAGGTTTTAATATCATATATATTAAACATCCAGGGAAAAATCTACTGCTGACACCAAAAATTCTATAAGAATCAAACAAAGCACCTGTGTCATCTTCATTTCAGTGAGGTAGGAGCTGTCCGAATAAGATGTTCTCCTCCTTTTCTGACTCGAGACAGGAGTTGCCTCAGAGTCTCCATTATGAAGGTCGTCTAACTTGCGCACAGACATGTCGACAGTTTTGGCTTTAACCAATCCCCTAGATCTGAAAAATAAGAAAATAATAAGTGATCCAAAGAATTTTTTTTTTTTTCATAAAAATATCTAGACAACAAGCAACTGAATATCGGAAACATAATCACACTTATCCCTTGAACAACAAACAGATAAATGATATCACAATCATTTCCAAATACTATATAACCATAACACAAAAAATAAATAATAATAAATAAATAAAAAACTAAATAAAATCATATATAATATCAAAACATACTGAAATGTATGTATTTATCTTGTCAGCTTATTCTTTTTTCATATGCATTTTGTCAGTCTACTCTTTTTCTGTAAACCTGATGACCCCTGGAGTTCATATATATACATGTACTGTCCTCTTGTTGTTTTGTTTTATTAAACAAATGCCACAATTAAAATGTTATATTCTCTGCAAATGTATGGTTCCACAAGACCTTAGCCACCAAGGAGTCAATTAGTAGATTTCTTTTCCTCATCATATATATATATATATATATATATATATATATATATATATATATATATATATATATACATATATATGGGATAGTATCTGGCAATGAGTAAGAGTGGAGTCGTTCTTTTGATCAGTGTCATTAAGTGCTAAAATTACGTGTCCAAAGTGATCTGTGATAGTGCTACACAGGAGAGAAAAAATCGTGAATGTATAGCGCATATAATCCAACCAAAATAGAAATAATAATTCATCTGATAACCTCACAAGTTTATAAAATGTATTATCGGACCATACGTACGCGGACTTTTTAAACCAACAGGAGTGCCAGAAAGTGCCAACTAGATATAATAGGATTCATTAGTGTTAGAGAAGCTCATAAGTTCATCGAGAGTGCCTCAATATTCAGAATCAGTGAAAAGAAAATAATAATAATAATCTCCTCCCATGAAAAGTATACCAAAATACGAAAGCATTAGGAAATGATAAGCAACACCTGTGCCACAGGTCGCCGAGTAACAGTGCCAACCGCGCGGGCATTACAGTTTCCACTCAAGTAAATTTGCAAGGGAACAGTCAACAGCCAGTATGTAAGTACAGTACATCACAAAATCAGGTAGGTTTAAAAATGGTTCCATAAAGTGTAAAGCATCATCTGCCATTCGACAGAAGAAACGCCTGATAAATCAAGTAATAATAAAGCGTAATTCAAGCTTTGGCACCTCAGATGAGCGCCAGACGCCGACCCCATGACCTGTGGTCAGCCGAGGCCGCACCCCGTTAGGCTTAACAACAATTAAGGAATGCGACGCTGCTCCGAAAAATTGCCAGATACAAAATCACCCTTATAACTCCCTTTATCCCAAACCCACAACACCTGCATCCTTCCCTCAATTCTTCTGCTGCAACCCTACAATTTAAGGACATTATTAGGCATGGGCTCATTATAATGGAGTGCGTGTGTGCGCCTATGCAGACTGTTCATACGTTCATGCGCGAGTATGAGCACGTAGGCAAGAAAGCGCACAGGTGCATATGTGCGCATGTACATGCGTATATATGTGTACAGGCTCATATGAGTGTAGGCGAGTTTAAATTCATGTGCGGATACAAGGGTATGTATGCTACTGTTTGTCTACGTTAGGCTATAAGCTTCCATATAGCTTTGTGATAAAGTACATTATGTATGGGTATGTTCCGTGCTTATACATGAGGGCATACATGGGTTTAAAGGCGTAAATATGCAAATTTGTACATATGGTGTATATATTCATGTATGAATGTGTACATATACATGGGTATATAAGCATGTATATGTGTATGTGTATATAGGTATATATAATGTGCGTGTATATGTGTATGCGTGGGTGAATGTATAGGTAGACATATGGAGGTATTTATATGTGTATATGTCTAGGTATACGTATATAGGTGTATGCAGGATGTAGGAAGGTGGATAAATAAGTATATGTATGTATGCATGTACGTATGTATGTACGTAGAGGTAGTTATATGTAAAGCAAGTACAGATATATACACATATATACAGGAGGGGGGGACACTAGTGTATGCTGCAAATGTATGTGCTCATACACGGATGCGTGAGCACATCCAGGGATAGATACATGCGTATGTATAGTGATATGTAGGTTTGCGAGGTATGCAAAACGGGGTGTTTACATATACACGGGTGAGTATACACTCATGTATACTCACTCACTTATCAATTACATATAACAAGCGCATAAAGGGACAGGCGATGTGAACATATGACTAGGTCAGACTATGATGGACATGTATGTAGTTATTTATAACGTAAGAATAAGTATCCATATCCATAAGCATAAGTACAAGAATAAAGGTGTATGCTTGCATATGCATATGCGTGGGAATGAGCATATGCGTAGTACTTAGAGCATGTGCGGGAATGAATGTGTCTGCATCAGGTGCACATACGCACAAATGAAGTTAATAAATAAAATAAAAAATCAAACATATATGCACTTCTAATAATTAAGCCCAGCTCACGGGAGTAGTGAGCAGGCCGTGCACTGCCGCTCCTAAGTCCACACCAGGTAGGACCAAACCTGCTGGGGGGACTTATCAATGGCATTCTGGCTAAATTACTCCCCTCCCACCAAGATACACCTAAGCCAGTAGGTGGGAGGTAAATCGGCTGTCCACCTCCCATGAAAATACACACACAACAACGACCCTCATTCCCCGGAGGCGAAGGAGCCCCTGGTTACAGCGGCGATCAGGATCGCTCCGGAGCAGAGGGTGCTAAAAATATCCTGGTAAAGACAGGCCGCCCCACGTTGATGAACCTTTGCACATACAATATAAGGACCATGAGAACTGAATCCGACTTACTAGCTTTACTAGAGGAACTCTCTTCCATTAAATGGGATGTAGTAGGAC
>NC_091566.1:37170807-37183307 GCF_042767895.1 Penaeus vannamei | reverse complement strand
ACATGTAGTGTTTGACACAGCAATCCATGAGTGTCTGGAGTCCTACATAACCAGTGGTCCAAGATGGTATGATGACGACACATTGGATCACTATTCACAACCAATCGTAGAAAGTATACACAAGCTGGTGTTCCTGATATATGTACGAATGGCTACCTTTAAGGAATCTAAGGTACATGTTTGCTGGTTCTTTGCACTATTTTTTTCCTAGGCTATGGTGATACAAGTTGTGATATTGAATTTAAAACTGTATGATTCGAATACGATGATGCTGTTGTATTGTCCTTGGGTAATTTAGAACAGACTTTAGGAAAAGTAATATTTAATATTCTTTAGTAGTCATCATTAAATGATGGTGTTAGTTGTATTTGGCTTCAGATCTACCCATCATTTTATCTGACTCTCTGTGAAATAGCATTAGAATAAAAGTTTTTCGATGTCTGTTGACAATGTTTCTAGATTTGAATTTATAGAGTAGGTATTATTGATTCTGTTTGGCAATTGTTTTGTGACATCACCTGATTTCCCCTTTCCTTGAGTTTTTGGAAAAATACCTTTTTTCTGATGTCAATAATATATATCATTATTGACATTAACCCATTAACACCGAGTTGAAAATTTGGATAGTGGCCATTAACCCACTAATGACGGTTCCTATGTAGTACCATACAGCCTCATTTCCGGGTGGTATCTATAGCAGTGTGGGGACCCTGCCCTAGCCACACATTGCAGGCGACCACGTCAGAGTAGAATCTCTGATTTTATGCCTCTTTTATAGCCTTGGGAGTATACTGAAGATTATGCTTTTGAGAAATTTTTTGTGTTCCCCTAAAGCTAAAATAGTCTCAACACTTGTCGCATTAGTTGAGTCCAGGCTGTCTAATAATGTCATGTGTGTTTCTTTCAGTAACATATTTGCTAAGATATCATGAGGGTAAATCAGTTTATGCCATTACTGGTCTGCATCCCAAGCCTCAAAGCACCTGTAGGTGCAGAAGCCTACATCACAGTCATGCTCCCACCAACCCTGTCAAAAGTACCAATGATACCTCCTCCTCCTGCTGTCATTTTTTTTGGTGATGGCATGCTGTCACTGCAGGGCTTGCCTTGCTACATTGGGTGGTTGTGCTGTAGCTTGGTTCCTGGTGTAGTCAGCTCCTTCTCTGAAGTCCCCCAAGATCTCAGAGTTGAGACCTACTCTGAAGGCCTTCTGAGATTCCTCTGTCCAGGTCACAATGGACAGCCCAGGCGCCATGACTTTTCCTCATCCGTTGTAGTGGTGTGGACGGGTGACAAGTTGATGATGATGTTGCTGTCTTTCCTCTACAAGGCGAACAACTTGCTGCTGTAGTAATCGACATCACCTTACCTCTTCACACTGAGATCCTTGGGCATGAACCTACGGTGTTTGTGAATGCTACCAAAGCGAGGCATTGTGAAAGCAAGTAATGAATGACATACGAGCACCTTTATATATGTGGGAAAATTCCTGCACTTAGACCTGGCGGGGAACATGGATCCAACATTAACCAATGAGGTTAAAGCTGGGTCACACGTCACATATCTTGACCAATCACATTATAACTGACATCACTTCCTTATGTGACATCTTTGCTATAACGAAGGAAGTAAGATGGCAGCTGTAAAATCACTTGCTTTTTATTATGTCTTTATGACCGTAAGATGTTACTGCCTCAGCTTCATGGTGTCACTTTGTGATGTAATTCTTCATGATGTCACTTCATGATGTAACACTCTTAAAGTTACTTTGTGACATAACTCTCTATGACTTCACTTTGTGATGTAACTCCATGACATCACTTCATCTGTCTATCTGCCTGCCTCTCTGTCTCTCTACCTACCAATCTATATCTGCCTACCTGCCTACCTCTCTGTCTATTTATATATCTATCTGTCTTTCTTTCTTTCTCTTTCTGCTTATAATTCCTCCAATTCCTCCTCCTTTTGTAATGTCAACTCCAGGAAAATTGAAGTAATCATAACTTTACATCTTCTATATATGACATCATGATGTGACTTGTGGTTACATGTGCAATAAGAAATCATCTTGGAAATATCCATGTAGACATAACAGATGTTACTGAAGTCCATGCATTATGTCTCATGCGTGAGACACCTGGCAGATGGCCAAAAACAGTAGCATCTCTTATATTAGACAACCAGAAATGGTCCATGCTCCAGGCATCCCACTGGTTTGATGTTTGTCTTTTGTGGGTTAATATAGGTGTTGGTATGCATCGACAGTTTCCCCTGTTTGTTCCTGGCTCATTTGGTAGTTTGTTGGCATCATTAGGTACCTAAAAGCTAATATTTTTATCATAAAAAAAAAAGGTTTCCCTTCACTTTAGGTGCTATTACCTAAAGGTTTAACCACAGAAATGATGCTGCTACTACTGGAGAAAAACAAGCTCCGTCTGATTAGCCGATGACATAGGAATAGTTGTGTTGCAATGCCACCTGCTGTTTGGTCCACAATAGTCATGCCATGTACATACATGCTACCTGGGAGCAAGGGTTTAAGATTATAATAATGTTGTCAACACTACTGAGTAAAAGGTGAAAGAGAACCTTTCTGAAAATCAAGGTGAAGGGCAAACAGGTGAGATAGGTAGGACTAATAAATAACTCTTGGTGATTAAGCACTTGTGTAGCCATATAAGGGTAAAAACAACCAATAAGCAAAAAAAAAAACAAAAACATAGTGGACATGGCATGTATTTTTGCCATCCCAGCATCACTGGGTTAAAATGAAGTTACTGTGTCAAGTTTTCAACATACTAATTCATATTCTTTATCTCATTTCAGACCTGTCACATAACCCCTTCTGCATTTGGTGATATTATTTATGATAATTTCCTTTTTGATATATGCAAATTACTTGACATCTGTGTTCTGTATGGACCGAACAATTATGCATTGATTGGTAAAATGATCTCGAACATCTTTGCAAATCAGCCCAAATATTATGATGATCTTGAGCAAATTATGTCTTCCATGAATATGGTAAGTGTTTTTACTTATTAATTTATCATATTGGTATGATCTTTATAGACTGAGGATATTCTTTTATATATAACTATGTAAAACTGTTGAAGGAAACACAGTATGTCCTATTCAAGTTTTTCTGGTTTTGTCAGCCTCAGTCCCATCCCCAATTCTTCATAAAGATTTGAATTAATCCAAAAAACATGATGAATTGAGCATTGGTCCTGCAAAGTGTAAGAAATTTGTATTCTGAATTTTACATTGTAGGTGTATACTAGAGGCTCATACATATCACATTGTCTTTCCAGGCTTTAGAAAATATTGAAGAGAAATTGAATGTTGCAGAGAATTATATACCTGTTGCCCTAGGTAGTTCCGAAGGAGAGCTGTCGTTAGCAGATTTGCACGATTTAACCTTATACCTATTAGACACATTCTACTCTCTGCAAATGCTCCTTTCTCTTCACCCACCAGCAGCAAGAGTTTTCCATAAAGCCTCATTTGAATTAAGGTAAAGTTTTATTTTTTTATTATTATTTTTTTTTTTCTCATTACTCACTTTTATTGATCTGTACTTTTTCTTAACCAGAGAATGATCATAGTAATTTGGTGTAAGTGAAATTGTTGAAATGTCTCAAGCATATAGATGCTTAATCTTGATTCACTTTCCTCATATTATACAGGTTATCAGCTTGTTACGAAAGAGTCATTCCGTCTCTAGTGGAGAACCTGAGTGATTGGTCTCAAGAACCAGATCATGCGCTATGGGCAACCAAGCTCATTCAAAAGGTCCAGATAGCCAGGGCATCCATGCTCGCAACCTTTAGATATATTTTGCACAACAAGTGTATAGCTCCTCTGAACACAAGTGATAAGTAAGTTTTGTGTATTAGGCATGTGTGTAATGGTGTTAGAAGGGGTATTGGTAGGGTATCGTGTATTAGGCATGTGTGTAATGATGTTAGAACTGCAACTTAGGGTAAGGGGTTCTGATGCATCTTATGAAATTGTTGTATAGGACTTAGGTAATTGATAATCAATGGTTGTTGGAAAAATTAAGATTTTGATAATTGGAATTACTTTTCTATTGATTTTGAAGTGGGGTTCTTCTATATTAACATTTTTAATATATATCAAAGTAAATAAAATTTGAAGTCTTTTCCTTTGCTAATAAAAGGATTAACCCCGTGCTGCCAGGAAAATGTTGCATTCACTTTAGTATTGTTTTGTTAAATGTTTCTGCACATAGATGGCTCTGCCAGTGCTCAGCCATAAAGGAGTCAATTAATAGATCTTGTGACCTCACCATTAATTTATTTAGTGGAAAAATGCTTCGTTTTACTATTGGTATCATCAATATTGATACTGTTATTTTTGTTATGAACATTATAATTATTATTGATATTACTAACAGCAGTATTAAATACTAGAATATATAATTTAAAATCAAGGAAAAGGGTAAAGAGATGAGACAGGTACTTCTTAATGACTCATTGGTAACATAGTATTTGTGGAGCCATCTATACGTAAAAATAATTACTAAGTTAAATATACAATGGGCATTGCATGTACGTACCGGCCATCCCTGGCGGCATTTGGTTAAAGCAATATAGTTGCATGCATCTGTTAAGAATTGATTTATGTATTATTGACTGCACACTGATAAAGAATATTAGAATCTATGATACAGATTCCTTTAGGGGTGAAATTTAGATATATATATATTTCTTTTTTATGTAGACATTTAAATTTATAATGCAAAATTTAATTTTAGGAATGATTTCTCACAATGATTTAGTGTTTTTTGTGCAATTAACTTTATATTTATTAACTCTCCTTTTCTACTGAATTATAGACCGGTGTCAATTACAGTCGAAGAATGCATTGAGAAATTTGTTCAGGTCATGTCAACTTGTGTGGAGGAGAGAGTTTTCATTTCTGACTACTGCTCATTGTATCCCTTGAGCAAAGAAACTGAATTCTACCAGGTATGGATATGTTTATATGTCTATTTTTTGTCATATGATATGACAGGTCATACTTGTATTTTTGTGAAGGAAATAGAACCTTTGGATATTTGGTGAGAACGAATTATTGTTTATTTCAGCAACATGGAGGTGACATCACAAATCTTAGCTTTATTACTGATGCAGTGCAGTCAGTTCTCTTAGAGATGGGATTATCAAATGACTTGAAGGAACTATCACTACAAGAGGGAGTTGAGGTTAGTTTATGTTCTATGTCTTTGATTCTCAAAGAAGCATGCTATTTGATTCTTTTCTTGAAGATTGATATTTCAGAAAAAAATGGACCTACCAAAAATAAAATGATATTTGTTAATATTCAAAGGTGTATTGTGGTCCATATGGTTAAACACATTATGATTTCTTTTATGTAATGCAAGGCAGAGTAAGTGGCACACATTATCAGTGGTGTTTACTTTCCAGAATTCAATTGATGTAAGTGGCATGAATGGATACGCAGATGTTGGTTCATCATTGCCAACAGACATAGAAATGGCTTCCTTGGTGTCGAGTGTTCAGGATCTTCTTCCGGATTTAGGAGCAGGATTCATCCAGGAATGTCTGAAGTGAGTGAGATTCTTATTGCACATGGGTAATATATCATCCTTGCTGAAGGTTTATGTATATAAGCAAGTAATTAGAAATTTTAATGAAATTGATGGAAAACTGAGTTTTAGTACAAACTGTGACAGTTCTGCGGAAATTTGTCTTCAGTAAGAACAAGTGACAATATGAAAATGGTATTTCCTGCTGCATTTTTTGTCCATAGATTTGGAATTACACTTTAAGCACAGTTCAGGGTTTATTAGTCTTGCAAAATTACCCAGTACACATGTATTTTTTGCAGAGAATGAGAATTACACTTAATCGTGAATAAGCTTCATAACTGCTTTTTACAGATACACATATTGTTACTGAGTGATATTAAAAATAATCATTACTACTTAAAAGAAAAGAAGATAATCAATAAATAAATCATGCATTAATCATATTATATTTCAAGTGTGATACTTTAAATTGCAGGTACTATGGTTATTCATCGGAAGAAGTTATCAATGCACTCTTAGAAGGCAACCTACCTCCATCTCTGATCACTTTAGATCGCAATATGCCTGCAACTGAACCACCTCCTGTGGAACCACCTGTAGAAGAAAAGATTGAAGTAAGTTTTATTTTGTCTCTCCTCTCCAGAAGCATTACTGTGATCTTTGTATTACTGTAACTGCCTAATCTTCCAGTATTTGAGGATAATATGAGCCTGAAACACAGGAATCTGTATGAAGAGCATCAACACCAAAACTTTATAATATCTGCAAGATGTGGCACACTTTACATTTTTGCCTTTGCAAAAGATGAAGGAAAATTAATCTGTTCACTCTGATGGTTTAAAAAGTGCGCATTGCTTGTGTACAGGTCTATCGCCAGCGAGCAGTAAATTTGTTTGTGTTATCTTTCTCTCTTTCTCTTCTGCATGCACATGCATGCATATCCACACGCCCCCCCCCCCACACACACACACTTGCACGAGAGAGAGAAAGCAAAAGACAGAGATGGAAAGTTTGTCAAATATGAATTCATTCAAAGATGTTTGGTGTAAAATGTTTGAGAAATGAAAGAGAGGGAGAAGGGGGCTATGAGGACGAAGAATGAACCAGGAAAGGGGAAGTGTACGCCCCATCCTATCCCTGGTGGTGGGGTATGGGGTAAGGTAAAGGAATAGGGGGATAAGGAGGACAGGGGAGGGACCACAGAGGGGGAAACTGTGATGTAGAATCTGCCAATGATAGTTCCTTATCCTGGGTATCGGGTATGGCATATCTAGCAGGTGTACATGTTTAGTGGAGACAGGGATGGTGGGTGGAGCTACAGAATCTCTAAAATATGGGATCACTCAGCACCAACTAAAATCAAATGGTATTATAGTGCCAATGTTAGGGTCTCCCTATGTTCCACTGGCACTTCATGATGCTGGTGTAAGTGTCACCGTATAAAACGGGTTAAAATAGATGTTAATTTTTACTCATCTCTGGCAGTACAAGAGATTGATTTACTTGCAAAGTAAAAGCATGTATTACTAACAATTTTCAAATAGTAATAGTTAAGATTAATCATGCTGATATATTGTTTGAACTACTTTTAAAATTGGTAGTGATTCACAATGTAGATAAAGGACAGATGTGTGAAGTATATAAGGGTCTAGGCCCTAATGCACTTCCATCCCTATGCCTGGTAATTGTCTTTTTATTCTGAAGATATCAAATATGATACTGATCAGACTTTAATATACATAAGGAATATCCAAAGTACAAATTGTAGTGGGAATTGTGTCATGATTATATATAAGTAATTTTTTTTTTGAGTGAATTTGGGAATGAAACTGATCATAAAGTGACTGTGGTGTGCCTGCTTATTCATATAGAAGCCCTTTAATTTACAACACATGAGAGGTTTATGATATTCTTTACTTTGTATACGTATAATTGTTTATGTATGTATATTATTTTATTGATATTAGATTTATTACCGTCTTGTATTTTACTCTCACCTTTGTTCCCATAATAAATTTATTATATTAGAACATCTAACAGTTTTCTCCTTTTATTTTTTCAGGCAAAGACTGTACGTCAGGTAGACTACATGGACAGGGCCAATGTCTATGACAATGATGAATTTGATGTTTTCAATAAAAAAGAAGTTGATAGGTCAAAAATTCATAAAGGCAAGAAGTCTGATAGGCATCAGAAAGAAAGCATGGACAAAGCAAGCATAGACAAGGTAGCTATGTTTTATAAGGTTGTTGTATTTGTTTTCATAAAGAAAAGAAAAAGCATTCAAATGTCTTTATGGTGTGCAGCACATTAGAAAACAAGATATAACATGAGTCACAATTTTTACATGTTATTGAAATATCTTTGGAAATATCTTTACATTGCAGTTATGTAGTTATTGGTTTCACTGTGCTGTGTAAACCAGATATTATGGAAATATGTGAAGAATATGAATTGATTATGTGATAGAGACTTGGAAGTAAAAAAAGGCAAAAAGTGCAGCAAATATTTGGAATCTGTTTGAGAAGATTGCTAATAGCCTTGCATAGTACCAATATTATTGTTTTTCCAGGTGAAGGAGATAGCAAGAATGTATGATGAGAGAGGAGGAAGAAGCATATATGAAGATGAGCTGGTGGTTGACGAAGATGGAGAGGAGGGCTACAGTATGTGGAATTATGACGATGAATATGATGACACCTACGATGATAATGAGACCAGAAACATTGATGACTTTGAAATTGATAAGAAAATAAAGAAGTAAGTTGACATGATAGCTATGTTTAGCCATATATTTAGTTCCTAATACCCTTGGAAGGAGAGTTTTTTGCTGCTATTTTGTGTCTATTTCTAAGTTAACACGTACTGCCAAACTGCAAACAAGGAATCTGTACCTTATGCTTCAGAATTTAAATACAAAATGGCTTTAGATACATAATTGCTGCTCTCTTTTTAGACGTCCTGGTATTATTGGAGCTGGTGCACTGAATAACCGCTTCCAATATGATGACGATTCAGATGAAGAGGAAATGGAAGAGGAGACTCAGACTCAGCAGGAGGCTCCAGCGACTCAGGCTCCAAAGCAAGGGTGAACCACTGTTTCGGTTTTATTGATTTTCGCTGATAGTTGCTATTTAATTTTGATTTTGTTTAATTTTACATGTTTTTTTTATTAATGATTCTAAACGGTTGTTAAAAATATGTTTACATTAAGTTTGCTATAAAGTCTCTTTTATATGGTTGTATAAGCAGGTTGCCTAAAATGGTCAAAGGCAGTGATCCCTTGTATACAGGCTTTTAAACTGATCCATCATTGAAAGATCTCAGTTAGCCTCTTAGATATCTTTAAAATGTCTGTTAGTCTTAATGCCAGTTCTTCATCAGATACCCCGGTGGTGCAAGGCCAAAGAACAAAGGCAGCACAAGAGGCGTGCAAAGGCTTCAGCCCAACAATAAATCAAGTAAGCCGAAAGGAAAGACACCCACCCCAGAAAGGGAACAGGAGGAAGAACCAAATAGACGGGAGTCAGAAATGAATAAAACTAGCAGAAGCTCGGGTGTTAATTTTATACCTTTTTGCGAGAATCCAGAGGATATAAGGAAGCGGAGAGAACAACATAGGCTGAATAACATGGCAAACAAAGGGTAATTGGGTTATGTTTCCTCAGTTCTAATTTTAAGTATTTGGGGCATTTTAAACTTTAATATGTATATATGTATGTAGGTGTATATGGATGGATAGATAGATGTATATTTCCATGTACAGAAAGCTCGATTTTCAAAAATGTGATCAATTAATCAATCAAAAGAAATCTTTGTTGAAAGATTAACATCTTGAGACATGCAGGAGGTTAGCTGTTGGTAACTTCCACATTTTAATATAACATTTTGCATATCAGACATAGAGGCAGAGGAGGAAGACCAGGAAGAGATACAGAAACTCAAAATGGTTTTGATGGAGAGAGGAGACCTAAGGTGTCCACCAGCTCAAACAAGAATAGTGGTAAAAGCTGGCGTTCTGGAGAATGGAATGAAGATGACAACAAAAGACCTGGAGGCAAATGTAAGTAAAGGGAAGCTGAGACATTGGTTCATGAATATATTTACATTTTTTTATGTATTTAGGAGTTTGTTATGCCCAGTTTATTTCAGTTGAATATAAGGTTAGGATTCATTATATTGGTAATATACCTACATTGCTTCATAAACTGTATACTCACCGAGTGTTTTAGATTATAATTTAGTACTAAGGTGGACGGAAGATCTGCATAAAGTTACAAACTGAGAGAAAAATGCTTGCCTTTTACACAGACAAAGAAGATACAAATCATGGAAAGATGCAGAGCAGGGACTATCGCCACAAGATGATCCATAAGAACGAGCACAAGCGGCAAGGAGCACAAGCCAAATTCAACAGAAATAACTAAGTCTTTGAAATATAAAGAATTTAACTTAGTTCCAAGGTCTTAAGTTATCAGGAATCTATGTATGGTATATGTCAACTGAAAAGTGCTATCACTAGTATATAGAAGATCTATATAATTGGTCATATCAACAGCTTTAACTTTTCAGAGCAGTATAGGTACCCATAACTTGAATTATTGTATGTTGGAAGAATTTGGAGTGCAATTCTATAGAAGTGAAAAGTGAAGAAAAAATATTTTTGTGATATTCAAATATAAATTAACTTGTTAAACACTGTTTTGGGTTATTAGTAAATTGTTGAGACTACAGCTAACATAGTTTACTTGCTGTTTGTGATATAATTAAAATTTAAGCAGGTACCTATAAATCTTTATATCATCAGCTACTGGAGTTATTGATTACAAAATGTAATGAATAGTAACTTTTATATTATTTTATTTTATGATATGCAAATATAAGTGGATTTGTTAACATGCTAATGTTTTGAATGATCCTATATCTAGTAAGTTAACTTGCTTTGTGCTATGGAAATATTTATGCATGAAGTTGAAAGAGGTGCATAATTGGCTAAAAGATTTGATTTTTACCCATAATTATTTCATTAAATATTCTCCAGCACTTGAATTATAATTAGAAACCAGATGATGATCTTAAAAGCACAAAGCAAATGGTTAATGCATCATTCCATAAACCGAAAATGACTTCCAAAATATTTCTTCCTGGAAATGATTATTTTACTCTGCCTTTCACTTATACATGGTATATCATGAGTATTAGCTTCAGAAAAAAAATGTCTCATGATTTACTAATGTACATGCAGAGTTATATTAGATTACGAATACTTCTGTAACTGTAAAGTTTTGTCATTGTGTCATTTTCAACTAGTAATGAAAAGAATGCTATATATGTTTTGTGCTCAAAATCTCAGCAGTTCACTTGTGAAGGACAAATATTTGTGACTTTATTACATTCTGTATTTCTTTATAAGAGTGTTTTTAAAATCAGAAATGAATTGCATGTACTACAAGACAGTTTTTTTCAAGAAACTGTAGGTATCAGTATTGTTCTTGTTGATAAGGTAAAAGTTCCTATATCTAATAAAAAATGTATTATAAATATACTGACAAAGTAAATGGCAACTAGTGTACTGAAAGTAAGAAAATCAGAAATCATACATACTAAAACTAGTGTAAATTAAGAAAATTATTTGAGTGAGAAGTCATCTGGTTATATATGAAAATCGTATTTAAAAGTGAACAGAGAGCAAAACTGAGGAATACATTTTAGTGTTTAAATGTCATTTGCTATTGTTAAATTAATCCACAATGGTGCTTAGAAGTTCAGTTTTCATAGATGAATTGAGAATAATGCACACAAAAATAATTGTCAAAAGACAGAGAACAGATTGCTTTAGAAAAAAATTGAGCGAGACTTGAAAATTACCACAAAATGCCAGTAGGGCTAAAATCTATCAAAATTAATATATTTTGAATTACAAGGTGACATGTTTCTTGCTAAGAATCTTACCAAAGCTTTTTCATGTGCATTGTTATTGCTTCTTCAAGGGAAATAAAACCATTATTTGAAATAACAATGTATACATAACTCCTTTCTTTTATTACCTTTTCTCAATTTATTTTTCAAAATCAATATATATTTCACACACTCATCTATATAATAAAAACTGTATCCATTCATACTTAACATACTTTGTCTTTCTTTTCTTTTGAGATATGAAAGCATCCCATAGCGCAAACAAGTGCCATGGAATGATTGTTACCATCAGCTTTTTTTTGACTTCGGAACCCCATAGGACAGTAGCGAGAACTTGACTCTTACGGTACTCTGGATAATGATTGGAGTAAGAGCATGCGTTTCCTGGTGCTTAAGCCCTGTGTCGACCATCCATGACTCGCTCCTGTCTAGGGTAAGGAAGAAGTCAAATTAGATGATGGTTATGTGCAGTGTAAGGTTCCTTTGTAAAGAGAAGACATACTCTTGTATTTTTTAAAATCTTGTATTCTTTAATAGCATTGGCAACTGTTCTGTGTATTTTGTAAGAAATCATTTAATTAGTTTGTATGAAAAAATTATATTTATATGGAAAGATTTTCTATAATACTTTAAGTCACCTAACTGTTTCCACTATAATATTATTGCAGAGAAAAGGAAGGACGTGCTCATGTGAATTTACTTTTTGGGGAAGTTTTTTATTCAGAGGAAAATATCCTTCATCATTATAAACAATCAGTTGAATTTACACAATAATGTTGAATGAAAAAAATTACTTTTAAAAAAGTAAGAATTATAATCCGTAATCACAAGAACTATAATACATATAATTATAATTATTGATGTTGAAATTTAATATTGTTACTGAATGGCAACTAAGAATTATAAAAATCAGTATAGCATACATGTGTGTGTGTGTGTGTGTGTGTGTGTGTGTGTGTGTGTGTGTGTGTGTGTGTGTGTGTGTGTGTGTGTGTGTGTGTGT
>NC_091566.1:37141849-37151849 GCF_042767895.1 Penaeus vannamei | reverse complement strand
CTACCTACTTACAGAATTAGAATCTATTTAGACCTATAATCTATTTACAGGGTTGTAATCTATATATAGGCCTATAATCTAAATATAGACCTATAATCTAAATATAGGCCTATAATCTAAGTACAGACCTATAATCAATATATAGGCCTATAATCTAAATATAGACCTATAATCTAAATACAGACCAATAATTAACATACAGGCCTATAATATCTACTGTTAATCCGATCTTACTTTCCTCAGCCCTTGAAGTTTCGTCCCCCAAACTTCGTTCCATGGCGGCCATCTTGTTCATCCTGCCCTGGGCCATCGGGTACATGATCCTGCCGGGCATAGCCTACGTGGTGAGGTCGTGGCAGCGGTTGCAGGCGGTTCTCATCTCACCCTATGTCCCGTTGTTGGCTTATTACTGGTAGGGTTTAGAGGTGTGTGTGTGTGGTGTGTCGTGTATTATACAATGTGTCTTTTAATTTTAATCTTGTATGATTATTTTATAATGTTTGGGCGAATCGTTGTGGAATAATGGTTCTTAAAGGTATTGTTGATATTGATTTTTTGCTTTTAAGGGTATTTTAGGTATGTTTTGTACCTCATTTGGGGGGAAAATTGATATACAGAAACAAATGTATGTCTGGAAGATTTCAAACAAAATTCGTTATCAGTTTGAAAACCTGACAATAAAATCAGGGTTTTAATTCATCTTTACTTAAACTATGAATTGGAGTAATCAAGGCTTCTCATTCGTCCTCATATCAATTATAAATTAAAGTTATCAAGATTTCCCTTTCATCCTCACAAAAATTATGAATTTAAGTTATCAAGATTTCCCTTTCACCCTCACATACATTATAAATTGAAGTTATTAAGGTTTCTCGGTCATCCTCGCATCAATCATAAATTTAAGTTGTCAAGATATCTCATTCATCCTCAGATAAATTAGGAATTTATATGATCAATATTTCCCATACATCCTCACATTCATCTTAAATTCAAGTTATCAAGGCTTTCCTCCCATTCATCATACATTTAAGTTATCGAGGTTTTCCTTTCATCGCCCAAAAAAAAAAAAAAAAAAAAAAAAAAAAAAATACACACACACACACACACACACACACACACACACACACACACATACACACACATATATAAATATATATATATATATATATATATATATATATATATATATATATAAATGGTCTATACATATTATCTAAGCTTAATACTCACTCTTATTATAACCCGAAATGTCTGAAATGATTTCCAGGTTGCTTCCGGAATCTCCCCGATGGCTCATCCAGCAAGGACGCTTTAAGGACGCCCTTGAGTTGCTCTCAGAGGCCGCCGAAGTCAACGGACGGACGCTACCCCCAACGGCCGAGATCTTGGAGGCAATGGGAACCATCCAGAAAAAGGTTATTGGTCTAGGGTTTTGTTTTTGAGTTTGCTTTGCTGGTTTGGTCGGTAGCAGTGTTGTATAGATGCGTGGATGTGTGAATAAGAAAGTGAGGAGATAGAGTGAGGGAGTGAGTGAGTGTGAGTTAGTGAGTGAGTGAGTGAGTAAGCAAGTGATTGTGTGAGTGTGTGTGTGATATATTTAACGTTCATGCATGGAATTCAGATTCAAAGATTTATAAAAAAAAAAAAAGCTAACACCTAATCTTTACATCCTTCCCTTGCAGTTAGCAGAGGAAAACAAAACGGAGGACAAACGCGACAACAACTTTCTCATAAGAGTACTCAGGAACATCGTAGTGGTGATTACGAAGCGGGAACTACGTACTCGCTCACTGGCCGTTTTCTTCTGCTGGTTTGGGGTGTCCATGGTGTACTATGGGACGGCCCTCGGCGCAACCAACCTTGGGTAATGTGGACACGCTGTATCATTAAAGGTGCTGTCACACTAGCACTTTTTCCGTCAGTTTTTTTGACAGTTTTATTTAACATAAATACAAACATTCTCGAATATAGCTCTTGATTTGACTATGCTTGGCAAAAAAATGGACGGAAAAAGTGGCTAGTGTGACAGCACCTTAAGACTGCGTGGATTTAAGTGTCCATTCTAAAAGCCGTTTTCGAAAATGAAATAAGAGTGTAAAGATATGAATTCATGTGCTCTGGCGAAGAGGGAGAGAAGTGGGAGAAGGAGAGGGATATTAATGCAACTTACGACCCAATGGCTAACCCTGTCTCCCGCACCGCAGTGTTGACATCTACACGTACATGTTCCTCTCTGGTTTACTGGAAATCCCAGCTTACCTGCTACTATGGCCGTCAATTGAAAGGCTAGGTCGCCAAAGGACGTTGGTGTTGCTGTTTTTCATCTGCACTGTTAGCATTTCGTCTGTTGCGCTCATCATGTTCTATTTCCCGAATGGTAAGAGAAAGATTGAGAAACTTACATGATCTTTATTGTAGTTGTTTGTCAAGTACGGTATTTAGCGTATTAGTTTCGTAATAATAGACTGGACGAGTTGGTGACTGAGAAAAAACTCATGAAGCAGTTAATAACCATGTCATTTTAGAGAGAGAAACGTAAACAAAAGCCAATTTCTTGTCATGTTTCTATATTTCTCCACTGACTTTGATAATGATAACGGCCTCATTTTAAGTCCCAGATTAGATTCACATCATCCGTTTTCTTCCCATATTCCAGCACCCTCAGGCCTCAAAATATTCTTCTCACAAAGTGGCAAGTTGTGTGTGACAGCCGCCTTCCATCTGACGTGGATCTACACTGCCGAAATGTTCCCTACACGATACAGGTCTTTGGCAGTCGGGGAAGGTAGCTGTGTAGCGCGCATGGGCAGTATTTGTTCGCCTTATATCATTGACATATTGGTGAGTCTGTTTTTTTGAGTGTTACTGAATCTTTTTACATGGTTATTTTTAGTATTTAATGATTACAATTATAGGCCTATCTGCAGGCGATACCTTTTTGCTGCTATTGTATTTATCAGTTTCTCGTATGCATATTATCCTTATTATTTCTTGCCCTTTTATTCACTTTTTTATTTATCATATGATTAGTTTTCACCATTTATGATAATTTATATTGATACTTAGCTGTTATTGTTATTCTCCTTTGTGTATTATAATTATTCATGACCGTAATGATAATGATTGTGATTGATGGCAAAAGTAATGAAAAGTGTGATTACCTTATTATAGCAGTAATAAAAATCATCATCATCGCCATTATCGCTCCATTGTAATAGTGGTCATTAGTATCGTTAGTGTTACTATTATCTATCTATCTATCTATATGTATATATCCATTTGCCATTGCAATATAAGTCACAGACACTAATAACCATGTCTCGTCACATACAAAAATGTAAGCAACCGATCCCATAGCCAGAAAAGGCATTCCCCAATAGATACCTTTTCATTCCCATTATTATCACGAATTATTTGTAACATTGGTAAAACCTTTCCGCCTTTGACAGTTTCCTCCATTACTTATGATTCCTTACAAACTCCTCTTTGCTCAGGGGGAAGTGTCTGCCTGGGCGCCGTCTGCTGTCTTCGCTCTGATCTCTCTCGTGGCCTCCGTCCTCGCTCTCCTGCTGCCGGAAACTCGAAACCGCGCCATGTTGGAGACTGGGAGCTCGGAGGGAGAGGCATCGGACCCAAGGATATATACCTCTTCTGAGAGCTCTGAAGCCTGAATATTGTTTTCCTGTGGAGGATCTCTGGTGGGGGGGGGAATTATGTTTAGGGGGAAAGATATATTTTCTTCTTTCTCTTTGATACATATATGTTGGAGAGGGTGAGGTAACGTGGGGTTCTTACCTTTAAGAAGAGGTGCAGGAACCGAAGCCCGTCCTGGAGGCAAGGTGGAGGCTGAATTCGGGTCGAGGTCATGGGGGAGGGGGGGGGGGATTTTTATGACCCTATACTCCCATCCCCCACGTGGCGCTATTTTTAACTGGCCGCTAGCTTACCTTAACTTGAAGCAACTGCAAGAATGGTTAAATCTATGATAATAGACAGATGTAAGCAAACATACAGACATAAATCAGTGATTAGAAAACACATATGAGAAAATCTAAAAGTGAAACGGAGTATAAATAAAAACATTGTAAAGAATGAGGAAACGCCATTTTGACAATAATATTAGGTAACAGAACAATAGAAATAAAAACGTTCAGAAAAGACGAAGATCGGTAAAGCAAATGCCAAGTCAACAAGACGAAATGAGACCAAAAGCACCGAGAGAAGAAGACAAGATAACAAGAAGTATTAAGGTTTAAGAACGAAATTTAGATAACCCGACGAGGAGGATATAACGAGCCTATAACGACCCAGCAGTTTATGAACAAAAGGGTCTCTATAAACCGAGTTTTGTATGAAGGAGACTAATGTATAGTGAGGAATGTCAGGTAGGTCTAAAGGGATGGTCTATATTTGTTATGGGATGATTATTCTATAATTGTAATTGTAAAGAATACGCATTTATAGATTTGAAAGGTGTGTGTGTATGTGTGTGTGTGTGTGTGTGTGTGTGTGTGTGTGTGTGTGTGTGTGTGTGTATTTTGCATGCATACATTCAAATATATATATATATCATTATCATAAAGAACTATATGTACCATTATCAGTTATTTTCATATTTGTCATCAGATCATGCACAGTATTGATATAACTTAAAAATCATTTCACTTTAGGATTCTGTTGAAGGGGGGAGAGGTTAAGAAGATAGAATTTATATAGAAATAACTTCTTTTGATAATGTGCTTTTTCACACGAGAATAAAATTATGACAGATAATAAAGGTAATACAATCAAAAGTAAATATAAGAGTTTATGTGAATTATTACCCTGCATTTATAGCCCAAATAAAATATATTGTAAATAATTTCTTCAGATGTGTCAGGTCCAGAAAATATCATGATTATGGTTAGATCATACAAAGGACAGCTGGAACACACTGAAATAATGATTTGGAATGACATGACCGATATTATGTCAAGTGTATTGTCATTGAGGGGATGCCAGCGTACAATTTTTTTTTAATGGTTTATATGGGTTTCTGGGTCACCTTTTTTTCTTCCTTTCTCTGACGTGAAATCCTCGCATTAATTACGCGTTTGGCAGGATGGACACTGGCCTCAGGGTACATGGAACAGTTTTTTTTCCTGAAACAGAAAATTTTTCGGGGCATGAGGGTTTTGCGTTTTAATACTGTGCCTACACAAACACATCACGCATACTAAGACATACGCACACACACACACACACACACACACACACACACACACACACACACACACACACACACACACACACACACACACACACACACACACACACACACACACACGTACGCACGCACGCACGCGCACACGCACACCCACACACACACAAACAAACAAACACACACGCAGAAACATTTTTTCAAGTGATTTCGGAAAATGAGTGACTGCAGGAGAAAACCTTTCTCCCAACAACACAACAAACATAGTTAATATTTACGTAAATAGACATTTTAGAGTGACTGTCAATACTTAGGTTGGCAATCCTGTTTCTTAAACCAAATGGTCGGTAGAGTTGGCATGCCTGACTTAACAATAGCGACTGTCACGTATTGTTTCGTAATCTCCCATCCGGGTATTTGTCAGTATTCCATAATTCTTTGTATTTCTCTTATGAATGAGAAATACAAAGCATACCGTTTGCCTACACCGTTTTGGCGGTATAGGCAAACGAATATAAACAGATATCAATATATTTTTATTTCAACTTTCAACAATAAACATTTCTATTCACACCAACGGCAACAGCGGTCCACAGGTGCGGAAGAGACACAGGTGCAGAAACGAGGGTCGTATCTAACACGTATATAACTACGGAGTTCTTACGACACATCCCTACGAGACACAACGGTAAGAGGTCCTGGTGAAGTGACTTTCAAATCACTCATAAAAAAAAGGAAAAAGAGAGAGAGAGAGAACTCGAAAAAAGGAAAAAGAGAGAGAGAGAGAAAAAAAAATGGTTTTAGATCATGGGGCGTAGGAGAAATCCGAAAGAAAAACAATATAAATATCTTAAATCCGTTTTGTGAACTTTTGCTCATATTATCAAACGTGTTATTAAGGTAAATAATGATATAAGGTTGAGGACGTGATGCCATTACTAATAATTTCCATCATCAAAAAAAAAAAAAAAAAGTTCTCATGCAAAATCTAAAAATGAAAATGCATCTTGCGTCGAAGTTTAAAAAAAAAAAAAAAAATAAATAAATAAATAAATAAATAAATATAATAAAATAGAATAAAATAAATAAATAAATACATAAAGATGTCATACGAGAGTAAACAAGCGTTTCTGTCGGACATGTGACGCCATTTTGTCTAATTGCTATTTCTAATTACTATTCATATTATCATTACCGCTTTTTTACCGTTATAATTATCATTATCCTCATTTGTATCATCATATTCTAATTCAAAACGCAATCATTATTAATAGTATCATAATTGTTATAATCATCTTTAAGATTTACATCATCATTATCGTCATCATTATTATCATCATCTTTACTATAGTGATTATTTCCTAAACCAATGACGTTATGTATTTGGTAGCGTTAGTTAGTGAGTTATTTTGATCTTTGGTTCGCAGCATAACTTTAAAAAAAGTTATTAACAAATTTTTATGTATTTTCTTTTAGTTTTTTATTTTATTTCATTTATTTATCTATCTATCTATCTATCTATCTATCTATCTATCTATCTATCTATCTATCTATCTATTTATTTATTTATTTATCTATCTATCTATCTATCTATCTATCTATCTATCTATCTATCTATCTATCTATCTATCTATCTATCTATCTATCTATCTATCTATCTATCTATCTATCTATCTATCTATCTGTCTATCTATCTATCTATCTATCTATCTATCTATCTATCTATCTATCTATCTATCTATCTATCTATCTATTTATTTATTTATTTATTTATTACGAGAGATGTGTATTAGCCTAACTTAGATGACATTAGATTTTGCGCTGGCGGAGGTATGCGGTCTCTGAGTGCTTCTACTTATTCTTATCATTATTGCTATTTGTCTTACCTCCTATATTTCTGTCTTTTGTCTTTATTTGCATCCTTTATATTCTATCTTTCTTCTCATCTTTAAGTTTTTTATTTTTCTTCACTTCTCTCTTTCTCTTATTTATCTTCTCATCCTTCTATCTTTCTTCCCATCCTTCTATCTTTTCTTTCTCCTCATTCTTCTGTCTTTTATATTTGTTAATTCTTCTTCTTTCATACTTCATTTCACCCTGATTTCTTCTTTTTCCCTATCCTTCTATCTTCTATCTTTCTGTTCATTCTTTTTCTCTCTCTCATTCTTCTGTCTTTTATCTTTCTTTCTATCCTCCTACTTTTTTCTTTCGTATCATTCTTCTATCTTTTCTTTCTTCTCATTCTTCTGTATTTTATCTTTCTTTCTATCCTTCTTCTTTCATCTTTCTGTTCATTCTTCTATCTTTTCTTTCTTCCCATTCTTCTGTCTTTTATCTTTCTTTCCTTCTACTTTTTTTTTGCGTATCATTTTTCATTTTTTCTTTCTATTTTATCATTCTGTTTTTTTACCTTTCATTTCTATCTTTTCTCGTATTCGTATCTGTATATCTTTTATTTTTCTTCCCATTCTTCTATCTTGTACCTTTCTTCCCATCCTTCTTTTATGTTTCTTTTTATCCTTCCATCTCTCATGTTTATTCTTATTCTTCTTTTATGTTTCAGTTAATGATTTTATTCTTTCACCCTTATTTCTTTTTATCAATTCTGTTTTTTTTTTATCTTTCTTCCAATCCTTTTATCATTTCTCTTTCTTCTCATCCTTCTTCTTCATCTTTTCTTTTAATTTCTGTCCATCCTTCTTCCTTCTTCTTATTTTTCTTCCCACCATTCTTTTTTTTATTTTTCCATCATTCTATTCATTATTTTTCATTTCACTCTCCTTTCTTTTCTTTTATCCCATCCTTCTATTTTTTTCTTCTCATCCTTCTTTCTTTAATTTCTTTCCCATCCTTCAATTTTTTCACTCTTATTATCTTTCTGTCTTTGAATTTTTCCCTATCTATCTTTTATCTTTCTTCAAATTCTTTTATATCTCATCTTTCTTCCCACCCTTCCATTTTTTCTCTTCCTTTACTCCAGTCCTTCTATCTCTCTATCTTCCTTACCTTCCTATCTTTTTATCTTTTAATTCTCTCCAAACAAATTCTCTGACAACCTTTCTTCCCACCCTTCCATCTTTTTTTTTTCCTTTCCTCTAATCCTTCTATCTCTTCACCTTCCTTACTCCCCTATCTTTTTATCTTTTATTTCTATCCTAACAGATTCTCTGCCAATCCTACGATCTCTTCATCTTCCTTACCTTCCTATCTTTCTATTTTTTATGTCTCTCTAAATATATTCTCTGCCAATCCTTCTATCTCTTCATCTTCCTTACTCTCCTATCTTTTATCTTTTATTTCTATCCTATCAGATTCTCTGCCAATCCTTCTATCTCTTCATCTTCCTTATCTTCCTATCTTTCTATTTTTTATTTCTCTCCAAACAGATTCTCTGCCAATCCTTCTATCTCTTCATCTTCCTTATCTTCCTATCTTTCTATTTTTTATTTCTCTCCAAACAGATTCTCTGCCAATCCTTCTATCTCTTCATCTTCCTTACTCTCCTATCTTTTATCTTTTATTTCTATCCTATCAGATTCTCTGCCAATCCTTCTATCTCTTCATCTTCCTTATCTTCCTATCTTTCTATTTTTTATTTCTCTCTAAATATATTCTCTGCCAATCCTTCTATTTCTTCATCTTCCTTACTCTCCTATCTTTTATCTTTTATTTCTATCTTAACAGATTCTCTGCCAATACTTATATCTCGTCATCTTCCTTATCTTTCTATCTTTCTATTTTTTATTTCTCTCCAAACAGATTCTCTGCCAATCTTAAGTTAGGTTAAGTTATCTCTTCATCTTCCTTACTCTCCTATCTTTTATCTTTTATTTCTATCCTAACAGATTCCCTGCCAATCCTTCTATCTTTTCATTTTCCTTATCTTTCTTTCTATTTTTTATTTCTCTCCAAACAGATTCTCTGCCAATCCTTCTATCTCTTCATCTTCCTTATCTTCCTATCTTTCTATTTTTTATTTCTCTCCAAACAGATTCTGTGCCAGCCGCCAAGATGAAGACCCAACGCAGCTTTCTCATTGCATTGGCAGTCCTCTTCCTCTCAACGGTAAGTTTAATTTATCAATCAAAAAGAAATCTTTCATTCAAAAAAAAAAAAAAAAGAAAGAAAAAAAAAGCATGGAGAAAATGCTACATTATTGTCTTTCTACCTGTTTTTTTATTATTTTTAATTCGTTCAGAAAGTATTTTAAAATCCCACATTGTTATGTCTCTTTTCATCCTTCTATATTTTTTTACATCACTTGTTAATAAATTCATTCAAGAAGTATTTTAAAATGCTACATTATCTTTCTTTTCATCTTTGTCTTTTATCTAATTGCTTTTAATTCTTTCATTCAGAAAGTATTTATAAATGCTACATTGTTATCTTTCTACCTAATTATTCCTTCATTCAGTATCTTAAAAAATGCTACATTATTATCTCTCTTTTCAATCTTCTATCTAATTGCTCTTTAATTCCTTCATTCAGAGTATCTCAAAGAAAATGCTACATTATTTAAGAACTTCATTTGTAATAACCTTTAATTAGACTAAACTGTACGACTGATGAGATGACGTTGACACACCATACATTTATATCAACATATTTTCCCTCTGGCGACTGATGAAATGACGTTGACACATATCATAAATCCATATCAAGTTATTTTCACTTTGGCGACTGAAGAGATGACGTTGACACATTCTATAAATTGACATCAAGCTATTTTCACTCTGGTGACTGATGAGATGTCGTTGACGCAAACCATAAATATATATGGTTATTTTCAATCTGGCGACT
>NC_091566.1:37131849-37136849 GCF_042767895.1 Penaeus vannamei | reverse complement strand
AGATGGATATTTAGATAAACATGCGTGTGGTATCTTTTACATTGAACAGATAGATCTTTAGATATGCATACGTGTGGTATAATTTACATTTTCCTGAAGCTTACTCACCCCCCCCCCCGCAGATCTCCCCCTCCCCTCCCCGCACAACCACCGAGGAGAGAAGCAACGAAGCAAGAAGTGAGCCGGAAAAAGAAAAAAAGAAAAAGAAAAAGAAAATCCATATCTTCAAGAATGCCAAATGTAGGCCTATGTGTGATTTTTCTTTTTCTTTAAGAGTCTCTGTAAAATCGGATTGAGATTTATGTATATGCATATTTATGTATGTACGTATTGATATTTCTGTTACGATAATGGCCATAGTTATTTGGAGATGATTAATAAAGTCTTGTGAGAGGTATATGGAGATTAATATAAATAGCATAAATCCTTTCTAACTGTTTGATTGGTCTTATGATGTCCCTGACTGCACGTTTACACCTACAATTCTGAAATAGATGTACAGTAAGTAAATGCAATTTTTGGGTTTATTACATTTAAGATTGTCAATAAAATAAATGAAATTACCATTTACTACAAGAGCGCATCCCTCTTCTACAGAAATCAAATCCCTTAAGATACCTTCAAGAAGATAATAATAAACAATAAATTAAATAAACAAATAAATAGATAAATAAAAAAGAAATATATAAACAAATAAAAAATACACATTTCATCAAGCAAGGAAAATATTTTGGTTCGTCATACACCGAATCCGAGTGTAATTTTGTGAAGCTTACCTGACCATATTCATAAACAATGTAATGGTGTTCTTCAACCCGTATTTGCTCACTCTACTTCTATATTGTTTATTTCATTTATTCCCTGCACGATGTATTAGACGGGAGAGACGTTATTTGATTTTAGTTAAAAAAAAAAAAAAAAAAAAAGACAAACAAATAGACTCGTTTTAAGATGATGTAACAAGAGAAGATTTTTTCCTAATTTACCCTCCTTTCCAAACCACATGTTTATTAAAAAAAAAAGAAAGAAAGAAAGAAAGAAAGAAAGAAAGAAAGAAAGAAAGAAGTATAATATTGGGTCGGCAACAAACCACATAAATTACCGGACACCAATGTTATTCTCCAGATACTCCGAATGCAATTATAATTATTATGAAATGAAAACGGCCCCTGTAAACTTTTCTACATTCCATTTGACAGTATTAGGATTCGGCATAAAATCTGTAGCCGATTTTTGTGTTTTCCGTTCGGCCAAATGGCTCTTTGGCTGACGGCGAACAGTCCGACAGCCCGGCCAACTGCCCAACAAGGTCCCACGCTTCGCAAGTTGCAGCTGACTCTGGGAAACTGTGTGTATGTGTGTGTGTGTGTGCGTGTGTGTGCGTGTGTGTGTGTGTGTGTGTGTGTGTGTGTGTGCGTGTGTGTGTGTGTGTGTGTGTGTGTGTGTGTGTGCCATTACCAATACTATTATCATTATAATGATTAATCTTGTTATTATCAAAAATGTTATCAATATAATCGTCGTCATCGTTGTCATCATGATTACCATCATTTCACCATTGATATATTGAAACCATCATTACATCATTTTTACCGTTGTTATTACTGAGCGATTATTTTCACTATTGGTATTGTTAATATTTATTATTATTATTATTATTATCATCATCATTGCTACATTTTTTTCGCTTTTATTGCTGGCGTTGCATTAAAACATCATAAGGTCTGTAACGATCAAACAAAAAAGGTGTTTATATGTATATTTAGTCACATGGATATACAATCTTGCAAACAGTTGATACTTCTGAAGAAATACAATCGTGAATTACTATCATTTTGCATGGTGGAACAAGTTTATTTATTTATCTATTATTATTATTATTTTTTTTTTTTAGGGCAGACAATGTCTAATTTCTTATATCTAATCAACCTTCTCTACCTGCGTATCCGTATCCATGCATGTATTCATCCACACGAGAATGTGGATATAACACGCACACATGCACGCGCACATACGCATGTTCACACACGCACATACGCACGCACATACACACAGACACGTCACGTAAAAAGATGATATTTTACCCTTAGATCTCCGGACATCACACCCTTCTTGCACACACCAGGTCAATATTAACAAAAAAAGAATGTATTGTTATCGGTCTTGTTCCACCTGTTATACCAAAAACTGGGAAAATTCTCAATTATTTTTGTTATCTTTATTTGACTCTTTATATGGCTGTTTGTAAAAGTTACGACAGCTGATTATCATGTATGTAGATAGTACAAGGCTTTCTGGTGTTTCAAGGTCTCATATGCAAACTTCGGCTGGTAATTTTGACAGTATCTTAGTACTTTTTGGTATCTTTGGTGTATCTAATATCATGCCCAACCTGGTATCTTGTTCTAATATCTTGAACAATGTGGTATACTGCCATATACTCTTGAATAGCGTGGTATCTTAGTTTGACACCTTGAACAATGTGGTATCTTATCATTAACTCTTGAACAGCGTGGAATCTTGATCTAATATCCTGAACAACGTGGAATCTTGATCTAACTTGGAATCTTGTTCTAATATCCTGAACAACTTGGAATCTTGCTTGCTCTAATATCCTGAACAACGTGGAATCTTGCTCAAATATCCTGAACAACGTGGAATCTTGTTCTAATATCCTGAACAACGTGGAATCTTGTTCCCTTATCCTCTTGAACAGCTTGTTATTGTGGACTCGCTGACACTTCGATGGTTTGTTAAGCGGATACTCTTGCACATTATCGTCGTTTAGCCGTCGTTAGAGTCGTCATGAAGAAGTCTTAAATGTGAACGTCTTATCCTTTTCGTCAGTCGGTCGGTGTTCAGTGTTCATGAGGTCGCCATTACTAGTGAAAAGGAAAAAAAGAAATAATTATAAGACAATGATACATAAAAATAAAGATGGTAAATTTGAAAACGGGAGTAGAATGGTAATCACAATATAAATAGAAATAAATAAATTGTTCATGACAGAAAAGTGTTCATGAGACAAGAGTCAGATTGTTCATGAGATAAGAGAGAGCTTTCATGAGACAAAAGACAGATTGTTCATGAGATAAAAGAAAGTGTACAAAACGAGAGACAGTTGTTCATAAGATAAGAGAAAATGTTCATGAGATTAGAAAAAAATATTTATGAAGTTCTAGTATTTATGTAACTGGAAAATGTTCATTAGATTGTTCACGAGATAAGAACCAGGGAGTTCACGAGATAAGAGACCTGTTCATAATATCACAGAGTATTCGTGAGATTAGAGACAGCGTTCAGGACACAAGAAAATAAATGTTCATAATATTATGAATAGCGTTTAGGAGACAGAGGATTCTCGCGAATAGAGAAACTGTTCCTAGGATGAAAAGATCAAAAACAGAAAAAAAATTAACCAATACATGTTTTTTTTTTCCAGAAACGTAACTTAAAAGCTACTATGTGGTAGTTTTCATTCAAGATGGAATTAAATTGACTGAATAGAATACTCACTAAAATATATATAAAATATATATTTTGTTTGGGACAAAAATAGATAGACAGACACATCAGTGAATAAATACAATATAAGGTTAATACTACCTTCCCCACTCCATCTTTCTCTTTCTCTCTCTCTCCCTTTCTCTCTCTCACTCTCACTCTCACTCATTCTCACTCACCCCCTCTCCATCACTCCCTCTCTCCCTCCTTCCCTCTCCCTCCCTCCTTCCCTCTCCCTCCCTCCCTCCCACCCCCCCTCTCTCCCTCTCCCTCTCCCCCTCCCTCCCTCATGACAAACCACCCCTCAAAAACCCCCAAACCCCTTTCCTCACCAGATGACTATGTCTGCAGTCCTCTCGACCCTCCAAGCAGATACACTCGGTCCCGTTGCCATATATCCAGACTGTGCCGTTGTTGTGGATCACGCCGTCCACCAAGCAACAGAACTTGTCCTCGTTATCCGGCCCCAGGAATTGGGAGTGGACCTTGAGGTTGGAGGGCGAGACTGGTGTTGGTATTGGGGTTGGTGTTCTTTTTGTTATTGTTGTTGTTGTTGTTTCATTATTATTACTATGATCGTTACTGTTATTAGTATGGTAATTATTGTTATGATTAGTATCATGATTATTTTATTATTATTATTATTATTATTATCTTTATTATATTTATTACTCTGACTATATCATTAACATTTTGATTGTATCATCATTAACATTTTGATTGTATCATCATTAACATTTTGATTGTATCATCATTATCATTATTACTATTATCATCATCATTATTTTCGTTTTCGTCATTATTAGTATCATTATTATTTTTATTACTTTCAGTATTATTGTTAGCACAGTTATCATGATTATCATTATCATTATCAATATCATCAATATCATTATCATTATTATAATAATTATTATTGTTAATATCATAATTATCATCATCATAGTTACCATCACCATTACTTTCATTATTACTATCACTAATATAATTGCTATTATTACTCTTATTATTGCTATTACTATCATTATCATCAATATTATTACTATCATTACTGTTATTTTTGCTATTACTAACATTACCATTGCTATTGATATCATTCTTAGTATCACTGATTTTTTATCATTATTATTATCATTATCATAATTATTTTTACCATTATTATTGATATAATTTTCAGCATTATTATTATCATTGATATTAGCATTACCACTACTGCTACTAGTACTGCTATTATCATTATCATTAGTAGTAGTAGCAGTAAAAGTATCATTATTATCATTATTATCATCGTTATTAACACTAGTTAATATCATTACTGTAACTGTAATCATTACTATCACTATCAGCATTTTAATGATTATAATCATTATCATCATCAATATCGTTATCATTATTATCACCATCATTAATATTATTATCAGTATTAGTTCTACCATCATAACTATTAATACCTTCACTAAATTGTCCTTCTTGTTCCTATTCTTATTCTTATACTT
>NC_091566.1:37111849-37121849 GCF_042767895.1 Penaeus vannamei | reverse complement strand
CTGTCTCTCTCTCTCTTTCACTCTCTCTCTCTCTTTTTCACTCTCTCTCTGTCTGTCTGTCTCTCCCTCTCTCTCTTAGCAGTTCCAATAGTGTCTGTAGTCTCTCTCACTCTCTGGCTCTGTCTCTCTGTCTCTGTCTCTCTGTCTCTCTGTCTCTCTGTCTCTCTGTCTCTCTGTCTCTGTCTCTGTCTCTGTCTCTCTCTCTCTCTCTCTCTCTCTCTCTCTCTCTCTCCCTCTCTCTCTTTCTCCATCTCTCCCTCCCTCTCTCTCTCTCTCTCTCTCCCTCTCCCTCTCTCTCTCCCTTTTTTCTCTCGCAATTTTAACTAACTGGTTGTTTGTTTGCATTACGGATATTACTTCTTAAAGTGATGTAGAAGCTGACTATTAAAATCCAGTAAGATTCCGTTGATTCATTTGCCTCTTGCATTCCTTGCTAGATTGAAACCTGTCGCATCAGCTGTTTGCCTTCATCAAGAAATGGTACTCATGTTTTTGTCCTTTACATTGGCTATTTCTGACATCACATTTATTAGGATTTTGTTACTTGTATGCTGGTATAGGGAATGATAGGTAGGCGTCCTACAAAGTTATATCTCTCTCCTCCTTCTCCTTCTCCTTCTCCTTCTCCTTCTCCTTCTCCTTCTCCTTCTCCTTCTCCTTCTCCTTCTCCTTCTCCTTCTCCTTCTCCTTCTCCTTCTCCTTCTCCTTCTCAATCTCCTTCTCAATCTCCTTCTCAATCTCCTTCTCAATCTCCTTCTCAATCTCCTTCTCAATCTCCTTCTCAATCTCCTTCTCAATCTCCTTCTCAATCTCCTTCTCAATCTCCTTCTCAATCTCCTTCTCAATCTCCTTCTCAATCTCCTTCTCAATCTCCTTCTCAATCTCCTTCTCAATCTCCTTCTCAATCTCCTTCTCAATCTCCTTCTCAATCTCCTTCTCAATCTCCTTCTCAATCTCCTTCTCAATCTCCTTCTCAATCTCCTTCTCAATCTCCTTCTCAATCTCCTTCTCAATCTCCTTCTCAATCTCCTTCTCAATCTCCTTCTCAATCTCCTTCTCAATCTCCTTCTCAATCTCCTTCTCAATCTCCTTCTCAATCTCCTTCTCAATCTCCTTCTCAATCTCCTTCTCAATCTCCTTCTCAATCTCCTTCTCCTTCTCCTTCTCCTTCTCCTTCTCCTTCTCCTTCTCCTTCTCCTTCTCCTTCTCCTTCTCCTTCTCCTTCTCCTTCTCCTTCTCCTTCTCCTTCTCCTTCTCCTTCTCCTTCTCCTTTTCCTTCTCCTTTTCCCTCTCCCTCTCCCTCTCCCTCTCCCTCTCCCTCTCCCTCTCCCTCTCCCTCTCCCTCTCCCTCTCCCTCTCCCTCTCCCTCTCCCTCTCCCTCTCCCTATCTCTATCTCTATCTCTATCTCTATCTCTATCTCTCTCTCTCTCTCTCTCTCTCTCTCTCTCTCTCTCTTTCTCTTTCTCTTTCTCTTTCTCTTTCTCTTTCTCTTTCTCTTTCTCTTTCTCTTTCTCTCTCTCTCTCTCTCTCTCTCTCTCTCTCTCTCTCTCTCTCTCTCTCTCTCTCATCTTATAATTATTATAATTATCCGGATTGGTATCAAAATCAATGCGTTTAATTAGTATTATTTTTACCTCTTTACAGTTATTATAATCATCATCATGAAGAGAAACAGGAAAGCAGTGAACCCGAATTTTTTTTTTACTCGTAAGTACTCATATATCTTTTTTATATCGTTACTGTCAATTTATATTTATCAACATTGTCATCCTTACTGCCTATTATTCTTAAAATCATTATCATCACTGGTACGGCTGTTGGTTTATCATTATCATTATATCATTACTATACAGGTTGTCCTTGTTTGTTTTTGTTTTTTATTATTACATGAAAAACAGAGAAAATTGTCTTCGCCCGGAATCGAACTCGGAACACCACAAAAATTGTACATATTTGGAGAAGTTTATAGAAATAAACAATAAGTTTACTTATTTATTTATATATTCAGTTGTATTTTTTATTTGTTTTTGTGTATCTATTGAGTTGTGTGTTTACTTATATGCTTCGATTTGTTTTGGCAAGTATTCTAGGGAAAGTAGTAGATATGCGCATAAATTTGTATTTTCAGAAAGCCAAAAAATGTACGTTTCAATTAGAATTCTATTCTATTACCGCAAGCCTCTCTCATAAATCGAAAATAAACTAATATGTGATCCCCACTTGTTATTTTACATAATTTGTTCTTAATCTCAATTTTTAGAAAACTATTGTATCAAGGATAGCACCACGTCCTCTAGAAGTTGATATGCAGGCAAATGAAGAGACATATCGGCGTGGTATGTAGCATGTACCGACTAATATCACACAAAACCACCTCGTCATGAAAATGAAGTAATTTCATTGTTTTTATTTGATTAAGATAGTGGTTTATGGTATATTTCGGTTTAAAATTGAACTACTTTGCACCGTCGCACATATTCTGTATTTTGCTCTTTTTATTCAGTAAAGTATAAATAAAGTTTCAGTTGAAACGTCTCACCATATAAATTCAGTAGATTTCGTTAATTATAGATCAATTGAAGGAAAACAAATGTTCTTTCCATATACAAAACCACTCGAGTTGTACAGTATTGGTATAAATCGAACTAGCGTACATTACGTCACATTCGAGACATGCTGCCCCGTGTTCAGCTCTCTTTTCCTCGAATGATCAAAGAAAGCATTAACTCGGGTAAGTTTTCAACGATCACGATGATTTCGGGTATTGATGGATTTCACTTACCCTCTTGTAACAAATTGTACCTTGTATATGTTGGAAAACTTAATCTGAGAACTTGATTCTGGCGGATATGTTAACAAATAATATAAGTGGGTCTTATCTCTCACTTTACGTGTCACATATAAATAAGTGAGGTTATTAAAAGATGAATATAAACACATACACACACACACACACACAAAACAATTTGGATTTAGAAACAAACAACTACTCCACAAATCAGTTTTGCCAATGATATAGGCCGTAGAAGCAATCAACATCTGGATCTTAATATCTGATAAATACATACTACTACTTATTGAATTGCAACAACCGAGTGCCAGATTCTTAACAATGCTACTGATTGAAGGTTGAAAAGCAAACACTGGAGGTAGCAACCGGAGACTGGAGTGTCTGGATTTAGAATGGGAGGGGGTAGTAGTCGCAGCAGTGTTCAGAATCGTGATCAAAGGAGAGCCAGGGGTTGAGTAGCCGGAAAAGTTGCTGTCATTAGGGATAGTTGATAAAGGGGCAAGCCTAATTGACCCTAACAGAGGTACATACTCATTACTGGCCCTGATAAGCCTGGAGTATGAGGGAAAGAGATATGGTTCACCTCTCAGGGCTAAGTGCGAGATAACTAATTGGGAATAAATGCCCATGGCTCCCTGAGGCCATTCAGGATTGACCCCAAGTCAGCCTTTGATCCTTTCAAGTTGGCTCTCACATCTTCGGAAGTGGACAAAGGGGTTGGAAAAGGAGGAGAAAGCTAAGGACTGAGGCCCAAGGTAAGGGAAAGGGAGATCCTGGATGTAAGTGATTGATTATGATCATTTTTCATGTTTCTTGATCATTCCTACATTGTTATATTTTTCCTTCATATTTCTGCATTATCTGCCTCTATTTATCTGAAAAGGTCTTATTTATGGGAAATTCTAGTCAAATAACCAGAATTACTATTTCTAGCATCAGTTTTCATTAAGATTGTAACTATGATCATTTAATACTTTAACATTCTTCTCTGTTATAAAGAATGGTGTGGTTATAATAACTGACTTTAACCATGCCCAAATAGACCTTTTTGCAGTAGTATTAGATCACCAAGTTGTTTTAAAAATATGGTGATAGCAAAAAAAAAATATATATATATATAAAATAAATAGATAAAATAAAAATAAAATGCAAACATGAGTGACAGTGATATTTTTTTTCTTCTAAATTCTGATATGGAAAGTGTTCATCCTTTTATAATTAAATAGCTATGAACAAAACAGAAAACTTTTTTTGTGAGATGTAAAATAATACACTTAAGTTTTCAAATGCAAATGAAATGAAGTACTTACAAATTACAATGAAAAATATTTACATTTTCTTTTCAGCATTACAATAAAAGGTTAAAGATGCAAGTATTAATAGCAGACATTTTATTTTTACCACACTGGAGTACAGACAAGCTTAGTCATACGTAATCACAATAAAAAAGCTGACCTTATATTAACACACGGGTAGGGGCAGACACAGCTACATTAGGTTTATATAAATGCTCTCATCATTCATTGTACATGAAAAGAAAACAGGGTTGTCTACTTCTATTTTTTTTCTAAATATGTAGTAAAATAAGTTCATAATAAGGAATGTTATACAGATTGTGGATAACAAAACAGATAAGATAGACAGTGTCTATGTAGTTGTTGTTTTTCCTCTAGTGGTAAGTGAGAGCTCTGCTTTTGATACAGAAGATCACTCTCGCCATTAAATGCTACACACATTATAATCCTCAAGCACAGCCAAAACTCTCACATAGCAATTGATGTTAAAATGTTTACATTAATATATTTACAACTTTTTTCAAGCAGAAAGCAGTGTCTGTGGATAAGAATAAGAAAAAAAAATATCCAATACTATCATGGGTAGTGTGCCCGCCCATATGATATCAACCACGTGCTGTCTTATGCAAAAATGGTGAGCCATACAGCAGTCAAATTCTTAAATGGCACTTGAGCAGAGGTAAGTACTTGAATGTTATATTACTGATTAAGTTACTGTTTGCTGGCTTTACAGTAAATAACTAGGTAAACATTTGGGAGTGAAATTACTTTCAAAACCTGTGTAAGGTCTATATTATTTTTAATATCTTAAAAAAATGATGAATGGCATTGCAGAATTGGGAATATAGCCAGTATAGAAAGTAATATCCAAAGGGTGCTATAAAGTAGATTTCAATAAATAAGACATTTCTTTCACCTAAGTGTCATTTCAGAATTTGCAATACTCCTCTGTCACAAGAGCCCTGTCACATTTGATGCAACTTGAACTCTAAGACACAGTTATGGAAAAGGTGTGACGTGATGACAGTCACGATCCCAAGCATGGGTGCAGTAATGACAACATACTGACTCTTAGAACAACCATAGTCAAGGGTCATGACTGGGCATCCAATCACAATTTAGAGTTGAGTGTTCAGACCATTGACCCAGTATGTATATGTTGTCATATCAACTGGGCAAATATCATC
Organism: Penaeus vannamei; assembly: GCF_042767895.1. Classification (NCBI taxonomy): domain Eukaryota; kingdom Metazoa; phylum Arthropoda; class Malacostraca; order Decapoda; family Penaeidae; genus Penaeus; species Penaeus vannamei. The sequence goes on along the minus strand of NC_091566.1, from coordinate 37,116,575 downwards.
CTATTATCATTAAAATACAGAACTACTGTGTAAGAATTCAGTTTATACTTATCTAGTTAAGGCATTTGCCCAGGTTGATATGACACAACCATGAAAAAACTATTCAAAGAAACTCTTCATAAGCTCCGTCAATCTTAGAGAGCAAACAATTAAAATGTTTGTACAGTCACTGGTAATTAAGAATTGAAAATATCAATTATATACTAAAGTGCACTGATTTTAATTATCTAAAAATTAAAATTTGGTCCATTATAAATCTCAAAATATTAACCATAAGCCATTTTGTCGACTCTACATTGCACCTAATCATATGCAATACATTTTCTACTGTAAGAAAACAAACAACAAAATTTCTTTAATTCTGGGTAGTGTTGATATTCAGCCAAGAGCAATATGTAAAAATTATTTGCAAAATGTCCATATATCAAATTCACTTAGCAACTGAGATGAATTACAGTACTTTAAAATGGGCATCACACATCTCAGTTTCATAATTGGCTATGCTATATGACTAGGCCTAGTTGAAAGTTTTCCTGGAGACGATGCAATGTAGTGTTAGCTGCAAGCCACTGGATTGCCTAATTTTTATTCCCTTTTCCTTGAGGTATAAAAAGAACCAAAATATAATTACATACATACAGGCAATACCAAGTGCACAGTATCCACAGGAATAACTTGTCCCAGACATCAAATCCAAAGATTGCGATTAATTTGTGAACATTAAAGTATTATCCTTTACATGATAAGGCTATGATCAGCACAGCAAAGATGGCAAAGTCTTCCATGCACACATTTAAAATCATTATATATATATTTTTTACCTTGCAGTGTAAAACAAAAAATACTGCCTGACTTCTTTCCATGACCATTCGATGAACTATATAATATTCATAAAAAGGGAGGAGTCTAAAATATGACTATTTTGCTGATGCTTTCACAATATGAGAATCACATAACTCTTCCATCAGTACATATATGAACATGAAGTTTCTTGCACACAAGTAATGCTGGATTATAACAGGCATTCACATTTACTACTGACCCTCATTCTAAACATTATTTCTCTAAATTTACCATATGCAGTCACAAATAGGACGTCAATAAGAAGTCATTTTGTTACTACTCATTATTCTACTCTCAAAATAGTTCATGGTACCTGAAAACCAGAGAATAAGAGTCCACACGCTGCTAATATATTTCTAGTGATGAATTAATCCTAGCCTCTTTGTCTATGCATCATTCACTTTCTTTGGCAAACTTCAACCCATTGCAATTATTCTTGAAATGCCTTTTCTCATTCTCGTTTAATTTTCTTTTCCATATTGCAGCTTAAATGTCCTTTATTACAAGTAGTAAAATTATTACTCACGCACTCCTCAAAGTTTTACAAATCTTCTAGCCTGTCTATTTAAGTGTAAATATGAAGACTAGTAGAAGACAAAGGTCTACACTGGGGAATCCTTTGTTACACTACTCTTGGACTCGCTCTTTTTCAGCTTCTCCTCTTCCTCCTTTTGCTCCTCCTTCAGTATCTCTTCTTTGTCATCCTTTTCGCTGTGGAAACAGAGCAGTAGCATAAGTATCACCAAAATGTTGAGATTTCAAATCTTTTAAATTTCATGCAAACTGAATTTAGATCAAATTTAAAGAGGAAGACTGAATTTTTAAAAGAATCATTCCAAAAAAAAAAAAAAATTCAAAACAAGTTACTGGATTTAAAATGTAGAGAAAAAAATATGTAATTCACTGGATTAAAATAAAATAAAAGTTACAAACCACCAAGAAATTTTGTTGTAAGTACCAACCTAAAAACAGAAGCCATCCTAACTCTACCCCATTAGCATGCAAGCAATTAGATGATAGTTGGTTGTTTGTATGACCGTTGGCTGGAATCTGTGCTTAACAAGCTCCCAAGAGATCTTGCAGATGACAATGATTGCGGACTGTATGTTGTCGAGCTCTGGCAGTCTTGTTGGGAGGGATAGTGAGCAGCATCTAGATTATCCATGCTCTGACTGTGTTTCTGCTGCTGAGGACGTTCACGAAAGTGTAGAGTTGTTACTGTTTTTAGAGGTTTCTTGTCCTCTTTATTTTCAGTGGAAGGTGGTGGGGCTGGTGGTGGTACTGAAGGCCGAATAGATGGTGGGACATGATTTTGTGTTGAAGCATCAGGACTGAATTTGTGGCCTGATGGTTGTCCTAGTAACCTAGACATGAGTTTAGGTTCAACTTTACCAGCAACAGGTCTCCTTGCTGAACTTGGTGACACTGGATCATCATAGGGTGCAATTTCATATGCAGTTTTAGGTTTTGCATCATAATGAGGACTCTGAACTGGTTGATACAAAGTACTTAATGAGCTCTGACTTGGGGATCTCCTAGGACTATTTATTGTCTCATATATACCAGACTGACTGGAATTACTCGATAGCATTGGCCTTCCTATCCCATTTTCCAATGACATGTTGTAGGGAGGTCTTGGTGCCTGATTCAGAGCCTCTCTGCTCGCTGACATGTTGTAGGGAGGTCTTGGTGCCTGATTCAGAGCCTCTCTGCTAGCTGACATGTTGTAGGGAGGTCTTGGTGCCTGATTCAGAGCCTCTCTGCTTGCTGACATGTTGTAGGGAGGTCTTGGTGCCTGATTCAGAGCCTCTCTGCTCGCTGGCATGTTGTAGGGAGGTCTTGGTGCCTGATTCAGAGCCTCTCTGCTCGCTGACATGTTGTAGGGAGGTCTTGGTGCCTGATTCAGAGCCTCTCTGCTCGCTGACATGTTGTAGGGAGGTCTTGGTGCCTGATTCAGAGCCTCTCTGCTCGCTGACATGTTGTAGGGAGGTCTTGGTGCCTGATTCAGAGCCTCTCTGCTCGCTGACATGTTGTAGGGAGGTCTTGGTGCCTGATTCAGAGCCTCTCTACTTGCTGACATGTTGTAGGGAGGTCTTGGTTCTTGATTTAGTGCCTCTCTGCTCGCTGACATGTTGTAGGGAGGTCTTTGTGCCCGATTCAGAGCCTCTCTGCTTGCTGCCGTATTGTGTGAAGTTCCTCGTCCTCCATAATAAGAGGGCTGTTCTTCATAAAATGTACCTGTAGAAGATTCTTGTACATGATCAAGAAGTCTGTCATGACTTTGAGACTGTCTCCCTAAAGTCAGCTGTGTACCTGGATTCCTCATTGGCAATGGAGGTCTTGATTTAGGGGTTTCTGGAGAATGAACTGGAGGACGTGCCTGTTGCACCAGGAAAGGAACATCATAAATAGAGTCACTGGAAGTCTCATGGTCAAGAATTGGAGTGCTACTGGAACTCTTCATTGAGCTAGCTGTTCTGAAGACTGGATTCTCAAGTGCCAGTGCCATACTGCAAGGCCGACCACTTGGACCATAGGCACCCTGGTTCTGGCTGTTGCTTTTCATTATGGCTTTCACAATATGAGGCTGTCTGGGATGGACATTTTGACTTCTCTCATATTCCCCATTTTGGTTCATGAATTGCATGTTAATTGAAGTAGGATTATGTTGGCTGTATGCTTGTTGCCTTCGCTGTCTTTGATCTTGATCATTAAGTGTCTTGACATCCACTTCATTCACTTGTACTTTGGATTTCCTGTTAGAGCCTCTTCTGAAAGTTTGGCAAATAGTGGAAATGAAGTTCAGCTAATGCTATTCCTTCTAATTCTTATACAGAAAAATTACTTGAAAATGGAAAGAAGAGCCATAAGTAACTTTTGCATGAAGAGAAGTTCAGCTTTTGACTATATGATACAGGAGATGTGTTAGATTAAGTCTGAGAAAAATTACAATAGTCATGTTATTACTTGCTCACTAAAAAAAATGTTTAATATCTATCTTTCAGTCAAATAGCATGTATCTAAACCTCCAAAATCCAGTTTTCACATGTGTAATAATCAAACTTGCACATTAATATATCCATTATATGAGATAATAAGACTGCAGGCTACCTATAAAATTAAAAGTACACTAGCATATTTCAATTTCAATCACAGAAGCAAAATGACATCTACTCTATGCCAAACATGAGCCTAATCTGAAATGCTTCCCATTATCTTGAGAGATAATAAAAGGGTTTACAGGATTATTGCAACAAAGATTCTGTAACACTACTAGAGAATCCAATGATAGCAATAGGTACGTTCCGAGATAAATAAACTACAGCTTCAGTCAAAAGTTCCTTCAACACAAAGTTGAAATAAAAGAAGAATATACTTAGTTCTTGCTGAATATCTATTTAAAATTTCAATAGCACTGCAAACAAGATGTCTGTAGCCATTCAAGATAAGAGAAAGGTCTTCAATCATGTGTTAAAAAGTTTTCTTAAACACCTATAATAAGAGTATCCATTACAAAAAAAAGAAAAAAAAAGAAAAAAAGAAAAAAAAAGACAACATGGAATATTTGCGTGTTCTTAGAGCTAGATATGATAAGGAACTTCCAACTTGTACTATACATTTAATAAATATACTTTTGCAGTTACAAGAAAAAATACTTTTGAATTCAATTTCTGGTGGCATTTGCTACTGAGGTTATATATCATCTATAAAATAAAAAATATATATTTACTCACTTGATTTTACTTGGAACTGCTAAAGTTATGCTTCCATAAAAAATGTTTAACTCCACAATTTTCAGTGATAAAAGATAATCAGAAGGAAAAGAAGTTGGAAAAATACACAGTGGCTATATAACACTTCAATAATCCCACATAAAATATTT
>NC_091566.1:37084349-37106849 GCF_042767895.1 Penaeus vannamei | reverse complement strand
TTATTTTCACCCTTACCATGTTGCATGTCATTGGACGAACAGTTTTCTATGATAAAACTAGTGTGGTGTTTCTACGGTGACTATCCTATTTTCACTACACACTGTGAAAGCGTGAAGCGAGTGTTTATGTACCTTTAACATTTGTCTGTCTCTAAAAGTATTCCTTACAGGTAAATTATTAAATGTTAACAAATATGTGGGAGAGCCCTCCTGCCCGTTTGGTAAAAGAGAGAGGATAGACAGAGCACTGAAACGAGAGAAAGAGAAAAAGAGAGAACGAGTAGTGAACATTAACAGCCACTACGATAGTCGAGGTGCTCAAGGCTTAACAAGATGACGCTGTTGTAGGGAAATCCGTTTATCCTGGCCCACACTTACACTACATGTCGCTGCACTGTTGGGTTGGTAGGCAGAAGTACGGGTACGGTAGACAGTGGTACTGGCTGACATTGGCGAGAGTAGACAGGTGGCTGGAACCCTAGCTAGGCTTCCCTAGGGGCCCAAGCCAGAAAACACCAACTACCGTAGGTCGAGGGATGGGCCGGGGTGTCACGTAAGGGGGGGAGGGACAGGGCAGGGATAGGGACACTTTAGGGTAGGATCGCCAAGGACAAGGATAGGACGGAGTGGAGAGGGACGGAAATACCTGAAGAGTCTTGCAGGAAAGATAAAGACTGGGTGGAACAGTTGAGATTAATCTTGATTGATAAAGTATTCCAAAATAATCAGTCCCAGAGCAAAGTTTGGGTCACTCTGATTTCCTTAGGGGAAAAATCAGTAGTAAGGAGAGAGAAAAAAGGGTTTGGTCGGGAAAGGTTTAACGGGACTGGTACCTAGAGGTCGCGAGAGCAAAGCTAATGATACCTGTTATGAACAAGTTGCCCAAGCGGCAGCTGTGTGCAAGCCTTGCGTATCCCATTAACAACTGTGTTAACATTATATTATAAAGGCACGGTTATGTAAAACTTGAGTTAGATCTAAAAAATCGAAGCAAACTAGTCTAAAAAATGAGACCATATTCATATATATATATAAATATAATGTATATATACACACGCACACACGTTATTGGAAATGGTCTAGAAACTGTTTTAGGCGATGGTGGAACAATCCAAGTCCTGAAGTTAGGGGAATAATACCTGAACACTATCATTCATATTTGTTTTTGTTTTCTTTTCAGGCTTCTCTCTTACTACTAATCGTAGAGGTATAATTACTTCGCTCTTCAACGGCAAGAGCAAGGTCGAGGGTGGCGGTCGGGGAAGGAAATCTATCAGACAAAACACAATGACTCTTATCAAATATATAGTAAAAAATCAGGGTTGTGGATTAGGATAGCAAGGCAGAGGCCTGGAAGGGGTGGAGAGGTAGTGGTGGTGAAGGTGAAGGCAAGGTTGGCGGACACCATGGGGTTAGAGAAGCGCGTTTTATAACGGGAGGTTGGAGATCTAGTGGATCCCAGTACACAAAAGTGGCGGGAAGAGGTGAGGATCTGGGTTATGGTGATGCCGAAGTGCTGGAGTGTTCGGTAGCAGCATTCAAGGCAGAGGTGAGGTTGGGGAAGGATTAGGGCGAGGCAGAGCGATTGGTGTACAAAACAGTGACAATGTACGGGGGTGGAGGGGTCACTACGCATATGTTAGGCTTTGAAAAATCAGCATTTGTGTGTGTATGAAGACCAAGAGACTATGCGCTAAGGAATGTGTAACCAGTTTGCTACTACTAGAAGTAAAAAAGTAGAGACTGATTTTAGCTTTTCTTCGGCTAAACTATTGGACGACTGAGGATCATGGTCGGAAGGGTTCTCTCTCTAATGGGGTGTACAGCATACAGCGTTCTACAGGTAAATAGTTTCACTCTTTATAAAGCCACACAGAAATGTTTCACAACGAGCCTTGATGATCCTGGACCAAATTTCAACAGGTATTTATAAAAAGCCAATTTACAAGTCGACAATCATTAAGGCTTGCTCTAAACGTCCTTGAAGTGATAAATGAAAGGCTCATCTTATGAATATCTTGTATTTCCAAACAATTTGTACAATTTCTTAATTACACTCAGCATTAAAGTGATAAGTTGGGCAACTGGTAACTAGCAGAGGGCAAGTCAATGGCTTTGCCCGTGCCAAGTGGTGACCAGCGCGGGATGAACAAGTCAAAGGAATGAACCACTGCACACGAAATAACTAGGACAGAGCGAGCCGAGGTGGTCTAGATGGTGGGGGTGGGGGGCTCGTGGGTGGGGGGGAACATACAGCTCTCATAGGGAGAACTATGAGCGATTTCTTCCAAATGAAATAACATACATTCACTATACCTTAACACCCTGTTCCAGAAGTATCCATTTTTTGTGTGTCAATCTGGATACGGGCTGGGGTGTGTCGGGAAGGAGGTTACTGTGGTTGCAATGTAGTTTAGCAGACCTAATGCAGTCAGAGCTATGGTTTTCTAAACATAAAAAAAAAAACATGCCGGCCAAAAAATAACATGTTCTCTAAGGGAAAAATACTAATAGGGCTACGACTAAAAAAGGACACTGATTGCAACTACCATGTAAACAATGGTATTTTTCACACAGTGGTGGCAGTAGCTCCTCTTTATATGAGGGGTAATGTCTAGACTTTCAAAAAGCGCTCTCACAGACAATTAACAACCACAAGTGTCTTAAATGTTATCGGTTTTACACGAGCGAGGTATGTTCATGTTAGGTTCACTGGGTGATAATACAACAGAACTAAGGAACATTTATCATGGTTGTCGAGGGGGTGTTCACTTGTTCACTATATACTGGCGTCTACTGCCACACGAGAGTCCCTAAGAGCTGTAGTTTCCCCAGCCAGAGCCGCACCTTTGGAACAATGGTCTACTAAGGGCTTACGATGGGAGGTTAGCCAGCCTATATGGATACTGACAACGTACAAGAAATAAAAAACGGATTTCCCTACTATTAGTAAAACATATAAAACGTTCACAACGTAAAAAATAAATAACACAAAAAATGCTAAAGGTTTATAGACAGACTAAACTAAATAGAGGAATGTAATAAGGACCATAAACCAATAAAATAAAACACTTAGATCTTTTAATCAACATTCATGACAAAAAAACACTGGGTCAATGTGAGAGGACAACTGGTGGAGCAGACGGTGCAGCAACACGCCAGTGCCGGGACTCATGCAGACACACACACCGTCGCCCTCGTTCCAACCACGCCTCTTGCTACATGCCATCACTGGTCACATTCCTTACCCTGGTGGGAGCATCAGCCACCAAGCTTCACTCACTATATATACATTTTGCATATGTATATGTGTATATATATACATAAAGAGTTAAATAAATACAAACTGTGATGGATACAGCAAGAGTCAGCAGTGACGAGGGTTAAGCTACATAACAATAATTATAATAAAACAAATTTTGCGTGCTATCGAGGTGCATATCCACACCACTGTGCTCTAGTGAGAGTGGCGCCGGGGTGTGGCCCGTTTGGTTAGCAGATTGCAACAGTTTTAAGGTCTCGGTGCCATTCGTGAGTAGAATGGGCACCGTGTGCGAAAACTGTTGCATCTGAAACGGGAACATTAACAGGATAAAGTACACTTCCCGTTCACTGAGGAATGCACAAAGTGACATCCAAGTTCTGTGAAGTGAGACATGCAACTTGAGGATTACCTTGAAGCCATGTGATTAATCAAATAAAACAAAATATGGATTAACTATAGCATTAAATATTCACCATCCTCTCATTCTCATGAAACTCAAACATCGACTTTAAGAAGAAGAAAAAAAAAAGAAAAAAAAAGAAAAAGAAAAAAAAAGGGGGATCATTGTAGTCATCTTGTGCAATTGTTTCACTGGGAATTGTTGACACGGCCAGAATGGTGGTCACCATGGACATACAAGGCAGCGTGAATGAAACAAAATTCCAAAACCTTCTGTGGGGATTTTCCAAAAAGGACAAGAGTCACATATCGCCACTGTCTTCTGCAAAAAACCTCTCCTGGCTTTGGAATTCCTCAGTCACGAGCGAGGGAGAACATATAACCTTACTTCGTTTCTCAATCGCAAAGGTCATCTTTTTATATAATAAAAAAGCCACTTTCTTATTAGGAAGAAAAAAATGAAAATCTAAAGTTGTTCTTTCAGTTGTGAACAGAAAATAATCAAACTAATTATAAAAACAACAACAAAAATGGATGGAAACTAAAATGAAACCTCAAAACGCATAAAGAAACGAAGTGATAACATGTTCGACATGATTAAAAAAATCCACACTTTCTGATGATGCCACCATTAAAAAATTGAAATTTCCCACCGGCGCCACTACTCCAAGAGGACACTAAAAAAAATCAGAGAAAAAGTAGGATTTCTGGCGAGGGGGGACTGAGGCTGGACAATCCTACCTCGACTCCTCAGCGTAGAATAGTAGTAGTGGTAGTGGTAGTAGTAGCAGTAGTAGAAGTAGTAATGAGGGTTTGGTAAATATTAAGTGGAAGAGACAAAACGAGAGAGAGGGGGGGGAGAGAAAAAACAGAATGATTGAGCTTTTTAGCAAACACAACAATGCCTAGCAGAAAGAGTAGCCCTTTATTTTTTTTTTCTTTTTCACGCCGCCACTACACCACACATATAACTATCGGAAACTTGGAAGTTCCTAACTGCTTATCACTAACAATGAGCTGATCTTTATATATACAGTGACACAGGCTAGGGTTAAAAGGTTAGCATAGTGACCATCACTGACACATTTTCAGTATATTATCTTCCATATTTATAATATCATTATCACCTTCAACACATTTCGAGACCTAAAGGCTGTATCAAAATACTTAGTCAAATACATACTTATATAAGCATGTTTAAAAAGCGTTGTTGTTAAGGCTTGCAATTACTAATGATCACACTGGATGGTACTCTGCAGGGGAGCAAGCCTTAGCATCAACACTTGCAACATTCATAGTAAATCACTATAGAACAACGCATGTACTAATTAAATTACTTATCCACTCATCAGTTCTCACATACAGAGCAATTAGCTTATTACACTACAGTTGTGAAAAAACCTTCCCGTTAAACATGGCAATCACCAATCAAGAGGATTGTAATACCAGCCTAACAAAAGTCTCGGCAGAGAGAGAGATTGAGAGAGAGAGAGATTGAGAGAGAGAGAGATTGAGAGAGAGAGAGATTGAGAGAGAGATTGAGAGAGAGAGAGAGAGAGAGAGAGAGAGAGAGAGAGAGAGAGAGAGAGAGAGAGAGAGAGAGAGAGAGAGAGAGAGAGAGAGAGAGAGAGAGAGAGAGAGAGAGAAAGGAAATGTTAACAGACAAATGGCAGTGCAGGTTTGCCACAGCATTCAGACCAGCAGGTAAAACCCCTCACCAAGAGCTGTTCCAAAGACTGTTCCACTGACAAGTTAACAACAGGCTTCAATGCCTGCTGCTGAGGGAAAAATCTATTTACTTGTGGATATTTTAAGTCTGATGACCAACTCCTCACTGGCACTCTGATACCAAATCATTAAGGTTTGATATCACTAAAATGCACGAGAACAATTTTGCATAATACTGCAAAAAATTTTGGCATTCATTGGAACGTAACTTATCCTGCCGAAGGCCAATAGCCCACATCTGACCTGCACCCTTGTGGCACCTGGTCTCACCTACTGCATGTCACATGACACATGTCTCATTGATACTAGTCTTAAAGCTACTCTAACAAGGTCAACTTTTGTTAAATATTCTGCACCATTCACTGGCTCAAGAATTCACTAGTCATTGGTCGTGTACTTAAATCACTTCTATTTAAAATATTCAAAAATGTTTGTGTTCTACATTGTGAAAAAATAAACTAAACAGTTCTTTCCAAAAATATTATGTAAAAAAAAATCTACATAGCCAACATGATGTTCTAAACAAAACTAAGCACTCTGCAATATTCATAAATCTTGCATACGAGGAAAAAAAGAGTATTGACAACAATACAACTCTCCTATCTCCAAACTCAACATTCAACTTGGGAGAAAAAGGGAAAAATGGGAAGAAAGTATCTTTTTCCTCTTGTCACCAACCTTTTCCCCCCCAAAAAAACAAAGATGAAAATGATAACAATGTTCGGATCACTGACTCCACTCAAAACACACCACCACAAGTGTCTTTGGATCAGTACCTCAAGCAGAAGCACAAAGTCAAATGGTGCAAAAGGCTCTAGTTGTTTCATGGCTTTACACCATTAAAGTCCCTATGTCATCTGGCACTTTCCTCTTGTGAGATGATGCTTCGTTTCAAATTGCGAATGTCACTCAAACGTCATCCTATGTAGTCTCTGATCTTTCCCTTCTTCGGTATCACAACAAATCAGTAAATGGCCAATATTTGCGAAGCTTATTCTGCTGTGTGAGATTATGAGGAACTGATTACCTTTCCGTGATTTTATTTTTATTTTTTTCATTTTGTATTTTTATCTCTCTCTCAATTTAAGGAGAACAGTATTTAACTACTATCTGATTTCTATTAGTTTTGTGTGCCAAGAAAAAAATCATAAAATACAAAAATGGAAAAAAAATAAAACAAAACAAATGATTATCCCAGTAGCAAGTGAACTTTTGACTCAGTTCACATTATCAGTATCAAATTTAAACACTTAATATTCATGAAAGGACCTATTTCCATTTCCTTACGCATAAGGATACATTAAGAAATATTGCAAATTGGCAGATCCAGCCATCAGAAAATCTTTTAACAGTCCTATTATTATCTGACCCTAATTCAACTGCCTACACATATATATAGAGAAGAGATAGATAGATATATTCTTTCCTTTATCACTTATTTTGGTCCTGTTATAAAAAAATTGATTCTGATTCCTAGTTGAGTATAATTGGTAAGTATGCATGATGTAGGCCTAATGCGTAGTGGCGGCCGTGAGGGCAGAGAGAAGGCAGCAGCAGACAGTAAGCAGAAAGGTACCGTGGGCGGGGGCACTGATGGAGGGGGCAACGCTACTGTACTGCACTGGCGACCCCGACCCGCTACCTGGCGGCGCCGATGGATCTGTAATACACACAACAACCCCACACTCAGCAACACACAAAAAGAAGGGCCCGCACAGAAGACATGGTTGTGCCATTAATGAGCAAAAAATAAATAAATAAAAGGGTTGTGAGGGGCCTGCCTGTATGATCAGGGATTCACATTTGAACCACACAGGCGCTGGCAATAATAACAGTAAACCACAAATAAAAATGATATGAAGAGGAAATCAAATCAGACATACATCCATCATACACACTCTACATTACATCTACATGATATATATACTGCAAATATGCAAATGCTGAATCAATATTTAAAGAACAAAATACAAATATGGCATATATCAAAACATGCAAAAGAGGTGATAATTTACTTTTTTCCACAATTATCTTACATTAAAAGTGAAAAGTGGATTTAACTGTGAGAGGCAAATTTACAAGTGCTGCAAAGTCAATTTACTGATTTTAAGCATGCGCAGCATCAATATGAAGTGTACAGCTTAATACAGAGATTTCAAAACAAACTGCAGGTAGAATCAGAAATGAAAACAAACTAAATCACAAATACACACGCATGAACATACATCAACAGCCCACACACACATATAACACTTAAAGATACCAGTAAACAAATTTCAAACTGATGCAATATTTGGCATTCAAAGGACATTCAATGAAAAGAATGGCTTTAAAAATTCTACTTTTAGAATGCAAATTTCTGAATAATACTGCTATATAAAAAAAAATCTCTAATTATCCTTACTAATTTCATTACCTCTATCAGCAATAAATTTTGAAGAGTTACTTGAAATGAATAAAGGAAGCAGCTATTTACTTTTATCTGGATTGTTTGGTTACAAAGTAAAGTTTCTCACTGTATTTCATCTAAGTCATTATGTATATATTCTGAAGGAAAAGAAAAACCTTTGCAAACTAATCTATTCACACATGTTATGTTCCTTTTTTTTTTTTTTTTTTATCCGATAGCAATATCAAACACTAAAAATGCATATGATGATTTAACATGCAAGAAATTACTGCCAAAAGATAAGATGCCTGGAAATGACATTCACTATATACACAAATTTACAAATAAAATGAATGCAAGGTAATGAATCTAAAAATTAAAGAAGGAAGAAAAACAGGTGAGAGAGCGAGAGGGTGAGTGAGATAGAGAGTGCTGGTTGAAGATGGAGAAAATGAAATGTAAACAAAGTATACCACAGGTAATTTGGTGTGGAATAGCAATCAATAAATAATCAATAGCTCACTGTTCATTATAATCACTGAAAAAAATATAAAAAAGGTTATTTGGGAGAAAATCTGAAAGAATAATTTTCGAACTCAATACCTGTATCTGAACCTAAAATGAAAGAACTAAAAAAACACAGAAGTTTAAAGCTGTTAAAGAAGAAGAAAAATAACAATTAGCCCAAGTAAACTACTTGCATTACTTTTCTTTAAACTTAATGGCAAAAGTTTGCTTGTCTGCATTTTACATACCATGCGCAGTCTTGATGACTGCCTCGGCCGGGGTAGAAAATCCAATAGCATTGTGCGCTCGCAGTTCAATCTTGTAAAATGTGCTGCTTCGAAGACCCGTAATTGTGTAGACTGTGGCTGGGTACTCTACTTCTTCGGCATTTTTGGTGCCAATGCTCTCCCACTGACCTGATGCATTTTGCACCTGGATGAAGATAATCCACAGCAAAGTCGTTTAGTCATAGGGAATGAACAAGACAATTTATTTATCAAATTTTTACTGCCTCTCAATAAAGTGCACATTACTATTTGGTAAAATGCTTGTACTGAAATGTTAGCATAAATAATGAAGGCAAATGCTACCATTATATCCAGTTAAAATACTTCCATAATATCTGAGATCCAACTGCGAAAATTCTTAAGAACACAATGGAGGAGGACTCACCTGATAATACATGATTTGGTAAATATCAATAGGTTCACCATTGTCAAGAGGTGGTTTCCATCGAAGGGTGAATTTGTTGGGGTAGGGGATGGCTGTCACACCACCTTCTTCAACATCAAAGATTAGAGGCTCTTCAGGAGATGAGATGTGTGGCATTTGTTCTTCCTGTGAGCAGATATACATCTCGTGACAAAATATTTAAAAGGAAAACAAAATTTTACAGTGTGTTTTGAATGCTTTATAAATGTAGAAGAGTGTCTTAGTTTCATTAAATATGTTCAAGGCCTCTACCAATTTCAAAGTGAAATGAAAACTGACCTTCTCACCACTCCATTCTCCTTCACCAACTTCGCTTCTCGCAGCAAAACGGAATATGTAAGTCTGTAGTGGCTCCAGTTTATCCAGAGTGTATGTCTGATCTGAAAGTAAAATTCAAGAGAATTGTAAAACATGAAGAAAATATACCTTAATGCTTGTCATTAAAGTCGGAGTCATTTTACATACCTTTAGTCCAATAATGAGACTTGGCATTGTCCCATGGAAGGTCCTTCTCACGAAACTCCACAAGGAAGCCCAAGACAGGTAGACCACCATCGTTAACTGGTCCCACAATGTTCCAAGTAATGGTTGTCGCTGTCTTCTTCTCAACCTGTTGGGATTACACCAAGATAAAATGCTTACATATTACATAATATATAACAGACTCTGAAGTCAGACCTTGTATTGTTAGACGTAAATGTATAATCCAAGCCTGTCAAAGCCTGTCAAGACCATTTTCAATCTACACACATGGGCTGAGAGACTGAAATTTACCTTGGCACTGGCTACTGGTCCAGGTTCATGGGCTTCATTCAGTTTGATGTCAAATTCCTTCATTCCCAGTCGGTTTGTGGCCTCACAAGTATAATCTCCATAGTACTCGTTTCTGACTGGGGTGACCCTCAGAACTCCAACAGGGCCAAAGGAGAGGACTTCCAAATTAGGGTCAGCTTTGTCGATTTCAGCATTACGCAGATACCACTGAACTGTTGATGTAAAAAGATGAAAAATGTGGTAAGATGTCCTGTCAAAATAATACCTTTGTTGACATTTGCTTTCCACTTATTAGGGTATCTCTTAGCTGACAATAATAACTTACTTGTAGCATTTGGAATAGCTGTGGCAATACACGTCAGATTGACTGGTTGTTGCTGCCATGACCATTCAACATCCCTGACCTGATCTTCAAAGGTAGGCATGAATTCAACCGTGATATGGCCCCACACTTGTGTTTCTCCTCCTTCTGAGGTTGCAGTGCAGGTGTAAAGTCCATCGTCGCCGCGCACAACTCCTCGAATCTTGAGGCTGGTGGTGAAATTTAGGAATTAAAATTGTGAGTGAATGTAGACAGAAGGGAGAGAGATAGAGGGGGGACATTATTCTACTTTTCAATCAGTATAATTACAGCGGTACGTACATGCCAACACGACGGCCCTGGTCGTCTTCCGTCTGCACAACTTCAATTCTGTCGTCGCTGTTAATTCCATCCATGAAAGGATTGTCATTGGAGAATTTCTGGAAAATGATCTTGGGCATGGGGTCGCCGGTGGCAATGCAACGCATCTCCAGATCACTGTCGACTTCCTTGGTAACGTTGAGGTATTGCTCCACCTTGGGCTTCGTGAGGACCTGCAGCGTGGCGTCAGCCGTGTCGGCTCCTGCGGGGTTCTCGGCGGTGCAGCGGTACCTTCCGGAGTGGTCAGGGCGAAGGTCCATGATGGTGAGGATGCCCTTCTCGGTGTCGACGTAGTAGCCTTCCAAGCCCTCGAGGGGAGTGTTGTCCTTGTTGACCCAGGAGTAAGTGGGTGCAGGCTTGCCAGTGGCTCCGCACTCGAAGGTTACAGAAGCCTTCTCCACGCCCTTCTCGTCGACGGGGAGCTTGTCAATGGAGGGTGGGATGTGCACCTCCACCTGGATGTCTCGGAAGTCGATGGAGCCGAGTTCAGGCACACGCGCGCGGCACCTGTATGTGCCCTCGTCAGCCTCAGTCACCTTCTTGATCAGTACACCGTCCTGCTGGATGATGTGGTTTTCATCTGGAAATAACAAGGATCTCATAATCTTAGCTCTTGGCTTTTATTGGAATGAAGTTTTTTAAACGACGCGATCTACAATGACAACACATCAGTCAACATTGCAGACATTTTCCTTTCTTTTTTCCCATCAAGAGAACTACCCTTTTTTAACCCATGACCTCCATCTGCATTATTTATTTCTCCCAGTCGTCAAACCCAATACTCCCCCATTCTACCCCTAACCCCCCAAAACTACAAACCTCTCCCACAAGAACTACCCCCCACCAACCCCCCACCCCAAGGGCCCCTTACCATTCTTGAGCGGCAGCAGGTCCTTCAGCCAGTCCACCTGCGGCGGGGGCTTGGACTTGGGGTTGCAGCGGATCTTCGACTCCTCGTTGATGATGGGCGTTTGGACGACGGGCGTGTCGCCGAAGTCGATGTCCACTGTGGCGAAGAAATGTCGAGTGAGAGGGGTCTTCGTGAATGATACTGGATAACGCAAGAACTAAATAAAAAGAAATTTCACCGCAAACAAATTACGTTCAATCTGTATTTAGACACCAAATGTCAAATCACTAGAGCAATTAATTTTTTCTTAAAATTTCAACTTCTAATGCTTGTAGATGCACACACTACTTAACAGAAAAACGCTGTACAAAAATAAAGCTGTTATCCAAAACCTATAAGCAAATGACTTGAGAAAATGTAGAATAACAAATACATAAATAAGATAACGATAAGAAAGATCAAAGAAGGAAAGAAATGATTGATGATGATGGCCATGAAAAAGAAAAGGAGAAAGGGGGAGAAAAAGAAAAAGAAAAAGAGAAGGTTGACGAAAAAGAAAAGGGAAGAAAAAAACGAGCAAAAGGAGGAATAGACAAAAAAAGGATGAAGAAAAAAGGAAAAGAAAGGATTAGGAAAAAAAGAAAAGGACAAGAATGAAAGAAAAAAGAAAAAGAAAATGAAAAAGAGGGAGAGCAGGAGAAGGAGCAAGAAGAGACGAATAATAATAATAATAATAATAATAATAAAATCGAACAAAACCAAGACGAAGCATACACAGACGACCCCCTCCCCCCTTCCTTCCCCTCCCCCCCCATGCCTTACCGAAGAAGTCCACCATGAGCTTCACCGACAGCTTCTGGTTGCCGGCGTAGACAGCGGTGCACTCGTACTCTCCCGAGTCCTCCTCCCGCAGGTTCTGGATCATGAGGTCGAGCTTCCCGGAGCCCTCGATGCTCTCCATGGCGATGATCCTGACGAAGGCAAAAAGGGGCGAGGCCATGTTAGACACCGGGCGGGGGAGTCCGACGCCACTCATGCATGACTGTTTACAAGCTGCAGTGATCCATCCATCAAGATTTTTTTTTTAAGTGTACTATTTTCCGGTTTTTTTTTATTTTGCTGTTGTATTCTTTTGTTTGTTTGTTTACCAAGCATTTTTTTTAACGTTAGAAGGATTAATTGTGTTAATCTGATATGCAAAATATCTGATATGGCTGTCAACGCTTCAAAAAAGGAAACTGTATCTTTGATCTTCATTTATCCCAAGAGTGAAATATAGGGAGAAACAAGAAGGGAATAAATAAATAAAAGAAGACGAAGACAGATAACTAAAGGAATCTGACTAAGTAGCAAATTTACATTCAGAGAGGAAAAAGAAGAGACGAGGTCAAATGCTATAATAAAAAACAAAACAAAAACAAATTGACTGACAAAAGTGGAATCTGCAGGCTGGAAATTAGTATATGAAGAGTTTCGTCCTTTTTCAGTTCACTTTTTTAAAAAATAAATGTCCATCTTTCTTAAATCATTAAACTACTTTGGAAAGAGAAAAGGCAGATGGCACCACCTTCTCCTCCACTTTCTTTCTGAATTCTTAAGTCAAATCACATTCAAAAGGGGTTCTGATGGTGATATTAAATTGTGTATTACAGAGACCCCATTTTGATTATTATTATTATCTATTTTTTTAATTATTATGATTTTTTTTAGGTTCTTGTCCTTCGTCTGTTGGTGAAAGAACATGAAGAATATACAGTTCAGCTTTATATGGACACTGTACACTTGGAAAACACAAATGTTAAACCGAGCAGTCAATCAGGCATTAAAGATCACGGGGATATATAAAAAAAATAATTCAAGAAGAATCACTTTGTCCAATATGCCATTTAGAACTACATACAAATGGTAAACAAAATGCTATCTATGTGAATGATGCCTCTATGTCTCTCATCTCAGTGGCTTGGTTATGCTCGCGACTGCCCACACAGCAAAGACAACCACATGAAGCCATTTTCTTTAAGAAGAAAACGAGACAGGGATAGAAAACGGGATTCGCCGACGAGACGCGGCCGGAGCATAACGCCAGCCACTGAGACCTTTCGTGGGCGCGCCCTGGCACTGGAGGGACAGCGGCCGGCGCCAGGGCACGCTCGCATGCTCCGTCTGCCACAGCAGTAACACGTAGTAGGTACGTTACTGGTCACTAAGAGGTTTACACTCGAATGGTGATTCTGACATCGACGTGTAAAGACACCCAAGATGGCAGCGCATGCATGTTTCTCAATCTAATTCTCGTATGGATTTCTTAGTTTTATGCGTTCCTCTCTCTATTCAATCGGGAACTAGTTTGGTTAATACTGTAATTAACACGAGCAGATCCATACTCAGTACTAACAGGATCTGCTGTGGGAAGTTTTATGCAGTCATTCCTTCCTGCATACAACCATGTGGTGATGGCCAGCTAACAGTCATGCATGCAACAGTCTCATGCATAGTAACTGTATCGAAAAAAATGTTATGTTGGTTCTTATCATTTCTGGAATAAAATCATAATAATAACAAAGGTCACAGTCTCGGACAACAAAAGAGTATAACGGTGGCCTCTCGCGGAGACGTCGGCCGAACAAGGGGAGTGAGTAGGAAGGTCGTGTCACTGCTTCTGCTTCAGTCGGACTCGCAGTCACTTTTTTCGTCCAGCGATGATGTTCCCTGCTCGTCTGAAAGTCGACTGTCGCAGTTACCCTTCAACACCCCTAGCAACCCAATCACATAGAAAACGGTGTTGTCTTATGGTGTTTTACTCGGCCATGACAACAAGCCGGCCATTTAGAGAACATTTACCAAAATGATGTCCTAAGTGACGGCAAACTGTACTAACTTAGTATGAGCTTATGTGGCAAATAGAATTATTCTGACCCACACTCCTGTACGTGTTGAGAACGCGATGAGTAACTGAAGGCATTCCCCAAGTGTCAAGTGCGCAACATAAAATTAAGAGAGGCTGCGTGCATGGCAACTCTGGCAGCTACGGAGCAAATGAAATCATAACCAGTCGGTATTAAAACAAAGTAAAACAAAATGAATAAACAGCTAAAAGAACAGCGTTCATGTTTAGAATAAAATAAGAACAAAATCTTCTACCGGGAGATAATCTATAGCAGCCGCAGAAGCATCGCGGGGCAGGACAACCGCATGAACTAAAATAAGAATGATAAAAAAAGAAAAAAAAAAGTCGAAAAGATAAAAAAAAGCGAGGAGAGCGAGCCGAAGTCGCGCTAACGTCAGCGATGGGAGCGCCGCCTTCGGGACAATGCATACAGAGCACGTTTCCGATGGGGCGCTGATTGTCCACACACACGCTGTCGGCTGTTCTTCCCTCCCCTCCCTCGGCTGATCTTCCCTTCCCTTCCCTCCCTCGGCTGATCTTCCCTTCCCTTCCCTCCCTCGGCTGATCTTCCCTTCCCTTCCCTCCCTCGGCTGATCTTCCCTTCCCTTCCCTCCCTCGGGTGTTCTCCCCACCCCCTCCCACGGCCGGCTTCCCTCCACTTCCCTCGGCTGTTCTTCCCTCCCCTCCAACGGGCAGCTTCCCTCCCCTTCACTCCTTCGGCCGACTCTCCATCCCATCCCTTCTGCTCCTCCTTCCCTCCATCCCTTCAGCCCCTCCTTCCCTTCTATCCCACCTCTCCTCTCTTTCTCTGCTTTCTATTTCCCTAGCCACCCTTCCCTTTCTCACCTTCGTTACTTTCTCTTCCCCTCCTCCTCCTTCCCCTCTCATACCTCGCCTTCTTCCCCATTTCTTTCTTTCTTTCTTCCTCCCCCTCCCCTTAAACCAAACCGGGAAGAACCATAATACGAATAAATGAAGTGTACAAACAAATGGACAAATACCCGATGCCTGTGCAGGGACAAACATCAAACCAGAATAAAATAGAACAAAAAAATTGCATCCCATCTTGACTCGACACGAACAAGTGAATAATGGCGGCTGTACACTGGCCACTTTAAACCTATCGTGTTCCTCGATACACGTCGCCATTTTATCAAATCCCCCCCTCCCCTCCCCTCCGCTCCTCCCCCTTCTTTTTACCCCTCCCCTCCCGTCCCCTCCCCTTCCCTCCGCTCCGACGTCCCCTCCCCCTTCTTTTTACCCCTCCCTTACCTTCCCCTCTCGAGTCCCCCCCCCACCCATCCCTCTCCCTCAACCCATGAACCTTCCCCCTCGTCCACTCCCATCCGCCCCCCCCCATAAACCTCCCCCACCCACCCATCCCACCCTCCCTCCCTCCCCTACAAACCCCACCCATGAACCTCCCCCTCCTCCTCCCCCTCCCCCCCCAATGAACCTCCCTCTCGCCTTCCTCCTTCAACCCCCCATCCTCCTCCCCCTCCCCCCTCCCCCCCCCACGCCCTTCCCTCAGCTTATCGAACGTTTCCCGGAGATAAGGCGGGCGTCCTTGTTGCAGCGTCGCGGGTTTGTCTTTGCCGCTGAGGATCGACGACGGCCGAGAACGCACGCACGCACGCACGCACGCAACGCTCGTCAAACACGCACTCTGAAATCTCTCTCTCTCCCCCCCTCCCCCCCACTCCAGCCCCCGTCTTACGAGGCACTCCAAGCTGTAGATTATACGTGTTGTGGGTGCGTCGGCTTTTAGGCTTTTTGGAAGTACCCCCCCCTCTTAAACTCCCCCTATCTCTTGTTCCCCTCTCCCCCCCCCCCCCTCGCACAATATATCCCGCCCTCCTTTATCTTAACGCCTCCCCTTCCCCTCCCTACCTTCCCCCCATCCCCTTCCTCCTCCCCTCCCCTCCCATAACCCCCTTCCCCTCCCTACCTTCCCCCATCCCCCCCTCCCCACCCCACCCCCACCCTTCCTCCTTGAGCCTCTGATCAATAAAGGTGGAAGAGCGAAGGGCGGAGAGGAGAGAGGAAGTGACTGATAACCGCCCAAGGCCCCGTCGAGCATCAAGCGAGGCTCGGATTACGTCAAACGGTCAATCCGACATCGCAGGGGGGGGGGGCGAAAGGAAGGAAGGGGGGTGGGGGAGTGCCAGTGCCAGAGGGCCTCGGAACGCGCACGAGTCCTCGGCCCTCGCGAGAACGGCGGCACCTTCGTCTCCAGCCCGAATGAGTATCGTTTTGTTATGCGGAATCGCCTGAAGTGGAGAGACACATGGACTGTACAGAATAACGTGCAAGTTAATAAATACTATACATATAGTGATATACAGAAATATACATTCACGCGCTTACTCACTCACTCACACACACTCACTCACCTACTCACTCACTCACTCACTCACTCATTCACACACACACACACACACACACACACACACACACACACACACACACACACACGCACACACACACACACACACACACACACACACACACACACACACACGCACACGGACACCTCTACTCACTCCATTCATTCGCTTGTATATATCGTGCCTCTAAAATGAACACTCAAAGAGTAAGAGCACTATTCATATCTATTAAAAGTCTCCCTCAAAAGTAATTGTGCAAAATACCAAATGATTTCTCAGAAGTTGAAGCTAATCGCTCTCGTCCCACAATATCACAATCACTGTAACGATAGAAGCGGGATTTTATTTTCTCTTTCTTTCTTTTTTCGCCTCATTCACTCACTCACTCACTCGCTCACTCATTCGGGACTCTCACTTCTCGAGGCCGAATGCCGAAGGAAACTGCGCGACGCCAATCAGTTTCTTAAAAGACAATTTCCTCGCGCCAAAATCTCTCTTGGTTTGTAAAAAAAAAGTTTTGGGTGCAGCTGCAGGACTGTCAGCCGCAAGAATGTGATTTTCATATCCTTTTTTTTTTGGCAGAATCACTCCTTAGCAGAGGATTTTTCGCTGAACAGAAAGGTACTCGCACAGTTTCTTAAAGCATACGGCCGTCACTCTTACTCTTACTCTAACTCTTTTTCAGCTTGCTTGCTTGCTTGCTTACAGGAATCAAGTGCGACGTCTGGTTGGATTACTCTAATTTACACTATCTAATATACATGGACTAGTCAGGGGTTACCAGCTAGTGGGAATAACAAGGCTTGCGTGGTGACCGTGATGGGCGTGTGGCAGTATACTAGTGTATGCGTGTGGGCGGGGGCACATACACAGCGCCTGGGGACATGCAGGCACCTCGCCACACCGTCCAACGCGCGCACACATACATGCACACGCACGCATACACACGCACACACAAACACCCCCTATCTCCCTCTACTACACCCAACTACATCCACTTTCCGACTAACAGAAATATAAAATACAATAATACAACCGATGAGAGAATATACACGTAAGAGTATCTCAAAAGTGGCATTGCAGGATGCTCTATAAAAATGCGCTATGCTGCAAGATAACACCAAAGGAGCAAGACGCCATCGTTTCTGTTGTTGTTGTTGTTTAAGGATGCAGGCTCTTGTCTATCAAGGGTATAAAGGTGCATTCCCATTCTCTTTTGGACTGGCAAGGTTCCCTCTCTTGTCTCTGTCTCCCGTTCTCTCTCTCTCTCTCTCTCTCTCTCTCTCTCTCTCTCTCTCTCTCTCTCTCTCTCTCTCTCTCTCTGTCTGTCTCCCGTTCTCTCTCTCTCTCTCTCTCTCTCTCTCTCTCTCTCTCTCTCTCTCTCTCTTTGCCGCATGCCTCCCCCCAGTGAACTATTACTATACAGGAACTAGTCAGTGGCCTTTCAACAAGGGACAAAATACAATGCAAAAAAAGTGGAAGGTCTTTTGTTAGTCTACGTCAGCTTGTGGCCACTGACGTCTGGACGCTCTAAGTCTCCGTGAAAAACACACTGACGTCTGCGAGAAGCTACGTGTGGCCAAAGCAACCCCACCCCCCTCGAGGAGACTTGTCAAAAGAGAGGAGGACGAGGGCGAGGGGGACGAGGAGGAGGAGGAAGAGGAGGAGTAGGACGCAGGGGAGGATGAGGGCCAGGACCAGGACCAGGAGGAGGAGGAGGAGGATCATGGGGTTGGTTGGTTATTTGGCCATAACATAATGTACAAGGCAAGCTAAGACTGGCCAAGAGGTCACCTGAGCTTAAGAGTGGGGTTCGGAGAGTCAACCCTCCAGTGCAGCAACCTCACCCAGCCTACCTGCCATCAAGTCTGGCTCCGCAGAAATTAGGGGGGAAAACAGGAAAAAGCAGAGGTCAAGACACATGATTTAAAAAAAAAAGCGTAGATTTGAATCCAAACATATGTCAGCAAGTGGCGTTTGAAGCCTGTGTTTGAATAAATACTGAAACAAACTTATAAACACATCGTAATCAATCATAAAAAAATAACAAATACATCCTCAAATTATAAGATATGTCTGAAGAATTGATCACAATCCATTGACAATTCTAAAGCAAGTGATTTGGGTTCCATGTGCACCAAACAAATACAAACAAGAGGTGTCCTTCAACCCCCCAGTGAAAGAAAAACAAACAAAAAACAGATGTTAGTTCTTACCTATATCTTACTCTCCCTCTCTACCATTTGCCCGAATCCCCACCTCCCTCCACCTTTCCTATTTTCTCCCTTCTCTCATTCATCGCACACTTATTTCCCTCCCTCCTTACCGCCCCCTCCCCTATCTCTCTCTTCCACCCTCATCTCCCCCTCCCCTCTCTCTCTCTCTCTCTCTCTCTCTCTCTCTCTCTCTCTCTCTCTCTCTCTCTCTCTCTCTCTCTCTCTCTCTCTCTCTCTCTCTCTCTCTCATACACACTTTCGCACTCTTTTCTCGTCCGTTCCTCCCTCGTTCTTTCCTTCATCTTTTCTCTTGTCCCGTTTCCTTTCCCTCTGACTCCCGCCTCCTTAAGAAGCAGAGTTTAGCCCTAAGTCTCCTTCACCTCCTTCCGCCCACCGGCCTTTCCTTGAGACCAGAACTAAACACTGTTGACCCTGAACCAGCGCTGCAACACGCGCGCCCACACGCACGCACGCACACATCTCAAATAAAATATTCGTTGTTCTCCCTCCCTACTTCCTACTCTCATTTATCTCTCCCTCCTTTTCATTCTCTTCTCTTCTCTCTTCTCTCTCTTTCTCAAAACCACTCCACACCTATCCCTATCTCCTGTTATTCTTCTCTTCGTGATTTTGCATTTGTATCACTTTTCCAATTTCGCAAAAGACCGAAAATCGACCTAAATTAATAAACAACAATACACACACAACACACACACCTACGGTCGCACACACGTCCACACTCCCCTCACTGTCTCCCTTCCCTCTCCCTCTCTCTCTAAAATATTTCTAACGCCTTCCCTTCCTCCTTAACCCTCTCTAACCTCCTGCCCATACCCGTTCCTACCCACCCACTACACCATCCACACTCCCATCTACTCTAAACCTCACATCCCTGCCCCTCCTTTCCCTCCCTACCACTCCACCCTACCCCCTTCCCTCCCTCCCCCTCCCAAACCCGACGACACACAAAGAGGTCGTATCGGTAGTTGGTACTCACGTGCCCTCGACGTTGGGTATCTGCTGGCCGTTGGGTCCGGACCACTGCATCTCCGTCACCAGGTCTGGGTTGTCGACGACGGCGCTGCAGGACACGTAGGCTCTGTCTCCCAGGGGCTTCAGGATGTTGGACGGCAGCACCTGGAGGGCCGGCTCCTGGGCCACGCTTACTGCAACGGCGAAGGGGAAAGCGGCGTTAGAGGCGACATTGAATCCATAAAAAAAATATAATGATGGTTTATATGAGATGATGTTAGCAACACCGACAATAGTGGTGACAATAACGTTAATGATGATAATAATAATGTCGACAATCACAGTCATAACAATAATAAATCTGAGAGCGAAGAGAGACAGAGAATAGAGAAAGAGTAGAGAAGAGGAGAGGCAGAGAAAGGAGTGGACTGATGGAAGAAAACCGCAAAAACAGAGTACAACGTTTAACACAATATAACACAACGTACCAAGCACGCCCCCACGCACACACAAAGCGTAAACACCAACCACGTGATCGTCCACGTACCCAACACACACGAGAAATAACTCGGCAAACAATTGTACTACGACTCACTATTAGCGCAACAAACAAACGCATAGCACATAAACACAGAAATATATAGGCCTACATATCCCTTGCGTGCATATCATTCTCTCCATTCGGGTCAAGTCTGCCGCGACGTTGCTCTTCCCACGATTTTCTTTTTAATTTCTTTTTAATTTCTTTTTTCCCTCTTTTTTTAATCTGGATAATCGCTCCCTGGACAGACACGTGGATATGCCATTCGGACAATGGGTTATCAATCACTATTCCTAGAAATTGTTAACAAGACGAGGAACTGGAAGGATTCTACGGCGGATAAATATAGAATCTAAGGGTAAGAAGACAAGGGGGAAGGGGGAGAGAAGGGGGAGGGAAAGAGAGGATAAGGGGGATGAGAAAAGGAGGAAAGAGAATGAGGGAAATGGTGGCGAAAGTGGCTAAAGGGGAGAGGGATATGAGGGAGAGGGAGCTGAGGCAAACTGGACGCTAACAAAGGTGAATACTGGATGCTGGATATATACTGAGAGATTCGCAGGCATTGGCAACGGCTGCGAGCCTGACTGGACGGGGGACAGGGGGGAGGGGGACGGGGCCAAGGTGCCAAAACAAGCCTCCACTTACAGGCAATCAGTATAATGACTTCGACGAGGAAGGCCATGTCAGCGGGCCGTGCATTTCCGAAGGGAGCAAGTCATGGTCCTGAGATAAGGCCGTCGAGAACACGCCACACCGCCGCCCGTCCGAGCACAGTCCGTGTCCAGCCGACAGGCCTCGCCGTCGGGCACGGCGTCTTGCCTCCGCCTCTCGCCCTCCCTCTCCCCCCACGCCCAAAGGACTAGCGCTCAGGCCCACCTGGCCCACCCCCGCGGGCGGCGCAGCGTGTTCGCGGGGCGTCCGTTCCTCTCCGCCTCGTCCTGCGCCCCCCGAGCGGCCGAGCCATGCCCGGCTACCACCACAGCCCCACAAACACTGCCCTCTGCCACTTACTCGCCATCATGCTCATTATGTCGACGAGGTAGGCCATCGTGACCGCTGCCGAGACGTTGGTCCGCATGCGGGGGGCGCGGTCATAGCAGAGGCGCGGCCACGAGGCTCACGGACTCCACGCGCCAGCCTTCAGCAGCTCCTGCGACCAGCGGCGGCGCCTCGGCGAAGGAGCCTCTCGACGCGCGCGGACCGACGACCGCAGAACACGCTCCCAACCGCCGCCGCGAAGGACCGACTGCCACGGCCGACTCGTCACTGGCGACTGAGTGTCGTTCGCGCCGCTGGAGGACTCGGCCTCGACGCTGATCGAACCCCGCGGCCCTCGAGCCTTTTGATCGGCCACCAATAACTCGAGCGGGTTGACAGCGATGCCACAGTCGTCAACTGGCCTCCTCCGCCCAGGAACGGCCCTTTATGATGGAGATGCAGCGCGTGATTGGTCAGCTGGAGCTCCTTCACGGCTCCTTCGATGGGCGGGGCTCTCGAGGCGCCTCCACGCTGACGCTGCCCACGCCTCGCTCCACCGCTCCACCTTCGCCCTCCACCGCGTGAGTGCGACACCAGCGGCCATCCACCCATGCATGCGCCTGTTTCTCGAAATCGCGAAATAACTCATGGCTAAAAAGGAAAACAAAAAAACAACAAAAAAGACTTTGTAGCCCCACTAAGCCCCTCGACGTCCCCCCGCGAACTCGACACAAGACCTCTCCAGCCTCTCCCACAATACCCTTGCCGAAGCACCCCCTCCCTCTCCACCCCTCCCCCTACAAGGGACACTCACTCTTACGGCCCCCGACGGAGAGGCGAGAGTCGTCCGAGCCCCGCGGGAGGAGAGGGACGGCTCCGGAGGCCACGGATCGGTAGAGACAAAGCGGGAGAAAATCACGTTCTTCTTCGCCGCCCGCGCTACAGGGGCGGGGAGGGGGAGGGGGAGGGACGCCCGCACGCCCGGCCTCCTCGTGGGATGCATTTACATGTGGGGCGGAGGGGAGCGGGGTGGGGTGGGGTAGGGGGGCTAAAACCATACCCCGTGACCTCTCATAAGGAGGCTTCATAACCATAGAGGTAGAGAAGGGAGAAAAAGGGGGTTCGTGTCCCCCCCGATGGCTCTCCGGGCCGCCTGGCAATGCCAAGGCCTATTAAGCTTCTGATTCGATTAAGCATTACGAGTTGTAGAAAAA
>NC_091566.1:37062061-37083849 GCF_042767895.1 Penaeus vannamei | reverse complement strand
GGGGAAGGGATGAAGGGAGGGAGAAAGACTGATTAGAGAAAAAGAGAGGGAGGGAATACAGAGAGAGAGAGAAAAAGAGAACAAGAAAATCAATGAGAAAAAGAGAGATTAACTATCACAAAAAAAGCAAGCAAGCGGAAAAAAAGAAAAAAATCAAACGACAGAGCAAGAGAAAAAAACAAAAACAAGCAAAGACTTAGAAAGACAGACAGAGACCGAGAGATCAGAACGGAAAAGAGCAGAGAGAGAGAGAGAGAGAGAGAGAGAGAGAGAGAGAGAGAGAGAGAGAGAGAGAGAGAGAGAGAGAAGAGAGAGAGAGAAGAGAGAGAGAGAGAGAGAGAGAAAGAGAGAGAGAAGAGAGAGAGAGAAGAGAGAGAGAGAAGAGAGAGAGAGAAGAGAGAGAGCTAGACAGATAGATAGATAGAGAGAGAGACAGAGAGAGGGAGCGAAAGAGAACAGGATATCACGGGTTGGACAAATGGCGCGAGGGAAGTTCGCAAGAATGGGTCAGCGGGGAGGAAGGGAGGAAGGGAGGATGCTGGCCAAACGTCGCACAACCGCTAGGTGCTGGAGGAGATAAGGGATAAAAAAGGTGGGAGAAAAGGGAGAAAAATAATGGGGGAGAGGGAGATAAGGGGAGAAGGGAAGAAAAATGATGGGGGGAAAGGGGATAAAAATGAGGGGAGAGGAGGAAAAGGGGAAAGGGGAGAAAAATGATGGGGGGAGGGAGAAAAGGGAAAGGGGAGAAAAATGATGGGGGAGAGGGAGAAAAGGGGAAAGGGGAGAAAAAATGATGGGAGAAAGGGAGAAAGGTGGGAGAAAAGGATGAGATAAAAGGGGGGTAAGAGGAAAAGGGAAAATAGAAGAAAGGCGAAAAGGGAAGAACAGAAAGAACGAGAGAAAAACGAAGAAAATGGAAAGCTTATATGATGTGGAACAGCGAATAAAAAGGGGGGAGGGGGCAAAATGTAGAAGAAAGAAAATGAGGAAAGGAAAGGAAATAGGGGGAGGGGGACGAAGAGAGAGAAAAAAGTGTGAGAAAAAAATAAGGAAAAAATGAAGAAACGGGAGAAGGAAACGGAGGAAGAGCAGATGAAAGCAGAGCGAAAGGGAAACGAAGACGAAAGAAGAGGAAGAGAAGGTGGGGAGACAAACGTTTGGAGATGAAAAAATGAGAAACAGGCGAGAGAAGGCAAGAGGGAGAGGAATCGGGGGTGGGTGGGAGCAGGAGGAGGAGGAGGAGGAGGGAGGAGGAGGAGGAGGAGGAGGAGGGAGAGAGGAGTCGAGGAGAGGAGTCGGGGGGGAGGGGGGATAAGGCACCACGGAGATAAGAGAATAGAAGGCACTAGACAAAAGCCTCATGCAAGGGCCTCCGCGCTGATAAGGCCCGTTTGCAGAGACGCCCAAACAAGGCATCAAAGAGATCATGAGTGCCAGAGCGCGGGCGGGCGGGCGGGCAGTGGAGCGAAAGGGCGGGCGGGCAGTGGAGCGAAAGGATGGGCGGGCAAGAACAGGTAAGAGGAAGTGGGCGGCTTAGGTGCGCAGTGGCGGCAGAGGGAAAGGGAGGGAGGGAGGGGAGGCAAGAGGGAGGAGAGGAGAGGGAGGTGGTGGTAGAGGAGGATAGGGGGAAGGATAGGGGTAGAGGTGAGGTAAGTGATGGAGGAGGAGGAGGACAGGGATGGGAGAAGAGGATACGTATGACGACGATGATGGAGGGAGGGAAAGGATAGGTAAAGGTGAAGCTACGGTATCGGGGAGAGGATAGGGTTAAGGATGGACGGAGGGTGGGAAGGTGGAGGGAAAGTGACTGCGGAGCGGGGTGAGGCGGAGTAGTTTATGGTGTAGAGTTCCCATTGTGCGGCTTCCCGGCGTGTTTGCGGCAGCGGTCGGGCAGCCCATGCGCGGCCCCGCTTCTTCCCCCGATTCACGCCGCGTAAATTCTCGCTGAATCCGAACAGTGCAGCGGGCGGGCGGGGGCGGGGGCGAGGGGAAAAAGGTAGGGGGAGAGAGAGAGAGAGGCGGCGAGGGGGGGAGGACGAGGACGACGGGGGGAAAGGTAGGGGGAAGAGAGAGAGAGAGAGAGAGGCGGCGAGGGGGGAGGGGGAAGGGCGAGGGCGAGGGGGAAAAAGGAGGGGGGAGAGAGAGGCGGCGAGGGGGAAAAGGTAGGGGAGAGGGGAGAGGGAGAGAGAGGGAGAGAGAGAGAGAGGCGGCGAGGGGGAGGGGGGAGGGCGAGGGGGAAAAGGCACGGGTAGGGGAGAGAGAGAGGCGGCGAAGGGGGAAAAAGGGCGGCGGGGGCGGGAGGAAGGGGGGAAGGGGGTAAAATACGGGCGCGCTTGGATCCGGGCGAGTTACGAACCTCCAACGAAGCACGCACGGGCGCCTTCCGGGGCTTCGAATCTCCAAAGAGTCTTGAGATCCGACAGCGATTATTAGCTTGCTTTCTCGCTTGCTTGCTTGCTTGCACGGGCGCTAAAAGAAGGCAAAGGCAAGCTGAAATTTGTTCTCATTCACTCGCTCTCAAACACCCCCTCTCTCTCCCTCTCCTCTCCCTCCCCCCCCCCATCTCTCTCTGTTTCTATCTCTCTCACTCTCTCTCTTTGTTTCTTTCTTTCACTCTCTCCCTCTCTAACACACACACTCAAACACACAAAACCGACCCCCACGACGCTCTCCCTCCTCATACACACCTCGTAAAACCCTCGCGGCTCGCCATTAGGACGAACCATAAACATCCAGGCACAAAAAAGAGACAAAAATCACGGCTCATTAGAGAGACAAGAGATAGTTCGTCCAGTTACAGGGAGAGAGGGAAGGGTAGGGAGGGAGGGCAGGCAGGAGAGGAGGAGGAGAGGGGGAGGGAGAGGGGAGGGAGAGAGGGAGGGAGGGAGGGAGGGAGGGAGGGAGGGAGGGAGGGAGGGAGGGAGGAGGGAGGGAGAGAGAGAGAGAGAGAGAGAGAGAGAGAGAGAGAGAGAGAGAGAGAGAGAGAGAGAAATGAGAAAGAGAACAAAGAGAAATGGAAAGAGACAGACCGGAGGTGGACCAATGCAACAGGAGTAAAACAGCTGGAGCCAGAACCAGCGTCCAACTAAGGCAACAATGCAATGAGGGTCCAGGTAGCCTTACTGTTGCAGGAAGCAGAGGAGAGGGTTTGAGAGTGAGGAGGGGGGGGAGGGGGGCGGTGTAGGTAGACTGGACATGTGAATCATTAAGACCGAGTGAGTGTTACACCGTCATCGCTTGCACTCTAACACCTGTGCCTTTCTCCGCGTCAGAACCGCCTTGCAATATTGAAGCAAGGCAAGGACAGAAATTTGTGTTGTGTTGTGCGTGTGTGAAAGAGAGAGAGAGGGAGAGAGAGAGAGAGAGAGAGAGAGAGAGAGAGAGAGAGAGAGAGAGAGAGAGAGAAAGAGAGAGAGAAAGAGAGAGAGGAAGAGAGAGAGGAAGAGAGAGAGGAAGAGAAAGAGAGAAAGAAAGAGAAAAAAAGCCACAAGCAAAGAGAAAAGAGAAAGCAACAGTAAAGAGAAAGGAAAAAAAAAGAGAAGACAACAGAAAGAGAGAACGATACCCACGAAAACTACCCCACGCGAGCGAAAGCCAGAGACGCCCACTTTGCTCTCTCCTCTCGCGTGGAGGCGGTGAAGCGATCCCGCCGCGAGGAAACGGGCGAGAGGCAGGATAAACAGGGTAACCCGAGCCCCGCCCACCGCCGCTACAACAGTATCAACAGGGTGCGCGGACGCTACAGGACGAGGCGGCGCGCACTGCAGTTCACAGGGACGAAGACTACATACGTAACGCCCACAAGCGAAGCGTATATCATGAAACGCATACGTAAAACTTGTATAATGGAACGCATAAGCAAAACTTACATAATGGAACGCATAAGCAAAACTTACATAATGGAACGCATAAGCAAAACTTACATAATGGAACGCACACGTAAAACTTACATAATGGAACGCACACGTAAAACTTACATAATGGAACGCACATGTAAAACTTACATAGTGGAACGCACACGTAAAACTTACACAATGGAACGCACACGTAAAATATACATAACACACGCCCCCCCACCCCACACACACACACGCACGCAACACACACCCCATAAGGAGAACACTTCCGAACGCGCCAAACGTACACACTCAGCGCCCTTGCAATCCACACTTTGCACACACTATCAAGACGCTGCGTGGCCGGACCGGGCTGAACGTGTAATTAAGAGTGAACGCAGATGAAGCTTAAGTATGTGTAATGAATCTCAGTCTTGCTCAAGGTTGAAACTGCGTCGACTTGACGGCTTTATATAAGTTGAGTGAGGAGGAGGAAGGGGGGGGGAGGAGGAGGAAGGGGGAGGAGGGGGTGGAGGAGGAGGAGGAGGGAGGAGAGGGAAGGGGGATGAGAAAGGGGGTGAGGGGGGATTAGGAAGGGGAGGGAGGAGGGAGAGGGAGAGGGAGGGTGGATGAGGAGGAGGAGGAAGGAGGGAGGGAGGGAGGGAGGAGGAAGGGAAGGGGAATGAGGGGGAAGGGGGAGGAAGGGGGGATAATGGCAGTCATGATGATGAGGTGGATGGGGAGGGGGATGAAGGAGGGAGGAGGAGGAGGAGGAGGAGGAGGAAGAGAAAGAAGACGCAGAGGAGGGAGTAAAGGAGGAGGAGGAGGAGGAGGAGGAGGAGGAGGGGGAGGAGGAGGAGGAGGAGGCGGAAGACGCAGAGGAGAGAGAAGAAGAAGAAGACAGGGAAGGAGAGGCGGAAGGCGAGACGGAGGAGGAGAGAGAGAAAGCAGCTCGATAGACAGAAAGGCACCGATAAATGAAGACGAAGGGTAAGAAAACCAAAGAGAGGAAACCAACCGAGAAAGAAAAACGAAAAAGAGAACAGTCAAGAAGCGCAAGCCGAGGAAGGGAGCAAATTAGCCAAGCGAAACAAAAGAAACCTGAAAGAAGAAGAAGAAAAACAGCAAAACAGAATAGAGGAAGAAGAAACAAGAAACGGCAAAGAAAGGGAAATGCCTAAAAAAGAACATCAAAGAATCGGGAACAAACAAGGAGGAACAGAGGGGGGGGGGGGGGGGCGTGCATGTCAAGGAACACTAGCGGACCTCCCTTCGTGTTATCTCTCCCTTGGCGAATTCTCTCTCTCTCACTTTTCCTCTCTGTCTCTCTCCCTCTCACTTTTCCTCTCATTCTCTCAGTCTTCCCCTCTCTCTCTCTCTCACTCTCTCTCACTCTTCCCCCCTCTCTCTCTCTTTCTCTCTCACTCTTCCTCTCTCTCTCACTCACTCTTCCTCTCTCTCTCACTCACTCTTCCTCTCTTTCTCTCTCACTCTTCCTCTCTCTCTCTCTCTCACTCTTCCTCTCTCTCTCTCTCTCACTCTTCCTCTCTCTCTCTCACTCTTCCTCTCTCTCTCTCTCACTCTTCCTCTCTCTCTCTCTCACTCTTCCTCTCTCTCTCTCTCCTTCTCTCTTACGACTCTTATTACACACGCTATCTTGTATCCCCCTAGGTCTGCTAGCCATCTGCTGCACTCTGCTTGCACTACCACCACCTGCTGCGCCCCTTGCATCGTGCACACTGACACATACTTCATGTATCAGTGTCACTCTAAACGCCTAAAGTTATATTTTGGCTCTCGCTCTATCTCCGCCTCTTCCTTCTTTCTCCTCCTCTTTTTTATTCGGTCAATTCTCTCTTCTCTCTCATTTCCTTCCTTCCGTCCATCCGTCCTTCACATTCCCCCTTTCTCGCCCCTCCCACTCCCTCCTACCCACCTACTCCTCTCACTTTCTTTCTCTCTTTCTCTCTCTCTCCCTCTCTGTCTCTCTCTCACTCTCTCTCTCTCCCATCTATCTTCATCAACCCCCACCACTCCCCACCTTCATCACACGCGGCAGTTTCCTCCTCAAACACAATATGTTTCCACCGACTGCATAAAGGAAACATCCTAATCCCCCTTCCCCCCCCCCTCCCCTCCCTCTCCCGGGAACCTAACCCTCCTCCTCCTCCTCCTCCTTCCCTCCCCCTCCCCCCCTCCCCTCCTCCCACTTACGTGATCCCCACCCACCCCTCATATCCCCCCCCTCCCTTCCCCCCCTTATATCCCCCTTCCCCGGCGCCTGGTTCATAAATCGTCATTTTCCGTAAAACAATGGGATCCCGCGAGCGAAGAAAAACACGAGGGGGGGAAATTGCTTTTTAAAAAGTTGCGTGGCGAAGGGAAATGATCAATTGTTTGTTTTTTCCCTTCGTCATTTATTTCTTATTTTCTTTCTTTCTTTCTTTCTTTCTTTCTCTCTCTCTCTCTCTCTCTCTCTCTCTCTCTCTCTCTCTCTCTCTCTCTCTCTCTCTCTCTCTCTCTCTCTCTATATATATATATATATATATATATATATATATATATATATATATTTATATATATACATATTTTTTTTTTACTTTTTCCCTCGTTAATGTGCTCTCTGTCTCTCATTCTCTCTGTCTCTCTTTTCTCTCTTTCTCTGTCTCTCTTTTCTCTCGTTCTCTCTCTCTTTTCTCTCTTTCTCTGTCTCTCTTTTCTCTCGTTCTCTCTCTCTTTTCTCTCGTTCTCTCTCTCTTTTCTCTCGTTCTCTCTCTCTTTTCTCTCGTTCTCTCTCTTTTCTCTTGTTCTCTCTCTCTCTCTCTCTCTTTCTCTCTCTCTCTCTTTCTCTCGTTCTCTCTCTCTCTCTCTCTCTCTCTCTCTCTCTCTCTGTCTCTCTCTCTCCCTCCCAAATTGGATTCGTGTTGATCATTGTACTACGTGCTTTGTGCGCGCGCATTAGTGTGGAAATCTTTATAGGCCTATAACGCTTATTACGGCCGACGCAACAACCATATACACGAACTTCCTGAGCAACCCTTAAAAAGCTTATACAAACCCACAACACGTCCGCCTATTATCCCTTAACAGCTCCCCCCATCCCCTAAGCACCCTTACCGAAAACCCAACTAATGTCCCCTCTCCCCCTTCTCCCCTTTGCCCCCCCCCCTCCCTCCTTTGCTTTTCCCTGGCACCATCTTCCGAGGTGGTGGAGTATGGACTTAATGGCAAATATCCCCTACCGGCGTTCCTTCCACTCCTCCCCCCCCTCCCCCTAGCCTTTAACCCCAACCCCTACCCCAGCCCATATTCTCTACTCCCCCTACCTGCAACTACACCTCCCTCTCCTCCCTCCCCCCATAGCCATCACCACTGCCCCCACATCGCTACTAATGAAGTGTCGTCCAGCCTAATGGCTTGGCCTTTCCCTCTTCTCCCTTCCCCTCTCTCTCCTACCCCTCACCTTTCTTCCCCTTCCCCTCCTCTCCCCTCCTCTCCTTCCTATTCCTTTTCCTCGGCCCTCCTCCATCTCCTCCTCTTCCTAGTCCTCCGTTCCCTCGGCCGATGATGTTCCGAAGGTCGGAAATCCCACTTAAAATGCAATCGGGAGAGGCTTAGCGAGACGAGGGGAGTAATGACGCTATCTCCCCTCTATCGGTGTGAATATTAAGAAAAACGAGCGAGACCCAAGGTGGGGGTGTGTGTGGGGGGGAGAGGGGGAGAGAGGAAGAGCTTTGCCTACAGATTTATTCGTCTTGTCTAAGGGAGAAGAGAAGAGAGGGAGAGGGAGGAGAGGGAGGGAGGGAGAGAAGGTAGGGAGGATACAATTAAGAAAGAAAATGAGGAGGAAGGGAGGGGAATTAGAGGGCGAGACGGGACGTAGAACGAAGGGAAAGAAAGGAAGGAAGAAAAGAGATGATGAAGAAAAAAAAATACACAGAAATAAAGATTAAGACTTAAGTAAAGAAGATAGCGTGGGAAACATACGGAAGAAAGAAAAACACAAGAAAACAAAAAAAACAGACAGAAGCAAAGCCAAAGAAAGTGAAGAAAGAGGAAGAGGAGAAGGTGGAAAAGAAAAACAAAAGCCAACAGGGCCTCGTACAAGTGTGACGTCAACAGGCAAGTGTTTACAAGTTCATCACGACTCCCCCCCCCCCCCCGGGTGAGGGAGTGGGTGGGAGACGAGAAGAAAGCAGAGTGAGGGAGGGGAAATTGGAGTAAAGGAAGAGAGACGAAGGAGTGGAGGTAAATAGGGAGAAAGAGGAATCATGATAATTGTAATAACAATAACAACATCAAAACCACAATAATAATGATAGTGATGATAATAATGAATAATACCAATAACAATAACAGCAATAATAAAGATTGCTAACAATAACAACATCAATAACAACTAGTAGAAAGCGAGGCTATTAGAACGAGAGAGACAAAACAAAAAACAAAACAGGGAAAGGGAAAAGGGCAAACAGAGAAGAATGAGAAGAAACACGAGAATAGATGAGAGAAAAACAAAAATAAGCATAGCAAACCAAACCAAAAAGAAAAGAAAAGAAAAGAAAGAAAGAAAAAGAAAATAGAAAAAATAAAATAAAAAAGAAAAAAGAAAAAAGAAAGTAAAGGTAAATAGACGAGAACCTGCACAGTTTAGAGCAGAGGAGGAGGAGAGGAGGAGGGGAGGAGGGATGGAGAGGGAAGGGGGGCGGAAACCTTGTACCTCCGACGTTAGCTTAATCAAATAAAACGCCCAATCTAAAGCGGCAGACTGTTGTTAAGCCTGGAGGCGTGAATCTAATTGTCCTCTGCACGATCCAGGCGACGACGTTGGTCCCGCATAGGCCTACCTACCTACCTCCCCTCCCCTCCTCTCCCTCTCTGCCTCTCAATTTTGCTTTCGCGTACGGCTCTATCTTTCTTTTTCTTCTTCCTTCCCTTTCTCCCTTCCTTATTCTCTTTCTTCATTTAATCTTTCCCTGCCTTCTCCCTCTCCCTCCCTCCCTCCTTTCCTCTCCTCTCCTGTCCTTCCCTCCCCCTTTCTTCCTTCCTTCCCTTCCTTCCCTCTTCTCCTCTTCTCTTTCTCTCCTTCCCCCTCAACTCCTCCTCTCCCTTCCCACCCCATCCTCCCCCTCCTCCCTACCTCCCTCCATCCCTCCCCCTCCTCTTACCTCCCCCATCCCTCCCCCTCCTCCTCCTCCCTCCCCTCCTCTCCCTCCCTTCCCCTCCCTCCCCCCAACCCAAAAACAACTTAGGTCGTCAGCGCGAGCCTCCAGTAATCAAACTTGGGTAATCCCGGACCCTCTTCGCCGGCTTTCCCCTCATCCATTACGACGAGGGGAAGAGAAGGACGAGGGGAAGAGAAGGATAAGGGGAAGAGAAGGACGAGGGGAGGAGAGGAAGAGCGGAGAGAGAGGGGAGGGGTGGAGAGAATGAGAGTGAGAGAGAGTGAAAGAAAGGAAGGGAAAGAGAGTGAGAGAGGAAGCGAAAGAGAAAGGGAGGGAGGGAAAGGAAGGGAAAGAGAAAGAGACGGAAAGAGAGGGAAAGGGAGGGATGGAAGGAGAGAGAAGAAAGAAAAAGAAAGAAGAAAAAGAGAAAGAAAAAGAAAAGAAAGAGAAAGAGAGGAGGAGTGGAGCAGAAGAGAGGGACAAGGACAGACTCATGCACATCATCTCGAGAGGGTGAGAGGGAGGCCAAATGCTTAAGGAGTGGGGGTGGGGTGGGGGTGCGGGGGTGAGGGGAGAGATAGTGAATGTGCTGAATGGTCATTACGAAGGCGTAGGAGACGAGGGGAGAGAGAGAGAGAGAGAGAGATGTGGATGGGCGTATGGATCGGGATAAGTGGGCGTGGTGCTCCGTGGGCGCATACAAAATAATGAGGAAGCTGAAGATGACGATGGTGACAATGGAAAATAAGATGAGAATGAGGATGACGATGAAGATGACGACGACGATGGTGAAGATGATAATGATAATGATGACGATGGTGACAATGAAGATGAAGATGACGGTGACGATGATGACAATGAAGATGATAACGATGAAGATGACGAGGACGATGGTGGAAATAAAGATGATGACGATTGAAGACGAAGACGAGCAGAGAACCCCACCAACCCACGCGCACTGACTGACAGCCAACCAACCGACCAACCGACCGATCGCGACGACAAACCAATCAGTCCCCCCCCCCCCCACGTCCTTCACCAAGGCGAGGGCGCGTATTTTAAGAAAGATGACCCTCTGCCACCCTTCCCCCCCCCCCTTTTCCCCCCTTTTTCCCCTCGTCATAAAGGTCGAGCTGGCCGGCCCTCTGTCACTAGCGCACTCAAGGGTTAAGGGGAAGAAGAGGGGAAGAGGGGGGAAGGGGGGAGGGGGGGTTGGCTGACGGACAAGTAGAAAAAAGGGGGTTGAGGATGAGGGAAGAGGCAGAAAAATGATGATGGATGAAGGGGAAAGAGGAGGAGAAAGAAGAATGAAGGAGGAGGAGGATGAAAAAGGAAGAGGAGGATGGATGAGGAAGAGGAAGAGGAAGGAAGAAGAGGAGGAGGAGGGGGCAGAGGGAGGGAGGAACGGGAAGGAGAGAGTTAACCAGAAGAGATGATAAACTTAAAGAGCAGAATAAAAATTCAACAAAATAATCACCGATGACGCTGAAGACATAAACAAGAAATAACAAGAAAAAAAAGGGAAAACGGGGGAAGGAAAACCACATGAAAACTACGGAAAAGCGATAATAACGTATAAAAAAGGAGGTGGAACAGAACGAAACACCCTACCCCCCCACCTCTTGTATACCCCCACCCTACCCCAGCCCCCACCCCAACCCCAACATCACTCATTGCATAAGGCTATCCCCCACCCCCCCATCCCTCCTCGTCTCGGCCACTCGTATATAAACCTCTATACACCTTTTGTAACTCCACTGGGGCTAAAAGGCTTGCATTATGAATGAACAAAAAACATACAGGTTGGGGGAGGGGAGGGGGGTGGAGAGGGAGGAGGGGGGGAGAGAGGAGGTCAGAGGAGGAGGAGGTGAAGGAGGCGAGGAGAGGAATAAGAGAGGAGGAGAAATAGGAGAGGAGGAGGAGATAGGAGAAATGAGGTGGAAGAGGAGGAGGAGGAGGAGGAGCAAGAAGAGAAGGAAGGAGCAGCAGCAGCAAGAAGAGAAGGAAGAGGAGCAGCAGCAAGAAGAAAAGGAAGATAAGGAAGACGATGAATAATAATAATAAAAAAAAACGCTAACACGCAACAGCAGACCTAGGCCAAGCCAGAAGCAGCAGCAGCAGCAAACCCCATGACGTCACGAAACCCGAAACAAGTAAACAAAAAAAACTCGCAATAAAAAATCAACGAGCTAAAACGGACGAAACGACCACATGACTTGCAACGACCCCGCAACTATGCCGCCGATGATTCACTACTCCCATTTAGCGTTATTATTTACGACTTCCCAAATGCCGCGGGAGCTTAATAACGCTCCCTCCAACGCGGTGCCAAGGGCGGGGTGAGAGTGGGTGGGTGGGTGAGAGTGGGGGTGGGGGTGGGTGGGTGGGTGAGAGGGGGTGGGTGGGTGAGCGTGGGGGTGGGTGGGTGGGTGGGGGCATGGCAGGAGTAGGGAAAGGAAGTGGGAGGTAGGGCAAGGTAGCGTGGAGAGTGGGGGTAGGGGCGGGGGAGTGGGGGGGTTGAGGTTCGCCTTCGGAGGAATGTGTCATTAGCTTCACCACCTTCACCTTCGCCTTAATACCTCGGCTGGGGCTTAGAATTCTACAGTTCTATGGGGTTGAGCTTCTCCTGAGTGCAAACCTCGCCTTCGATGCCATCAAGTGCCAAAATCCAGGGCGGCAACCCTTCTGTCGAGTGCAGCCTTTCCTCACTCTTCCATCCTCCTTGAAAGAAATAAAGAAAGCAAGTAAAAGAAAAAGAGAGAGAAGAGAAGAAAAAGTAGAAGAAGAAGAAAAGAGAGAAATAGAGAAATAGAGAAAGAGAGAAAGAGTGAGAGAGAGAGAAGAAGAAGAAGAAGAAGAAGAAGAAGAAGAAGAAGAAGAAGAAGAAGAAGAAGATAGATAGATAGAGAGAGAGAGAGAGAGAGAGAGAGAGAGAGAGAGAGAGAGAGAAAGAAAAAAAAAAGAGAAAGAAAACCATCAACAAAACCTCACAGCACACCTTCCAATCCCACCCACCCCCTCTCTTTCCCCTCCCTCCCCGCTCCAGCTCCTCACACCATTCGCCTCATCAATTTTTCAAGCATAAGCATTAGCCTGGCCCCATCGGCGAGCCTGGCCGGGCCATCGCGCCGGGCCACGTTCGCCAGAGCCTCGAGTGCTCCTCCTTGTGATAATGGCGGCCCGTGACGTCAGAGGGTCATCACTTGGCACGCGACGAAGGGCCTCCTCTTCTTCTTCTTCTTCTTCTTCTCATCATCATCTTTCTTCCTTCTTCTATTCCTCCCCCTCCTTTCTTCTTTGTTCTCCTCCTCCTCTTTCATCTATTTTCTTATCCTTCTTCTCCTGCTCATTCTCCTCCTCCTCCTTCTCATTCTCCTACTCTTCCTCCTTTCTTTCTTCTTTTTTTCTTCCTCCTTTCTTTTTCCCCCACTCTTCTCCTTATCTTCCCTCTTCTTCTCTTCCCTTCTTCCCTCTCCTCCCTCTGGGGAAGGGTAGTGGGAGGGGAGGGGGCGGGGAGGGGGCACCAATGGGGGGGCTAAAACACCTGTCCTAACACCAGCCGTTCGAGCAGGGATTAGCACACCACGCGCGAGGGAGTCAACACCTGTTAAGACCTGTGTGTGTGTGACTCATCAGGTGTTACCCTCGCCCTCGCCCTCATCCTCCTCGTCTCCCCCCTTCGGTCTTCGCATACCTCATTCCACCCTCCATTTCCTTTGACTCTCGTTCTATTACCGCTTCTCTCAACCACCCCTTCGCCACCAACACCCGCCCCCCTTATTTCGTCCCCCCCCCCTCCTTCCTTCAATCCACCCCCCCTCCTCTTTATTTCCTCTTCTCTCCGCACCTCTCTTTCACAACTCCTCATCGCTCCACTCAAAACCTTTACCATTCTTCACCTCTCCTTCACCTCTCGCGCCCACTTCCGGCTCTTTATCACCCCCCTCCCCCTCCTCTTGCTCCTTCCCCTCACCCGCCCTCCCCTCACTCTTCCCTTCCCCTTGCCCGCCCTCTCCTTGCTCTTCCATTCCTCCTCCTCCTTACCCCGTCCTCCCTTTCCCTCCCTCTTACCCATCCTCCCCTTACCCCGTCCTCCCCTCACACCTTCCCCTGCCCCCTTCCCCTCCCCTCACACCTTCCCCTCCCCCTCCTCCCCCTACCCCCCTCCCCTCGTCTCAGGTGGCGACCGGGGCATTCATCACCATCTGCCATTCATGACCGCGGCGAATTCGACCTCCAGAGACAAAAGCGACGAAGGAGGCGAATCATTAGTCGAAGCAACAGAGGGGGTCGTCAGCGGGGAGGGAGGGAGGGAAGGTGAAGGAGGGAGGGAGGGAGGGAGGGAGGGAGGGAGAGGGGAAGGGAGGGAGGGAAGGGAGGGAGGGAGGAGGGAGGGAAGAGGAGAACATGAAGGGAGGGGGAGGTGAAGGAGAAGAGGAGACACGAAGGAGGGAGGAGGTGAAAGAGGAGACAGGGAGGGAGGGAAGGGAAGGGGAGAGGGAGAGGGAGAAGAAGAGAGAAAAGGAGAGAAAGACGGAAAAGGGAGAGAGAGAGG
The DNA here is from genome assembly GCF_042767895.1 of Penaeus vannamei. Classification (NCBI taxonomy): domain Eukaryota; kingdom Metazoa; phylum Arthropoda; class Malacostraca; order Decapoda; family Penaeidae; genus Penaeus; species Penaeus vannamei. The sequence goes on along the minus strand of NC_091566.1, from coordinate 37,070,293 downwards.
AGAGAGAGAGAGAGAGAGAGAGAGAGAGAGAGAGAGAGGGAGAGAGGGAGGGAGAGAGAGAGAGGGTCGACCATGAAAACGCAAAAGGAAATACCAATATAACATAACATAACAGTGACAACGACTACAATCAGTGATGCTGCTGAAAGATACCAACTAAAAAAGGTAATGCTGATCATTTCTTCAATAACAAAACGCTACCGTGTAAAAAGACCCCCCTCCCCCCCACCCCCCACCCCAAAAAAAACACGAAAAGAAAATAAAAGAAAAGAGAGAAAAAAATAGACCATTTTCAACAAGTTCCCCCAAATACCACTAATTTCAGGGGCGTCCCCGATGACTTCGAGGTCTAGTGATTATACCTGCCATAATCAAGGGGTATGTGTGAGGGGGTGTGCGTGTGTGCGGTTGCGTGGAGCGAAGGAGGGGGGGGGGGAGAGGAGAATGACACAGTGATCTGGGCTTAAAGGAGTGCTAAAAGGAGGAGAGAAGGAGGGAGGAAGAAGAAGAGAGAGAAGAAGAGAGAGAGAGAAAGAAGAAGAAAGAAGAAAGAGAAAGAGAAAGAGAAGAGAAGAGAGAGAGAAAGAAAGAGAGAGAGAGAAGAAGGGTTCTTGTTATGTTATGTTAGAGACAAAGCTTCGTCTTATACAGAGAGAGAGAGAGAGAGAGAGAAAGAGAAACAGACGGGGGGGGGATAAGGGTTCTTGCAAGACCCTGAAGCTTCGTCTCGCGGAAATGCAAGACCTTACGAAACAAGGATCGTCGACACGCCCACTACCTCGCGGAACCCCATAACAACCCTCCCTCCTCCCCAACAAGACCACTCCCCGCCCCTCGCCCCCAACAAGATCACGCTCCTCCCCGCCCCCCCCTCCCCAGCTCCTCCCCAACAAGACTACGCCCCTCCCCGCCCCTTCCCCTCCCCCTCCCTCCCCGGCTCCTCGCGAGAGCAAACACGAGGCAAAATACTCGCTTCTTCCTTAGCATCCTACGTAAGGGTTCTCGCATCAAGGGCGCCGTCTCTCTTCTATCTTCCGCTTCCTTTCCCCCACCTCTTTCCCCCTTCACTCTCCCGCCACCTTCTTCATCCCCCACCCCCCCAACCTGAAAGCGTCTCATTCACTCACCTTCCCCATCTCTCTTCCACCCTTCTTCTTCTTCTTCTTCCTCCTCCGCTCACCCTTCCCCCTTCACTCTTCCCCTACCTTCATTCCTCCCCCCCCCATACTGAAAGCGTCTCATTCCTCAACTTCCCCATCTCTTCCACTCTTCTTCCTCCTCCTCCTCCTGCCCCTCCTTCCCTCACTCCCACCCCCTGTATACACCCACCCATTCACCTTCGCTTCCCCAATCTCTATTCCACCTTCCACCTTCCCTTCCCCCCTCCCCCTCCCTCCCTTTCCTCCTTCCTCCCCCCCCCCCCCCCCGCCAGCCCATCCTCAAACCCACATCACGAAGGTCATTAAGGAGTTCCTAAGACGTCTATCAAATGGAATACGAATACAAGAGGAAAATTGGAAAATAATTTTACAGGAAAGGAAGAAGGGGAAGGGGAGAATGAGAATGAGGATGAGAAGGAATGGGGTGAGGGGGAAGAGGAGAAGGAATGGGGTGAGGAGGAAGAGGAAAAGGAGGAGGAGGAGGTGGAAGAAGAAGGAGTAGGAGGAAGAGGAAGAATAGAAGAGGAGGCAAAAGAAACGAGGAAAGAAAAACAACAAAAAAATGCCAGAACGGAAACGAAAAAAGAAGAAAAAAAATAAAAAGAACAGAGAAAAAAGAGGAGGAGGAGGAGGAGGAGGAGGGGCAGAGGCACAACAAGACGACGACGAACAACGACGAATGAAAATCGAGTTCGGATAAAAAGAAAGAAAGAAAGAACAATGAACGAGGCAGAGCAGCATTCACAAAACTCTCATGCACGCACCTCCGCCTCCGCCCCCCCCCCTCTCCCTCTCCCCTGCCCCCACCCTCCCTCTCAAGACCGAGACTCATGAGTAAACCTTTTAAAATCACTCGGTCACGCGTCCCCTCTTTTTACTCATTATCCCTCCCCGCCTCTCCAACGGATCATGATGGCGATGCCTCAGAAGATAAGGAGGAAGAGGAGAAAGATGAAAAAGAAGAAAGGGAAGAAAAAGAAAAGAAAAGAAAAGAAGAAGAAGAAGAAGAAGGGGGTGACGAGGAGGAGGAAGAAAAGTTGTAGTAGAGAGGAAAAGAAAAAAAGAAAAAACTCAAAGGAAAGAGAAAGAAGGAAAAATAATGATAAGAGATAACGACAGATCTAAGACCCCCTCCCCTCTCCTCCCTTCCCTCCCCCTCCCTAACTAACCATGAGCAGAAAATGACAAAACAAGGCGAAGGGGAAACAAAAAACAAACGCCCAGAAAAGAGAGAGCGAGAGAGAGAGCAAATGGAGTGTGAAGGGAGATGAGAGGGAGAGATATCGCCACACTCAGCATCACTGGGAGAAAAAGTCAGAATTAGGAAGTATGCGAAGGAGGGAGAGATAGGGAGAGGGAGAAAGAGGGAGAAAGAGGGAGGGAGGGAGGGAGGGAGGGAGGGAGAGAGGAGGGGAGGGAGAGGAGGGAGGGAGAGAGGGAGAGAGAGAGAGGAGGAGAGAGAGAGAGAGAGAGAGAGAGAGAGAGAGAGAAAGAGAGAGAAAGAGAGAGAAAGAGAGAGAAAGAGAGAAAAAAGAGAGAGAGAGAGAGAGATCAATAAAGAAAGAAAAGAAAAAAGAGAAAAAGATAAAGAAAGACAGAAAAAAAAAGACGGAAGTAGCATGAAGCGCAAATGACCGACTCGGCGCGACGGGCGAAGGGCGTCCGGAAAACAAAAACAGCACAAGAAAGGAAAAAGAGCGACGAAGGGGTGAGGGAGACGAGGGCGACGAAGGGGCGAGGGAGACGAGGGTGACGAAGGGGCGAGAGAGACGAGGGGGCGGGGGCGAGGGAGACGAAGGGGCGGGGGCGAGGGAGACGAAGGGGCGACGAAGGGGCGAGGGAGACGAGGGTGACGAAGAGGCGAGGGAGACGAGGAGACGGGGGCGACGAAGGGGCGAGGGCGACGAAGGGGCGAGGGAGACGAGGGAGACGAGGGCGACGAAGGGGCGAGGGAGACGAAGACAGGAGCGGAGTAAACAAGGGAACGAGCCAGACGACAGGACGGACGTGGCTATCGCGGCAAGGGTCCGCCGGGCCATTTCCTCTTCCCCGTCCTACGTCCCCTCCCTCCTCCCTTCTCCCCTCCTTTCCTCCCTTACTCGATTCTAGTCCTCCCCTCCCTCCTCCCTTCTCCCCTCCTTTCCTCCCATACTCGATTCTAGTCCTCTCCTCCTTTCTTCCCTTCCTCCATTCTTGTCCTCCCCTCCTACCTTCTCCCCTCTCTTCTTCTCTCCTTTCCTCCCTTCCTCCATTCTAGTCCTCCCCTCTTCTCCTCTCCTTTCCTCCACTCTAGTCATCATATTCCTTTCCAGTTCTCCTCTCTCCCCTCCTCCATTCTAGTTCTCCTCTCTCCCCTTCCTTCTCCCACTCCCTTTTCCCTTTCTAGTCGTCCTCTCTCCTTTCTCCCTTTCCTCCATTCTACTCCTCCCCTCTTCCATCTCCCCCTTTCTCAGTCATCTCCTCCCTCCTTCCTCCTCTCTTCCATCTCCAGCCCTCCTTCCCCCTCTCCTTCATCTCCCCCCCCTTTCCCTCTTCCAGTCCTTCTCTCTCCTCCTTTTCGCCCCTTTCCTTTCTCCTCTTCCCTTATTCCACTCTTTCCGTTCCCATCTTTCTCTCTCCTCCTTTCTCCCTCCCGTCCCAACCTCCTCCCTCCTTCCCCCCTTCCTCAATTCCAGTCCTCCTCTCCCCTCCCTTTCTTACCCTTAAGCTTTAGCAGTGCCAGCATGCCATGAGCTGAATGGGAGGGAAAAGGGAGGGAGGGAGGGAGGGAAGGAAGGAGGGAGAGAGGGACGGAAGGGGGTAAGGAAGGAGGGAGGGAAGGAGTAAATGGGATAGAGACATAGAAAAAGTGTTAGAGCGAGAGAGAGAAGTGAATAGGCAGAAAAGAAAAAAAGGGGTGGGAGAAGTGGTTCCAATAAAAGAAAGAATCAGAGAAGCTCCCCCCATCCCCCCCCTAAAAAAAAAACACCACCACAACACCAAAACAACAAATACAACAACAACAAGAGAGTGAACGAGAGAGAGCACACCAAAACAACAACAACAAGAGAGTGAACGAGAGAGAGAGAAAAAAAAACTCCCGCCACACACACACACAAACAAAATTCTCCCTTCTCCTTTCGTCAAGTTGACCGCCTCGAAACCGCCTCGCATAATGCAGTGGTCAAGTAAATAACACTCGAGGACCAAAGAGGACAGGGGTGTTGAAAGGGGTGTTGGAAGGGCGTGTTGGAAGGGGGTGTTGGAAGGACGGGCAGGGAGGAAAGGGCGAGGATGGGGGGGGGGAGTGAGAGCAAAGGGAATAAAGGAGAAAATTGGGAGACACTAACGATGGCGAAAGAACTGAAATAATTGATTTTAGAGGGAACGAGGAGAGGTTAAGAATACGAAAAGATCAGAGTAGCAACAAAATAAGATGAGAATGCAACAAGGGGGTGAAAGTGTAGAACAGGGAGAGAGTGTGAGGGCAAAGGAAGGAGGGAGGGAGGGAGAGAGTAAAGGGAGGAGGAGGGAGGGTGAGGGAAAAGGGAGGAGGGAGGGAGGGAGGGTGAGGGTAAAAGGGAGGAGGGAGGAGGTGAGGGTAAAGGGAGGAGGAGGGAAGGGTGAGGGTAAGCGGTAGGAGATGGAGAAAAGGATGGAGGCGTGAAGAAAGAGAGAGGGAGAATGAGGGAAAATAGCAAAGAAGGAGACAGAAGATTTAGAAAGGAGGAAGTATAGGAGGAGAAAGAAAGGAAGAAGACAAGAAAAAAAAGGAAGGAAGGAAGGAGGAGAAAGAGCGAAGGAGGGAGGCGAGGGCCTTGGCGGCAATTCATTCAAAACAGGGCACAAGACCCACTGAATGGAAACCTTTTAAAAGAGGCAATAGCGAGCCGGCAATGGAGAAGCTCCGAATCTTTAGCAGTTTGGCAGATGCTGGGTGGGAGGGGAGGAGGGGGAAGTGAGGGGAAGGGAGGGGGAAGGGGAAGGAGGGAAGGGAAGAGGAGAGAAGAGGGTAAGGGAAATTTAGGGGAGGGAAAAAGGAGGGAATTTAGGGAAGGGGAAAAAAGGGAGGGAATTTAGGGGAGGGTTCATATAACTATCAAACAATGAATACACATCAATCCTGATTCATCGCCATCAACACCACAGAAACTAATTAAAAAAAAAAAAAAAAAAAAAAAATCAATGAGAGGAAAAAGAAACAGACACAACCTATCTACCGCATCTACCCCTTCTACCTTATCGGATCAATAAAGCGGCCCCATAAAGATTAACAATCGAAATAAAACAATAAAGACAATCTCGCCAGTAATCTTACGTCGAAAAGGGGGGGGAGGGAAAGGAGTGGGGGACGAGGGAAAGAGGCTGGGGGTGGGAGGTGAGGGAGAGGAGAGGGGGAAAGGGGGAAATGAAGTCAGGATAATGAGCGGGGGGGGGGAGGAGACCGGAAAAAAAGAGGCGAGGGGAAGCGAAATAGAAGGGAATGGAAAAAGTTAAGGGTAAAGAGAGAAGGAAGATAAAGAAATAAAGGAAATAAAGGAAAATTGAGAAAGGGAAACTAGCGAGAGGAAAAGAAAAAAAAGTCAGGGGTGTAGGAAAGGGAAATAGAGAGGGAGAAAAAGGAAAATAGCGATATGAAAATATTAATAATAAGTTACGGGTAGGGATAGACGGAAAAGAGAAATATGAAAGGGAGAAGGAAAATGAGGGAAAAAGAGAAATAAAAGGGGATGGAAATAGGAAAAGAAGACCAGTCAGCTTAAAAGATACGGAAAATAATATTAAAAAATGGGGGAGGGAGAACAGGTGAAGGATTGAGGAAAGCGGAGATGGAAGAGGGGAAAAAAAGGCAAGAGTTTCCCCAGACAGTCCCACAGGGGTTATCCCTTCGACGATAGGGGCGGCGGCGACAGTAAGGCGAGAGGAATAACGATGAGGGTGGGGAGGGAAAGGGAGAGGGGGGGAGGGAAAGGGAGAAGTGAATGGGAGGGGAAAAGGGGAGAGATGGGGAGAGGGAAAGGGAGAAGGGAATGGGAGGGGAGAAGGGGATAGATGAGCAGAGAGAGGGAGAGGGGAGGGAGAAGGGAGAAGGGAAGGGAAGGGAAAAGGAAATAGGAGAGAAGAGGAGATGGGGGCGAGGGGAGGGGAACGGCAGCGGCAGTAAAAAGGAGTTTGCAATGAGGGTTATGGAGGCTCGGGAGGTGGAAGGGGAGAAGATGGAAAAGAAGAGAAAAAGGGAGGACACGAAAGGAAGAGGAGGAGGAGGAGGAGGAGGAAGAAGATGAGGAGGAGGAGAGAGGAGTGAGATATAAGAGAAAAAGAAGAGGGGGGAGGAAGAGAAAGGAATAAGACGAACAAGAAATAAAGAGGCAGAGAGGAAGAAATAAAGAGGATAGGGAGGGAGAAAGCAAAAAAAAAAAAAAAAAAGGATAGGTAGAGAGGGAGGAAGAAAAAAAAAGAGGATAGGTAGAGAGGGAGGAAGAAAAAAAAGAGGATAGGTAGAGACGAAGGGAGGAAGAAAAAAAGAAGGATAGGTAGAGAGGGAGGAAGGAAGAAAAAAAAGGAAGATAGGGAGGGAGACAGAGAGAGGAAAGAACAAAACGATAGAAATGAGTGGACGGGTGCAGGGTTAGGGTTGGGGATAGCGGGAGGAGGGGAAAGGTGGGGATCTGGGGGGGGGGGGAGGGGGGGGGGACAGAGTGCCCCGTTACCTGATATTCCTGATACTAATACTTGACTTAACGCGATTCCTCCTCGAGCCAACCTTCTCCAATCCCCGAGATGTGAAGATGATACAACATGGAGGAGGAAAGACAATACGATGAAGAGGGAAGGCGGGAGAGAAAGAGAAAAAGAGGGAGTGAGTGAGATCGACAGAAGAGGAGGGGGAGAAGAGAATGGAAGAGAAACAGGAGACAAGGGGAGAGGGGGAGGAGAGAATGGAAGAGAAACAGGAGACAGGAGACAGGGACAGGGACAGGGACAGGGACGGACAGAGAGAGGGAGAGAGAGAGAGAGAGAGAGAGAGAGAGAGAGAGAGAGAGAGAGAGAGAGAGAGAGAGAGAGAGACGAGAAAAAGAGAGAGAGAAACGAGAAAAAGATAGAAGACAAAAAGATAGAAGACGAGAAAAAGATAAACAAAAAGTGCATGGGGTGGAGAAAGAGGAGACGAGGGAGAGGCAAGAAAGGGGAGATATTGGAAATAAGACAGGGTGACAAAAATATACAATATATGAGGAAAAGGGTGGGAGAAAAAAGATAACGGGAACGAGAAAGAAAAGAGAAGAGAAGAGAGAGAATGAATGAAAGAGAAAGACAAAGAATAACAGCGAAAGAGAGAAAGAATGAGAACAAGAAAAAGAAAAAGCGAAAAAAGGGAAAGAGAGAAATAAAAAGATGAGACTCACACCACTGAAGTAAATTAATAACAAAATTTATCCCCAACACCCAAAGAACATCCAATAACACCGAGACAATATCAACAACTGCACAGAAGGCCATTATGCTGTACAACTAAACCTGTACACTTGTCACGTCAGAGAGTTCCTGAACAAGTACACCCGTGGGGCCGACACATACCTGCAAAAAGAGGAAAAAAACATTAATAACAGAAACACAACATCCCACCCAACATTTTTATTTATTCAACTAAAGCATAAATGTATTCATTATGCAAATTAAGGGAGAGAGAGAGAAATGAATAGATCATTCTCTACAAACACACACACGCACGTACACACACACACATATATACATACAATGTGAGTATGAATGTGTATGTGTTTTAGTTTGTGTCTGGATGTCCGTCTGTCTGTCTGCCTGCTAATCTATCTCTCTCGCCTATCCCCCCCTCCCTCCCCCCTTCCCCCTCCCTCCCCTTGCATCAGACAGTCACACCAAAAGCAGAAACGATTATCCGGAGCCTCGCTAGTTAATTAACACACGAAGCACAAAGAATGAAAAAAAAAGAATTAAAAAAGGAAAGAGACATTAGGAAAACATGTAAAGAAAGAAAGAGAAGAAAAAAGGAAAAGAAAGAGAATAAAATGAAAAGCAAGAAAAATAGCAAAAGAAAGAAATAATCGAAAATAAA
>NC_091566.1:37037061-37057061 GCF_042767895.1 Penaeus vannamei | reverse complement strand
GAGGGAGAAAGAGAAGAGAGAGAGAGAGAGAGAAGAGAGAAAGAGAGAGAGAGAGAGAGAGAGAGAGAGAGAGACAGAGAGAGAGAGAGAGAGAGAGAGAGAGAGAGAGGGGGATGATAAAAAGGAGTAAGATGAGGAAAAAAAAGGGAAGAAAAGGAAAATGAGAAGGGCGAAGATGAAGACGAGAAAGAGGAGGAGGATGAAAAGAAAGAAAGAAAGGAGGATGGAGGACACACCCACGACCTCGACCAAGGAAAAAGACCGCCGCACACCAGCAAACAAAAAAAAAAGACCCCAACAAAACCCCTTCGCAATCAACCCCAACCCGCCACCTAAAAAATAATATTAATAATAATAAAATAAAATACAATAAAAAAAAATAAAACCCAATTCACACACAAAACAAAACACACCAACAACCAAAAGCAAACAATTCGTATACAAAACAAAAAACACCCACAACCAAAATAAAACCCAATTCACACACAAAACCCCATTAAAACCAGGGCACAAAACACACCAACATGAACCCACCGACTGCGCAAAACCACCCACAACACGAGGTTCACCCATGCCCTTGTTACCCTCAGGCGCGAGTCGCGTCCCAACACCAGCGGCGGGGAAAGGGGCGTGGCTCCCCAAGGCGCCCGGGGGGAGAGAGGGGGGGAGAGGGGAGAGGGGAGAGAGGTGGAGGGAGGGGGAGAGGGCAGGGAGCGAGAGAGAGGTGGAGGAGCTGGGAGAGGAGAGGAAGAAGAGAGGAGAGGAGAGGGAGAGAGGAGAGAGGGAGGGAGAGAGGGAGAGGCGAGGGAGAGGAGAGAGAGAATGGGTGAGAAGGGAGAGGAAATGGAGGAGGGAAAGGAAAGGGGAAAAGGGGGAGAGAAGAAAGAACGAGAGAAAGGGTTGAAATGGAGAGGAGAGGGGAGAAGGAGATGGGAGAAGATTGAGCGGAAGAGAGAGAGAGAAGGAGATGGGAGAAGAGAAGAGAGGCGAAACAAGGGAGAACAGAGAAAGGGGGAGGGGAGCGAAGGAGAGCAAAGGGGAAGCTAGAAGGGGAAAGAGGGACGAGATAAGGGGAAAATGAGCGTGATGGCTGCCCTCACACCCGGTGTTTTTCTAAGAAGGGGTCACTGATGGCCGCGGGCGAGGAGCGAAGGAGTTGCCGGCCAGCCATAAATGCGAGTCGGTGGTGAGTGAGTGAGTGAGTGAGTGAGTGAGTGAGAGTAAATACGTAAGTGAGTCAGTGAGAGTAAATACGTAAGTGAGTCAGTGAGAGTAAATACGTCATTGAGTAAATACGTGAGTGAGTGAGTGAGTAAATACGTGAGTAAGTCACTAGTAAATACGCAAGTAAACAAGTCAGTCATCAGATGAACTGTAAGCACATCGAAATACCCAGTGCCATAGGCCTAGGGAAAAGATAATAACAATCAAAACTATACTGTTTAAAAATGAAAAAAATAAAAAAAATATGGAAAAGATACAAAAATCGCACCAAGAAAAGGAAGCAGGGAATTAAGAAAGAGAGAGAGAAGAAAGGAAAAAGGAAAAAAAGCGAACAAACAAAAAAGGGAGCGTAATCAACAACCGATACACGTCCACAACAGCCACGAGAAAAAGACGAAACACCTTCTGGCCCACCTCTCCCACCTCCTCTTTCTCGCCTTTTTCCTTCCATTTATCTTTTTTTTTTTCTTCCTCTTTCTCTCTCCCTCCCTCCCTCCTACACCCAAAAACCTTTCTTTCTTTCAGGGTTTCAGACCATTTTTGTATGTCTTGTCTGTTTGTGTCTACCTGTCTATCTGTCAGTGTGTCAGTCAGTCAGTCAGTCAGTCTGTGTCTGTCTGTCTGTCTGCCTGCTTGCATGCCTCTGTTTCTCTGTCTCTTCAACCCTCTTTCACATTCACATTTGCATCTTTCCCCTTTCCATCGATTATTTTCTTTCTTTCTTTCTTTCTTTCTTTCTTTCTTTCTTTCTTTCTTTCTTTCTCTCTCTCTCTCTCTCTCTCTCTCCCTGTTCTTTCTCATTCCACAGCAAGACGTGAACGACGGTGGCAGCAGCTGTGAGAAGGGCAAATGGTGGTAAAAAATATAAATCTATATACCCCAAAATAAAGGTTAGAAAAGGGGAAAAGTCACGAATATATTATACAAGAAAATACAAACGGACGGACATACATACATACATACATACATACATACATACATACATACATACATACATACGCACGCACGCACACACACGTACGTCCTTAAGCGCCCTCCCTCCCCTCCCCTCCCCCTCCCCCCACCCACCCAGCAGCTTTCCTCAACAACATTACGAGTGATTGCATTACACTTATTGATTGTATTACCTCCGATTACACATGTCCGCATCGTCAGTGAGGGGGAAAGAGGGGAGAGAGAAGAAGGGGGGAGAAAGGAACATTGGGGGGGGATCATTAAAAGGTGATAGAGGGAAAGAGGGGAGACGATGAAAGAAGAGGGGAGAAGCGGAGGAAATCTTGAAACAGGAACAGTGCAGCGTAAAGGGAGAAGGGAGTGGGGGAGGGGAGAGGAGAGGGGAGTGGTGGAGGGGAGGGAAGAGAGGAGGAGGGGAGGGAAGAGAGGAGGAGGGGAGGGAAGAGAGGAGGAGGGGAGAGGGGAGTGGGGGAGGGGAGGGAAGAGGGGAAGAGAGGCGATCGAGAGAAAACAAAATAAAAAGGAGAGTCGAGGGGAAGAATGTGATTTCACAAGGATCTCTAAGTGAGGGGAAACAAACAAGGGGAGAGAGAGGGACAGGCGAAACGCGAAAACTTTGATCTCATCCGCTCCATCCTCCTCACACTCTTCCTTCCTCTACCCCTAGCTCCCTCAATCACTCTCTCTCTCCCTAACCTCCTCTTGGTTCCTCCTTCCTTCATTCCTTCCCTCCCACACTCCATCTCTCCTCCCATCCCTCCCTTCCCCCTCTCTCCCTCCCATCTCTCATCCCTCCCTCCCATCTCTCCCTCCCTCCCTCCCATCCCTTCCCTCTCTCTCCCTCCTTCCCTCCCTACCTCCCATCCCTCCTTCCCTCCCTACCTCCCATCCCTCCTTCCCTCCCATCCCATCCCTCTCCCTCCCTCCCTCCCACCCCTACCTCTCCAAACGCGCCCCTATCTCGAGAGTCCAAGACACCACCATGTTCCAACACTCCCAGTGAAGACTGGAGAAGAAAACAAAGGCAAAGTGTCCCCTCAAGTGGGGGATCGAGAGGAGATTGCAAGCCCCTCCCCCCACTACCCACAACCCTCCCCCTCGAATTCCCCTCCATCGCAGGGGACACAACCCCTTATCCGTACACCAACCCCACCTCCCTTCCCCCACCAACCCCCTACCTGAGAAGAACCCTTATCACCAGCATCTTTCACTCTTATTCTGTTTCTTCCTCTCTCTCTCTCTCTCTCTCTCTCTCTCTCTCTCTCTCTCTCTCTCTCTCTCTCTCTCTCTCTCTCACTCCTCCTCTCACTCACCACTCACTCACCACTCACTCTTACTTTCTTAACCTCTCCTTACTCTCCACCTTCCCTCACCCCCTCTCCCTCCATTCCTCCCTCTCTCTCCATTTCCCTCCCACTTAAACTTCAACGATTCACACGAATACATTTGAATACACCCCCCCCCCCCGCCCCCGACACTACGTTAACAGAAAAGAAAAGTCACCGAAACTTTGCCCGACAACCCCGGTCTACACACAAGACACGGGAGTGACTGTGTGACGTGTGACCCTTTCGAGATTGTGTGTGTAGGGGGGTGGGGTGAGGGTGAGGGGGTGGAGGTCATCACCATAAGTGGACCGAGAGGACTTAACGTAGGGAAGAGGGGAGGGGGGGTGGAAAGGGGAAGGGGAAGGGTAGAGGTAGTAGGGGGAGGGGAGGGGAGAGAGAACGGAAGGGAGAGAAAGATAGAGAGAGGGAGGGAGGGAGGGAGGTAGGGGGAAAAAAGGTGGGGAGAGAAAGTGGTAGGGAGGAGGAGAAAGAGAGAGAGGGGGGGCGGGGAGAGAGAGCAAAAATACATAAATACCCAGAGGAAGCAGAACAAAAGACAACAGAGAGAGAGAGCTAGGAAGAATAACGGGCGTGACGTTGGGGGCGTGACCATGGAGGCAACACATATAACAATATGTATTATTTTATCTCTTCTTTTTCTCCTGTCTGCTTCTATTCTCCGTTTCTTCTTTCTTTCTCCCCTTTCTCTATTCTCTGTTTTCCTTTTTCTTTCCTCCCCCTCACCTTCCTCTTCTTTCCGTTTTTCGCTCTTTCGTTCTTCCTTCCCCCTTTTTACTTCTCTCCTTTCCTCCTTTTCCTCTTCGTTTCTCTTTCTCTCTATTTCATCATCTCCCCTCATTTCTTTTCCTTTCTCCTTTCCATCTTCGTTCTTCGCTCTTCGTTCTTCCTTTCTCCCCCCATTTTCTCCCTTTTCCTCCTCTTTTTCCCTTCGTTTCTCGTTCTCTCAATTTTCCCTTTACTTTTCCCATTCCCTTCTTCTCCCTCCTCCTTCCCGTCTTCGTTTCTCGTTCTCTCTATTTTCCCTTTGCTTTCCCCATTCCCTTCTTCTCCCTCCTCCTCCTTTCCGTCTTCGTTTCTCGTTCTCTCCTCCCTCCCCCTCTATTTTCCCCTCCCCCCTCCCCCTCCCCCCCTCATCCCCCAGGTGCGGGGTCGACGGACAACGCTGGCGACAAAACAATTTTCTTTCCGTCTCAAGGAACAGCCTTAGGCCTACAAACAAATTTACGTCCCATTTACGACAACGACACCCACCCGTAAGAGACGAATTAACCGAGGAGAGAATAAATGAAATAAAATGACATAAAGGCGACACCTTACAACCTTCGTGAGGGTGAGTTAAGGGTGTAAGAAAAGGGAGAAGGACGACTCGAAGTGTCACCCTTGGCCCTGAGAGTGGCGCGGGGCAGCCTTGTGATGAGAGCTGTGTAACACCCGCTGACTCAGGTGAGTTTGTGAGGGAGTGAGGGAGGGAGGGAGGGAGGGAGGGAGTGAGGGAGGGAGGGAGGGAGAGGGAGAAAGAGAGAGGGGGGAGGGAGGGAGAGGAAGGGGTGTATGTGTGTGTATGTGTATGAATATGTGTATGTGTATGTGTATGAATATGTGTATGAATATGTGTATGTGTATGAATATGTGTATGAATATGTGTATGTGTATGTGTATGTGTGTGTGTGTGTGTGTGTGTGAGCGCGTGTTTGTGCGTGCGTGTGCGAGTGAGACTTTAAGGTGCAGGTGCCTGCGTGCGCGTGCCTGCGCATGTATACTGTTCGTGCGAGTGTGTATTTGCCTTTGTGCGAGGGCGAGCGCAGCCAAACTTCGGCGAAGGAGATCACAGGTTTAAAGTAAACAAACAAACACACCCTTTCCAAACATCTCGCCTCTCTCCTTCCTCTTCTCTCCCCCCCTTTCCCCTCCCTTCGCCCGCCTCTCTCCCCCTCATCTCCTCCCCCCCCTTTCCCCTCCCTCCCCCCTTTCCCCTCCTCCGCCCACCTCTCTCTTTCCTCTCCTCCCCCCTCCAATTCCCTTCTCCTCCTACCCCTCATCCCCCTCTTCTCCCATCCCCCTTCCCCTTCCCCTCAATTCCTCCGCCCGCCGCCCTCGCCCACGCCCTCGCCCGCCGCGGCCCCTCGCCTTTATGTCCCGAGGGCGTGGCGCGGAGACGTTAAGGCCGCCGATACACGTTACTCTTCGCGACGGGAATGGCGGCAATCGATTCTACGGGATGGCGAGGGAAAAAAAAAAAAAAATTCTCCGCCTTTCTTCCCGCTCCCCTCGGAAGGTGAATGGGCGGACGGCGGGGCGAGGGCGGGAAAAGAGGAGAGACAGGGAGGGGGGAAGAGGGGAGGTACGGAGAGGAGAGACAGGGAGGGGGGAAGAGGAAGTTAGGGAGGGAAAGGAGAGGGAAGGGGGGAAGAGGAGGTAGGAGAGGAGAGGAGAGGAGAGGGGAGGGGGAGAAGAGGGAAGTTAGGGAGGGGAAAGAGGAGAGACAGAAAAGGAAGGGAGGGAGAGGAGAGACAAGGAGGGGCAGAGATAGGGAGGGGAAAGAGGGGATAGAGAGGAGAGGAGACAGACAGGGAGGGAAGGGAGAGACAGGGAGTGAGGAAGAGGAGAGACAGGGAGGGGAAGAGGGAGAGACAGGAGGGGGAAGAGGAGAGACAGGGAGGGGAAAGAGGAGAGACGGAGGGGAAAGAGGGGAGTCAGGGAGGGGAAAGAGGGGTGATAGAGAGGGGAAAGAGGGGAGGCTGGGAGGGAGAAGAGTGGAGACAGGGAGGGGAAAGAGGCGGTAGAATGAGGAAAGAGGGGAGGCAGGGAGAGGAAAAAGGGGCGGTAGGGAGGGGAAACGGAGCACCCAATGACCTGTCAAAACGGGAGGCTCCGGGAAGATTAAGAGCGCTAATTCCTGTACACTTGATTCTCGACGTTCCTCCCGCTTCTCGTTTCCCCTCCATCTCGCTCGTTCGCTCCTTCTCGCTCTCGTTTTTTTTCCTTCTCCCGCTATTTATCTTCCCCTCCCTTCTTTCGCTATTTATCTTCCCCTCCCTTCTTTTGCTATTTATCTTCCCCGCCCTTCTCTCGCTATTTATCTTCCCCTTTCTTTTCTCCCTCCCTTCCTCATTCATTCCCTTCCTTCCTTTCTCCCTCCCTCAATTCCTCATTCATTCCCGTCCTTCTTTCCTTCCTTCTTTTCTTCCTCCTTCCACCTCTACCAGTTGTTATTCCTTCCCTCCATCCCCCCTAAGAAAGAAGAAGAAGAAGAAGAAGAATGAAACTGAAGAAGACAAAGAAGAAGAAGAAGAAGAAAACAAAGAAGAAGAAGACGGAGAAGACAAAGAAAAAGAAGACGAAGTCAAAGAAGAAGACAAAGACAAAGAAGAAGATGACGACGAAGAAAACAAAGAAGAAGAAGAAGGAGGGGAAACACACACACACTGCCCTCCCCCTCCCCCCACACCCCGAGAGGCCGTCACGGGGTTGGCCTCTCACGCATGCTTGCCTCCACGTCCGGCTGGAGCGGCGGAGGTGGGACTTTTATACCATAGTGTAAAGTTTAGGTGGGAAGGAGCATGTAAAAGGGGGGGGGGGGAAGCGGGGTAGGAGGAGGGAGGTGGGAAAGGAGGTGGGAAAGGAGGAGGGAAGGGGAGGGAAGTGGGGTAGGAGAAGGGAAGGGAAGGGAAGGGGAGGGAGGCGGGGTAGGAGGAGGGAAGGGAAGGGAGGTGGGGGAGGAGGAGGGAAGAGGGAGTGGGAGATAGGGAAGGGAGGGTAGCCTAGGGAAAGGAGGGTAGCGGGAGATAAAGGAAAGGAGTGGAAGGAAGGGGAGGGACAGAAAAGGGGAAGGAAACGACAAGCATGGGAGGGAGGGAAGATAAAAAAGGGGAGGGAGGTAGGCATGGGGGAAGGAGGGAAGGTGAGGAGAGGAGAGGAGAGAACACATGGAAAGGCTAGCGACAAAAGTGCTGTGATATCCACCATCATCGCTACACTAATAATAATAATAATAATAATAATAATAATAATAATAATAATAATAATAATACCTAAACAGCTTTCTTAAAGAAGTGATGTAATACCCACCGTCATCCTTACAGTAGTAGTAAAAATAATAGTAATAATAATTATAACAATAACAATAACAACAATAATAAAAGCATTAACAATAAACAGCTTTCTTACCCAGTCCCACAAGTAGACAAACCTCTTAACACACTTCAACCAAGCAGACGAAGCGCCAGCAAGCAAGTCCCAAGGTGCACCAACCCCCCTTCCCCCTCAATCCCCCCCCCTCACCTCCGCGGACAGGTGTGCACCTCGCCCCCCCCCCGCACCCCCCTCCCCCTCCACGTCCACCGAATCAATGTTCCCCCATTAAAGCCATTAAATTTGACTCGCTTATAGCTGTTGTTTCTGGCTTCACTGGGCTTCGCTTAGGCTTCGCTTTGGGCTTCGCTTTGGGCTTCGCTTTTACTGCCGTTCGATAATCCGGAACGTGCCTTATTATTTGCTTTCCGCTGTTCCTTTGTGTGTGTTTTTTATTGCCTTCTTTGACGGTCTCCCCCCCCCCTCCCCTCCCCCAGCCAGCAAGCTCCGTGTGTGCTCGGGACCCCGCTTCTCCAGGCGTACGTGTTCCATTCCCCCAAATTCACGGATCTACCCGCCCATAAATTCCGTATCTATCACGGCCACCCACCCACACCCCCGCCCAAACATTCACCTATCCACCCACCCATCTGCCCTCCCAATCACCCACCCATCCGCCCATCCGCCCGCCCACCCAACCAACCTCTATCTTTATCTATACCAAAACAAACACGCGATACCCCAACACCTCTCACCAGTTTCCCCAACCGCGGCGTCACCCTTCGGCGTACATTCCTTTCCTTACTCCTTCAGACACTTCGCCCCCTCCTTCTCTCTTAGCTCCCTTCTAGACCCCAAAAGGCCACCAAAGACCCCAAACGGACCCCAATAAACCCCCATGTACTCCCACAGACCACCAAAGACCCCAATAAACCACTATGTACTCCCACAGACCCCCGAAGACCCCAAATAAACCCCAACAGACGCCAATAAACCCCCATGGACTCCCACCCAGACCCCATAGACCCCCCTTGGTTCCGTCAGTGTCCCGAGAGACGGCCGGCCCTTCCTCCTTTCAGCTCCTCGTGGGTCACAGGCTCTTACATCTCGTTAACGACCTTCTTGGGCCGCCGCCGCGTCAACACGACCTGTGCCACTAACTCGGAACTTTGAGGGAAAGGGGGGGAGGAGGCAGGGAAAGGGCGGGGGAGCGGGGGGATTAAGGGGGGGGTTAGAGGGGAGAGGGGAAGAGCCAGGGGGGTTAGGGAGGGGGTGGGTGGGGAGAGGGCAGGGGAGGGGAATTAGGGAGAGGCAGGGGGAGGGGAAGTGGGGATAGGGGAGTTTAGAGAGGAAGAGGCGGGGGATGGGAAGAGAGGCTGGAGATGGGGAAGGGGCAGTGAGAGGGGAAGAGGCGGGGGGATGAGGAGGAGAGCCAGGAGGCGAGGACAGTGAG
Organism: Penaeus vannamei; assembly: GCF_042767895.1. Lineage (NCBI taxonomy): Eukaryota > Metazoa > Arthropoda > Malacostraca > Decapoda > Penaeidae > Penaeus > Penaeus vannamei. Next base: position 37,048,010 of record NC_091566.1, on the reverse strand, counting down.
AAGAGGGAAAGGAGGTGGAAGGAAAATGGGAGAAGTGGGGGAGGGGGAAGAGAGATGGATAATAAAAGTAGAAGTCCATAGGGGTGGGTGTACGAACACGGATGCAAAAAGAAAATCGTAATCAACCTACAAATGAATGAATGAATAAATAAATAAATAAATCTAATCAACACACAAATAACACACACACACACACACACACTCACTCAACACACACACACACACACACACACACACACTCAACACACACACACACACTCAACACACACACACACACACACACACACACACACACACACACACACACACACACACGCACACGCACAGACACACACGCACACTCAACACACACACACTCAACACCCCCACACACACACACACACACACACACATTCACCCACCCACCCACCCACACACACCCACACCCACACACCCACTCACACACATTCACCCACCCACCCCCACACACACACAAACTCAACACACACACACACACAAACACATACCCACCCACACACACACACATTCACCCACCCACCCACAAGGCCTCCAACAGACAGCGCAACTTGAATACACGAGTATGTGCGGCGCATTTCACCCTCCGTCCAGAGCGCCCAGCCGATGATGAAGAGCCACGTCGCCTCATCTCTCACCTGAAGCATCACAACGGCATCCATCACTCGCCTCCCCCCCCCTCCCCTCCTCCCTCCTCCACACACACCCCTCCTACCCCAACCCCTACAAGGCTTCTCGTCCGGAACTGGGAAATAATACGTTCTGGGATATAATAATGTTCCCTTTATCATCCCCCTTTTCTTTCTTTCTTTTCTTTTCTTTGTTTATTGTGTTTCATTGTAGTTCATCCTCTCAACCGAAAAAATAAATCGCTTAAACCCTCAGTCGTAAACAACACGACCCGTCACCTTCCTATGCATCTCTATGTACATCTCCGTCATCATCTTCCCCTTTCTACGTATCTCCGTATATCTCCAGCATCCTCGCTCCCATCTCCTCCCTTCGCTCTCCATTCACTCGCCTATATCCCCCCCCCACCCCATACACCCCCCCCTGCCATCTCCTCTTCCCTAACCATTTCTCGGAAACGTCCCCCTCTTCCCCCCCACTCCACTCTGTCCCTCCTGGAAAAAAACAGAGGCACATCAATACTGAAATATCTCTGCAATTCCCCCATCAGCCATCGTTCCCTCTCTCCCTCCTTCTCCTCCCTCACTCCCCTCCCCTACTCTTCTCTCTCCTTTCACATTTCCATACCTCTCTTCTCCCTCCCTCCCTCCTTCAATCCGTCTCCTTCCTTCCTCTTCTACCTCCCTATCATTTCTTCATTCTTTTTCCTTCCTACCTTCATTCCTTCTCTTCTCCCTTCCTATTTCTCTTCATTCTTTCATTTTTTTCCTTCCTTCTTCACATTCCCTCCTCTTCTCCCTTCCTTTAATCTCTCTTCTCCTTCCTACCACTTTCCCTTCATTCTTTTCTTCCTTTCCCTCTTCCCTCCCTCAAGCTTCTCCTCTCTCCTTCCTACCTACCTTTAATCCCTCTCTTCTCCCTTCCTACCACTTTCCCTTCATTCTTTCCTTCCTTCCTTTCCCTCCCACACTCCCTCCCTCCCTCCTCCGCTCTCTCCTTCCTACCTACCTTCAATCCCTCTCGTCTCCCTCCCTTTCTCCCTTCATTCTTTCATTCTTTTTCCTCCCTCCCCTTCCCTCCTTTCCCTCCTTCCCTCTCCTCCCTCCCTCCCTCCCTCCAACGACCGTCCGCTCTCTCCCACGCGAGTTATAAATTCCCCCGTGTTTAGTCCTGATGGTCTTCGCTTGATTGATTGTGCGGCTCAATAATCGACGGCCGGATTTTAATATCGCCGCGGTCTGGAGGGGGCGGACGGGAGGCGGAGGAGGGGCGGAGGAGGGGGAGGAATGGGGGCTGAGTGGGGGCGGAGGAGGGAGAGATGAGGGCTTGGGAGGTGGGGGAGGAAGGAGGGAGAGGGAAGGAAGGAAAGATGGGGAAGGAAAGATGGAGGGAGGAGAGATGGGGAAGGAAAGGGGGGGAGGAAGGAGAGGAAAGGAGGGAGGAGGAGGAGGAGGAGAGATGGTGCTAGGAAGGGAGAAATGAGGAGGAGAAGAGGAGGAGGAGGAATGGACGCTAGAGAGGGAGAGATGGGGAGAGGATGAAGAGCAGTACCGGGAAGGCAAAGGCATAGAACACTATAGGCAGAGCGGAGAGAGGCGAGAGAGGAGAGGAACGAAAAAAAAAACGGAGGAGGAGAAGGAAAAGGGACGAATTTTTGTCCTCAGCCTCGACTCCGACCCCCCCCCTTCTTTTCTTCCGTTTGTTTGTTTGTTTGCCCGCGTCGGAATGCGCTGTGGACACATTCCGGACGGCCCCGGAATACCGAGTGCATCTGTTCCGGCGGCGGGGAATTCGGCCGTTGAAGGAAGGAGGAAAGTCATTTTGCTATAAGGGCCCGAATCTCTTAGAAGAAGACGCCTCGCTGATCCGTCGTTTGAAAGTAGGAAAATGTCGGCGTCGGTCGGAGTGCAAAACGTTTGGCGGTTCACATTAAGGCGATGTGTTTCCTCTCTCTCTCAATCGCTCTCACTTTCTCTCTCTCTCTATCTCTCTCTCTCTATCTCAGTCTCACTCTCTCTCTCTCTCTCTCTCTCTCTCTGTCTCTCTCTCTCTCTCTCTCAGTCTCTCTCTCTCTCTCTCAGTCTCTCTCTCTCTCTCTCAGTCTCTCTCTCTCTCTCTCAGTCTCTCTCTCTCTCTCAGTCTCTCTCTCTCTCTCTCAGTATCACTCTCTCTCAATCAGTCTCACTCACTCTCAATCAGTCTCACTCACTCTCAATCAGTCTCACTCACTCACTCTCTCTTTCTCCCTCCCTCCCATTCTCCATTTTAGGAAGAGAAAGCCGACGACGACGACAACGAAGGAAGAAGCGGAGGAGGAGGCGGCGGCAACAGGAGGAGGAGGCGGCGGAGGAGGACGCCCTGCCGCAGAGGCGTCGCCGGCGAGCGCTGATCGGAACGAGACGGCGACGCGGAAGGAGACGATCGCACCGCCCGTCCTCGCGCGCGATACGGGGCGAGGGAGGAAGGGAGGAGAGGGAGGAGAGGGAGGAGAGGGAGAGAGGGAGGGAGTGAGGAGAGGGAGGGAGGGAGAGAGAGGAGAGAGGGAGGAGAGGAGAGGGGGAGAGAGGAGAGGGAGAGAAGAAGAGAGGAAGAGAAAGAAGAGAGGAGAAAGAGGAAGAAGAAGAGAGAAGAGGAGAGAAGAAGGAGAGAGAGAGAAGAAGAGGGAGGGAGTTGAGAGAATAGGATAGGGATAGGATGGGAGGAAGAGAAGGGAGAGGGGAAAGGAGGAGAGGAGAGGGGGAGGGGAGAAAGAGGGAGGAGAGGAGTGGAGAGGAGGAAGGGAAGAAGAGGAGAGGAGTGGGTAAAGAGGGTAAGGGAGAGGGAGATGAAGATAGAGAAGAGCAGAAAAGAGACCACTGTTACCTATACCTATACCTCCCCCAGGCGCTACCACCGTTACCGCTACCGACCTTACCAGGGTAACAACCATCAGCCAACCACCGCTTGCTACCTCCTCCCTCCCCTCCCCCCCTCCCCCTTCCCTCTCACCCCTCCCTCTCCCATCTCCCTCCTCTCCTCTCCCATTCCCATCTCCCTTCATCCCTCCCCCTCTCTCCCTTCCCTCCTCATCCCTCCTCCCTCCTTCCCTCCCTCCCTCCCGCCCTCCCTCTTTCCCTCCCTCTCCCTCCTTCCCTCCCGCCCTCCCGCCCTCCCCACCCACGCCCACGCCCCCGCCACCGCCCCGAGCACCGTGACACATTTCCGCCGTGACTCGGGCGTTATCGAGACGGATGCCAGAAAACGTTCTTCCACGCTCCATTTCCTTCCTTCTCTGTCTGTTTCTTTTTTCTCTCTCTCTTTCTCTGTGTCTTCTTTCTTTCTTTCGGTTCCGGGAAATGCGCCTGTCGTGTCATCCTCCGACAACTTATCTCCTTTCTTTTTCTTCTTTTTTTTCTCTTCTTTTCTTTATCTCTTCTCCCTCCTTCCTTCCTTTCTTTTTTTTCTTTTCTCTCTCTCTTCCCCTTCCTTCCTTTCTTTCTCCTCTTTTCTTTCTTCCTTCCCCCTCCTTTCTTTCTTTTCTCTCTCTCCCCCTCCCTCCCTCCACCCTCCGAATAATACACACACCCGCGTCAGGATGCGTCATTTGATCCGCATAATGGAAACGAAGTCGGAATCATCGGTTTCGAACTCCTCCGGGATATGATTTCGGACGGCGAAATTCGGAACCCGGATGAAGCCTACCTCCAGGACCCGCATTATCAGCTCCACGTTAATCAGATCCCGAAAAATATACGAGGAGGAATATTCCCCTTTTTTTCGCAACCGGCTCGGGGACAATTCTTTTTTTTTTTCTTTTTTTTTTTCTTACTGATCTGGACAATTTGAAAAATTAAATGATATTCAATATTCATATTTGTCTTTTCACAGAAATCTAGGTTTCATAAACGTAGAGAGAGAGAGAGGGAGGGGGAGGGAGGGAGAGGGAGAGGGAGAGGGAGAGAGAGAGAGAGAGAGAGAGAGAGAGAGAGAGAGAGACATACGACTGCATGATCCCCACAAAAACCGACTCCTTTCCCAGAGACTATTCTCGGACGTTATCTTTCACTTCCTCTGCCTTCTGTATCACGAGATATCACAGAACCACATCCGCCGGATATTTTTCCCTACCATTTGTTGCTTGAATCTCTTTCGTCGCGACATCTATTTCAAGCAGCCGGCGGACAGGGCACGATAGCGCCTCGTCACGTGACCCATCTTCCCCCCGGGACGCTGTGACGTCACCAAGGCTCGTGAGAATGGCCGCCCGCATCGAGAGCGTCTCCCGGCAGCCGTCTCATCCTGCAGTCCCGGTCTACGTGTCGGGGGCTGCGACTCGCACAGGCAACAGCGTGTCGGGGGCTGCGACTCCAAATGCCACAGCATCGCAATCAGCCCCGCGTACACCTGCGTCGGCCGCCGATGACGTCAGCTCAACAGCTCAGCATGCAGAGCCGGGTCCCATGAGACTGCCCGCGCATGATTCTATAATTAATCGCTCCTGGAAGACTGCCCGGTCGTCATGCAACGGTCGGGCGGTGGAAGAGTTTCAAGTTAAGCGTCAGCCCTGCGCACAAGCAACAGACACTCGCCCACAGACAGACAAAGAGGTAGATTCACACAGACGCAGGCAAGCAGACACAGACACACAGACAGAAAAACGCACAAAGACAGACAGACACACACAAACCGATTCACAGACACGAAAGTAAGCAGACAAAGGCACACAGACAGACTCACACGCACACAAAGTTCATACAAGTACTTATATAGACATTCCACGCACAAGCACACAAATTTCACATACATTCTCGTGCGCACAAATTCACATACACTCCTCTCTTCTAACACCCCCACCCCCAACCCCCACCCCACCCCCCTCCCCCCCTCTCGCCCCTGACAGGAAGCTAATTTCCTTTAATGGGATTTGTCGTCATGCAGAGAGGCTTTTTGACCCGGAGGTGTCGCTGCACGCCCACCCGACGCCGCCCATGACAAGGGGGCTCGGATGTAAGTGTGATGCATGGGCTCAAAGGCGGGGGGCAGGGGGGATAAGAGGAAAGGGGGATAGGAGGAAAGGGGGAAGGGGGGGAAAGGGAGGGAAGGGGGAAGGGGGAAGGGGAAGGGGGAAAGGGGACAGGGGGTAGAGGAAGGGGGATAGGGGAATAGGGGGAAGGGGGAAGGAGAAAAGGAGGAAGGGAGACAGGGGGAAAGGGGGAAGGAGGGGCAAAGTGATAGGGAAATGGGGTTACATACATAATGATCACCACAATAATAATAATAATAATAATAATAATAAGAAGAAGGAAAATAAGTGAAAATAACAACAAAAACCCCAACCACATCAAAGAAAAATCAAACATACATTCATCATAATTACCCGTACAATAATAACAACACGGCTATCAATCAAACCCACCAACAACTTATAAAACAACCGTTCCTTCACCCCCCTGCTTCCCCACTCCTACTACCTCCCTCCCCCTTCCCCCTCCACTCAAACAGGACCATCCACCAACCTACCCCCCACCCCCCACCCACCCCCTCCCCCTCCCCCCATGACAAATGAGGACGTGCAAAACCACCTCATCCCTCACCGCCCCTGATATCACGGGCAATCAACCTCATACTCGGACTGATTCCCACCCTCCCCTACTACCTCCTAACCCCCTCCCTCTCCACCCACCTCCTACCGCCTCCTCCATCCTTAAAGAGATGATTTAGCCTCATAATAATCGTCGATTTAATCCAATATTCCATTCCCCTCTTTCTCCCTCTCCCCCTCCTCCTCCTTACTCCTTCCTCCCTCCTCCTCCTCCCCTTCCCTCCTTCCTTCCTAAACGAACGTGAGACACGATGAAAATTAGCGTCGCCCTCCTCCCCTTCCCACCCACCCCCCCTCCCCACCCCTCATCCCCCTCTTCCGAAGCCCCCCCCCTCCCTCGACCCCCCCTCTTCCCATCCTCTTTTTCTTTTCCTTTATCTCCTTCGCTCAACCACCGGAATTTTCTCTTGAAACGAACTTCTTTCAAGTGTCTATTGAAGGCGAAGGATGGGAAGGAAGAGAGGGAGAAATTAGGAGGGAGGGAGGGAGAGAGGGGGAGGGGGAGAGAGAGAGAGAAAGGGAGATGGGGAGAGAGAGAGAGAAAGGAGAGGGGAGAGAGAGAGAGAGAGAGAGAGAGAGAGAGAGAGAGAGAGAGAGAGAGAGAGAGAGAGAGAGAGAGAGAGAGAGAGAAGTGAGGGAGACTTTGGCGAGTTCATTGAGACAAAAGCTTATATCTCAGGAGGAGGAGGAGGAGGAGGAGGAGGAGGAGGAGGAGGAGGAGGAGGAGGAGGAGAGAGAGGGAAAGAAAGATAAAGAAAGAAGATATTAATAAAAAGAAACATTAACATTAAACTGAGCACGACGGCAAAACGCATCCCCAAAAACAATGAAAAATAATAAAAAAGAAAGAAAGAAAGACAAAAACAGCAAACGAGTACACTTAGCATCAAGACCCACCAGTCCCCCCTCCCCCCTCCCCTCACCCCCAAAAAAAAACAACGACTCCAAACAACAACAACAAAACCCACACAACCCAAACGAACGCTTTTCATTCCCCCATCAGACCCCCTTCCCCCTCCCCCTCCCCAATTCCCACCTCCTCCTCCAACCATAAGTACACAAAAAAAAGACTCAAAAAAGAAAAAAAGGAAGAAAAAGAAAAGAAAGAAGAAAAAAAAAATACGCACGAAACTCCAAAAGAATCCAAGCCCGACCAAAGGATGGTGCTGCCATCTTGTGAGGATCCCCGCAAAGAAACCGACGGCTGCTATTAAGGAACAAGGTGAGGGTGAGAGCAAGGGTGAGGGTGAGAGCGAGGGCGATGGTGAAGGTGAGTGAGTGAGAGCGAGTGCGAGGTTAAGAGCAAGGGTGAGGGTATGGCTAAGGGTGAGGGTGAGGGTAAGAATGAGGGTGAGGATGACGACGAGGAGAGAGGATGGAGGGAGAAGAGAAGGGGAAAAGTGAGGAGGAAAGTGAAGGGAGAAGGTAGAAGGTAGAAGGTGAGGGCGCAAGGGGAAAGTAAGAGTGGGGGGGTAGGGGAGGAAAGTGAGTGGGTATAGGAAAGAGAAGAGAAGAGAAGTGACGAAGAAAATTAAAGAAAAGAAAAAAAAAAGATAAAAGAAAAAAAAAAAAAGAGACGAAACGAAGCGAAGCGAAACGAGGAGAGGAGGAGGAGGGGAGGGGAGACAGAGAGAAAGAGACGAAGCAAGGATTGGGGGCGAGGGAGGGCGCAGGTTTGTGTTAACACCTCCACGGACACCCACCAGCATCATCGCCGCCCCCGCCACACAGTGCAGGTCCTGTGGGCGAGCGTGAAGGCAGCTACTGTGGGGCTTCAACGACCTGCTGTTCTTTACCCCGGAGGTGAGAGGAGGCGGAGAGAAACGGGGTGCAGAAGGATAACGAAGGGGGAGGAAGCGGGGGAGGGGAAGAGGTGGACGTGCGTGTGAGAGTGAGAATAAGATAGGGAGGGAGGAGGGAGGGAGGGAGGGAGGGAGGGAGGGAGGAGGGAGGGAGGGAGGAGGGAGAGGGAGAGAGAGAGAGAGAGAGAGAGAGAGAGAGAGAGAGAGAGAGAGAGAGAGAGAGAGAGAGAGAGAGAGAGAGAGAGAGGAGAGGGAGAGGGAGAGGGAGAGGGAGAGAGAGAGAGAGAGAGAGAGAGAGAGAGAGAGAGAGAGAGAGAGAGAGAGAGAGAGAGAGAGAGAGAGAGAGAGAGAGAAATGTACCTACAAATCCACCAATTGCGTGAGCGGCTCTCCGTGTCTACCTTACCCTACCCTGACTCGACCCGATCAGCCCCCCCTCCCCCTAAAAAAAAGGAAAAAGAAAGAGAAAAAAGAGCGACGAAAGGGGAAAATGAGAAAAGAGAAAAGGGGAAAGGGGGAGAGGTGGGGGGTGAGAGGGGAAGGAGGAAGGTGGCATCGGTGGTCCCGTGAGAACCCCGTCCCCTGCGCCGCCAACGGGAGCTGTCGCCATGAGCTCGTGTCACTCTTAATTACTCTCGCGTCCAGGGCGATGCTATAAAACACATTAGCTCTTCCTCTACTTCGTAAGGAGGGTGACCAAGCACTCGGCGAAAGGATGCGGATTGGAAGAGGAGAATGGGGGGAGGAGGGGCGGGGGGAAGGAAGGATGGGAGGAAGGGTTGATGAGGGTGAGTGAAGTGAGGGTGGGTGGGTGAGTGGGAAGGAGGGAGGGATGGAGGGAAAATGGAGAGATGAAGGGAGGATGGGAGGGAAGGAAAGGTGGAGAGACAAAGGGAGGAAGGGAGGGAGGAAAGGAGGGAAAGATGGAGAGAGGAAGAAAGAGAGGGAGAGAGGAGAGCACCTTCCAACCCACCCTTTCGTCTCTCCACCACCTTATCTCGAAAAAGAAAATCATCAATCGAAATACTCAACGACCCTATTTTTAGCATCAAACCTCTCACAATCAACCTCTAAAAATAAAAGGAGGAGGAGAATACAAACACTTACTTTCCTCGCCTCAATCTCTCTGAAAGCCTCATCCTCGTCTCCCGAAACAGCTTCTACAAAACACAAGCAAGTTTCTCTCTCTCTCTCTTCGTGTGCTTCGCTCTCGCCATTTTTCTCCCCCGCCCACTAATCCTCTTCTCTATGGCTATTCTCCTCGCCTCGTCTCTCTCTCTCATCTCCTCGCATCGATTTTCTATCCATCATCGGTTCCATGCTGGTTGCTCATCTCCCCTCGCCTCCCCTCACTCACCTGCCCGCACTCATCTTCTCCCCTCACTCACTTACCTTTCCCCCTCACCTATATTCACCTTTTCCCCTTGCCCTCACTTTTCCCTTCACCTCTTCTCATTCATCTTCCCCCTCACCTCACGTCATTCACCTTTCCCCTCACTTCCCCCTTACCTCACCTCATTCACCTTCTCACCTCACCTCATTCACCTCTCAACTTCTCACCTCACTTCCCCTTCCTCACCTTCACCTCCCGCACCTCACTCACCTTCACCTCCCGCACCTCACCTCACCTTCACCTCCCGCACCTCACTCACCTTTCCCTCCCGCACCTCACCTCACCTTCACCTCCCGCACCTCACCTCTTCCCCTCACCTTCACCTCATCCATCTCGCCGCATCTCTCCCGCTTTCCAATAACGTTGAACCCCAGTATAATCGCCACAGAAAAGTGAAAAAAATAAACAAACAAACGAGGAAGAGGGAGGGAGGAGGGAGGAGGAGAAAAGCCACTATTCCAAGGAAAAAGAAAGACTGAAATACGAACGTTCGTTACGGAGAGAGAAAGAGAAAGAGAGAGAGAGAGAGAGAGAGAGAGAGAGAGAGAGAGAGAGAGAGAGAGAGAGAGAGAGAGAGAGAGAGAGAGAGAGAGAGAGAGAGAGAGAGCCAGTAGGCGAAGACTTTTCGAAAGAAGGGAGAACTTAGATCAAACTATCACGCTCCCCCCTTCCCTCCCTTACCCCAACCCCCTGATCCCCCCATTTGGTCTCCCTTTCCCTCTCCCTCCCACTATTCTATACAACCCAGATACGAAGGATGGAAGGGAGGGAGGGAGAGAGGGAGGAGGCGAGGGTGGACGGGAGGGGGAGAGCAAGGGATCGCGGGAAGGAAAGAGACAGAGAGGGCAGACAAGAAGAAGCAGAGAAGAACAGAGAGAAGAGAGACTGGGGAGGATTGGAGGAGGAGGAGGAAGAAGAAGAGAGGAGATGAAGTTTGGAAGGGAGAACTAGTATGGGGGAGGAGAGAGGGAGAGGAAAGGGAGAACTAGCATGGGGGAGGAGAGAGGGAGAGAAAAGGGAGAACTAGTATAGGGGAGGAGAGAGGCAGACGAATGGAGACGGAGAAGGGGGGGGGGCATCTCCCAGTCACCTCCCCGCCAAGCCCAGGCATCTCCCACAATGGACCAATTTGCCGCACGCCCTCTGATGAAGAAGGGAGAGGGGAGGAGGGAAGATGGAGGAGGAGGAGGAGGAGGAGGAGGAGAAGTAGGGAAGGAGGAGGAGAAGTAGGGAGGACAGGAGGAGGAGATGAAGTAGGGAGGAAAGGAGGAGGAGGACAGGGAAAGGAAGGTAATACAGAGGCACATATTGGAGAGAGAGGGAGAGACAGAGACAAAGAACAGACAGGAAACGGGAGAGAGGAAACTGGCAGGAAAATGATGGAAAAAAGGGGAGAAAAATCCGGACAATTTTCCCGAACTCGAATTTTTAAGGAGCAATAGTCACGAAGCAAAAAAAAAAAAAAAGAAAAAAAAAAAGAAAAGAAAAGAAAGAGAAAAAAAAAGGGGGGGGTGGTATTCAGTCGGCC
>NC_091566.1:36997061-37034561 GCF_042767895.1 Penaeus vannamei | reverse complement strand
AGAAGAGAAGAGAAGAGAAGAGACGAGAAGGAGAAGAGGAGAGAAGGAGGAGGAGAAGAGAAGAGAAGAGGAGATAGAGAAAAAAAAAGACAAAAGGAGAAAAAGAGAGAGAGAAAGAGAGGTAAACTAGAGTAGGAGAGGATAGCCTTAGCACTCTCTTCCGACGACCAGTCCCTAAGCCTTAACCCTTTCTCCCCTCGATACAAGGCCCGTGCGACTCCCAGCCCTAACGCAAGCCCGTCCCCTTACTCCATCCTCCCCTCACCCAATCCTGCCTTCCTTCCTCCTCCTCCTATTTTCCCTAACCTTCTCTGCCCTTCTCCTCCTCCTATTCCTATTTCCCCTGTCTTATTTGCCGCCTTTCTCCTCTTCCTCTTCTTTCCCTATCCTACCCCTACTTCTACTCCTTCTCCTTCTCCTCCTCCTCCTCCTCCTCCTCCTCCTACTTCCCTTCCTCCTCTTCTTCCTTCCCTTCCTCCTCCTCCTCTTTCTCTTCTTCCTCCTTCTCCTCTTCATCCTTCCTTCTCCTCCTACTTGTCTATATCAAGTGGCACTCGACAAACCAAGGGGTTCCCGTTTCTCGCATTGAGGGTGGAGTATAGATGAGTGGAAGGGGGGGGGGTGGACAGGAGGAGTGGGAGGGCCTCGTTCCCCTTCAGAATAGGAGCGTTGCGGGAATGGGGGAGAAGGAGGGGGAGGAGAAGGAAGGCGTGGAGGTTGTGGATTAATGCTAACAACGCTATGGCCTCCCTTCCCCACCACACTTGGGGTGGGAAGGGGTGTGAGAAACATTCTTTATTCCACAAGCAAGAGCAAATAACTCCCACCACCACCTCTTCATTCTCCCCTCTCCCAACAACTCCCTCCCTCTTCCCACCAACCCCACCACCCCCTCCCTCTCCTCTCCCCACCACCCCCTCCTCCCCATCAACCCTCCCTCCTCTCCCCTCTCCCCTCTCCCCACCACCCCTCCTCCTCCTCCTCCTCCTCCCCTCTCCCACCAACCCCTCCTCCTCCCCTCTCCCCACCACCCCCTCCTCCTCCTCCTCCCTCTCCCCACCAACCCCTCCTCCTCCTCCTCCCTCCTCCTCTCCCCACCAACCTCCTCCTCCTCCTCCCCTCTCCCACCTCCTCCTCCTCCTCCCCTCCCCACCACCCTCCTCCTCCTCCTCCCCTCTCCCCACCAACCCCTCCTCCTCCCCTCTCCTCCCCCACACAAGACAATGTCGATTAATAGACCGCGGGAACCCGAGACGGCCCCGCAAACGTTGCTCAATGTGAACGGATAACTGAATACCGAAGATCGTTTAAACGTTTCAAGTACCGTTGTCACTGACCTCGACCCCGTGACAACTGGGTAACCTACATCATCACCATCACCATCACCATTATCATCATCATAATAATAACAACACCATCCCCATTACCATCACCATTACCATTATTATTATCATTCTCATCATCATAATAATAACAATGACAATGACAATAATAATAATAAATAATAATAATAATAACAATAACAATAATAATAATAAAAGCAATAACAATAACCATTATAATCAACATCCTCAGAATGTTGAGAGAGAGATTACGTTCCCCATTACGGAATCTGGAACCTTGTGGAAAAGTTTTCTATTCACAAAATAGAGAGAAAAAAGTCGAAATCTCTAGAACGTGTGGAAAGGCTGCACAGGTTACCTCCTCCTTCCCTTCTCACCATAAAATACCCCAACCTCTTTATTCTCTCCCCTGCCTCCCCCCTCCTTTGGCACTTCCTCTCCCCTCTCCCCACCACCTCCTTTCCCCCTCTCCCAACAACTTCCTCATCCCCTCTCTCCACCTTCACCACCTCCCCTCTCTCCCCACCTACTCCTCCTCCTCCCCTCTCCCCACCACCTCCTCTTCCTCCTCCCCTCTCCCCACCACCACCACCTCCTCCTCCTCCTCCCCTCTGCCCACCAACCCCTCCACCTCCTGAGTTCCCTCCTTTGGTACAGCCTCCATCCTACTTCCCTCCCTTGGCACGTGCGCCTCATCTGCTTCCCTCCTTTCGAACACAGAACCCGGCATTGCCCTCCCCGGATAGGTATTTCCCTCTACTTCCCTTCATTATATTCCCTCCTACACTTCCCTCCCTTACTTCCCTCCCTCGGCATAGGTGCTCCCTCCCCCCCTTTCAACTTCCGGCAAGAGTGGTGGTTTGGCCTGCCCCATTCCCCCCTCCCCTGCCCCTGTATCTTTTGTTTATCTGCGGGAACACGTGTGAACCGTGCGTGCGCGTGTGTGTCCAACGGTAAGCACCGCCGTGAGCGTGTGAGTGTGAGAATGTGAGAGTGTGAGAAAGAGTGAGAGTGGGTGAGTGGGTGCGTGAGTGGGTGCGTGAGTGGGTGCGTGAGTGAGTGAGTGAGTGAGTGTGTGAGTGTGTGTGTGTCTGTGAGTGTATCTGTGAATGTGAACGTGAGTGTGAGTGTGTGCGCGCGCGCGTGCATTTACCTGCGTCGGCGTGAGTGTTTACATGAGTATGCGCCTGCATAAAACCATGCACTTAAATGTCTTTGTGTGCATACTTGTGTGTGGCCGTGTCGTACAGCTAGTCATGCACCAGTATACGTAGAAAGGAGATGGGAGGGGAGGGGAGGGGAGAGAGGGAGGAGGGGATCAGACGGAGAACGAAAGAGAGGGGGAGTCCGAAGAGTAAGGGGCGAGGGGAGGGGAGAGGAGAGGGAGGGGGATGTTAGAATTGTAGCACACAGTCGAATTATTTATTAACGCAGGCCTTGTGACGACGTGCAATTAACAGCGCCCGAAGTATCGAACACGGCGGCGGCGGCGGCGGCGTGTGCGCGCCGCCGCTCAGTCACGTATGGGGCCGAGAGTGCGTGCGAGCGAGCGGAAGTGGGGGCGATGGCGAATAATTATAAATGGGAGTGTTTCTAAGCCCATGAGAGGAAGGGCAGTGGAGCGAGAGGTAAGGAGAAAGATGCAGAGAGGGAGGGAGGGAGAGAGGGAGAGAAGGGAAAGGGAGAGGGAAGGAGAAGTGGAGGGGAATGGGAAAGGGAGAGGGAGAGGGAGGGAAAAGGAGAAGTGAAGGTGGAGGGGAAAGGGAGGGAGGGAGGGAGAGAGTGGAGGAGGGAGGGGAAAGGGAGAGGGAGAGAGAGGGGTGAGGGGAAAGGGAGAGGGAGGGAAGGGAGAGGGAGGGAGGGAGAGGTGGAGGGGGGGGGTAGTGCGTAGGCTGCAGAGGAGATCGATGCCAGTGGCGCCGTGTGGGAGAGTACTCCAAGGGCGGAAGGGAGAGGCAAGACGGGAGGGCAAGGGGGGAGGGGGGAGGGGGTGCTAGGGAGGGCCAGACGGCACCACCAACACTCGCACCATGCTACCTCCCTTATCCCCCCCATCTCTACCCCACCCCATCCCCCCACTCCCACGTCCACTCCCTCCTCCTGTTCCAACCCCACCCCAGCCCACCACCCCACCACCCCCTCCCACCCCTTGACCAACGCACAGCCGCCCACGCCTATAGTCCGCTGACGCCCACACGCTCGCTCGCTCACGAAGGGGAGCTAATTAGGGGGCGAGGAAGGAAAGGCGTGGGGGGGGGGGGCGCAAATCACAAAAAGAAAGAAAGAGAACACGAAGCTAAAACAAAAAACAAAAAACAAAAAAGAAAGAGGAAGGCCAGAGAATGAGAACAAGAAAATAAAGAAAAAACAAGTGACAAAAAAGCGAGAAAAAAAGAAAAACAAAGAAAAGAAAGTAGGAAACAAAGAAACAACGAAGAAACGGTAAAATACACAAAGCAGAAGAGATAAAAAACAAAGAAAAGAAAAAACTATAAAATATAAAGAAAAAAAAGAAAAATGAAATCAAACCACACAAAGAAAGAAAGAAATAGAAACAAAACACAGACGAAAAGGCCAAAGAGACACACACACACACACGAAGAGGACAGAGAATCGGACTACCTTCCTCCAACTACTTGCTTCCTGCATAATAAATGGAAGCAAAAACCCGCCACCACAGCTGCGCCAAACATATGTCGGCCATAAACACCTTCCCATCGAAGACACCTGCACATGATCAATAAAATAGGCCTACGAAAAGGGGAGAAAGAGGGGAAAATGAGAGAAAGAGAGAGGGGGATATATAAGAGGATAAGGAAGGGGAGAGGGGGTTGGGAAGGAGGGGAAGGGATGGTGGGGAGGGAGAGGGAGAGGAGGGAGAGGAGAGGGAGAGAGAGAGAGGGAGGGAGGAGAGAGAGAGAGAGAGAGAGAGAGAGAGAGAGAGAGAGAGAGAGAGAGAGAGAGAGAGAGGACAGAAATGATTGCGTACCGATGCTACTAATGAGATGTATTCCCTTCTCATATTTCCCAGTCTCTCTCTCTCTCTCCCTCTCCCCCCTCTCTCTCTCTCTCTCTCTCTCTCTCCCTCTCTCTCTCTCCCTCTCTCTCTCTCTCTCTCTCTCTCTCTCTCTCTCTCTCTCTCTCTCTCTCTCTCTCTCTCTCTCTCTCTCTCTCTCTCTCTCTCCCCCCATTCCAATCGGCACATTCCCGAATTCCGAAGCGACCAGATGCCACTTCCTCTCTACGGATCCACAATTAACCGATGACAATGTCTCTCTAAACTTTGGTCTCCTGGCAACTCAAACCCCCTTCCTCCCCTCCCCTCCCCCGTAATCTCCCCCCTTCCCCTACCCAAACAATCCTCCTCTCCTCCTACCCCCTTCCCCTACCCAAACAATCCTCCTTACCCCCAAAGCCCCTCCACTACCCCTACCCCAACCCCGTTCCCCTTTTCCTACTTCCCCTTCCTATACCTTAATCTCCCACTACCCCAACCCCCTTCCCCTTTCCCTACCCAAAATACACTCCCCCAACCCAATTCCCCTTTCCCCCACCTCCCCTTCCCTTACCCAAAACCCTTCCACTATCCCCCTACCCCAAACCCCCTTCCTCCCCTTACCCTTAACCAAAGCACCTTCATCCTCCCTACCCCTCCCCTTTCCCTACCCAAACCCCTTCCCCTTTCCCTTTTCCCCCACCTCAACCCCCTTTCATTTCCCCTTTTCCCCCCACCCTCAACCTCTTTCCCCTTTCCCCCCCACCTCAACCCCTTTCCCATTTCCCCTTTTTCCCCCCTTCAACCTCTTTCCCCTTTCCCCCCACCCACGCCCAAACCCCAACAGCCCACGCTCCAGCCGCACGCTCTCTCCTGTTTACAACAATTAAGTCAACAAGCAACTGTACTTCAAGTGGCTTATTGGGCTCCCATTGCACCGGCTTATTCAGCTGTCTGCGTGTGATTATAATGGCGCTTTTATGGACTATGCACATTCAGGAACAGGCGCGCAGGCAAGGCACACACACACACACACACGCGCGAATACGTACGTACATACATACATACATTCGCATTTCGAGTGTTGGTTGGGTTTGTTCCTTTTTCTTGTCTGATTTGTTTTCTTTTCATAAAAGTTTTACTTTTGTTCTTATTTATTTTTTTTCTTAGTCTGCTCTCTCTCTCTCTCTCCCGTTTCTTATTTCTCACTTTGCTCCTTTTGTGTTTTTTTTCTTTTTATTCTTCTCTCGCCCCCCCTTCCTTATGCCTTTTATCTTTTCTCTCACTTTCCCCTTTCTTTCTTCTTTCCTTCTCCATCACTTTTCTCTTTCTCTATCTCCTTTTCCTCTAACTCTACGGTTTCTCTTTTCGCTTCCTCTTCTCTCATTCCACTCTCTTCCATCTTTTTTTCTCACTCCCTTCTCTTATTTCCTTTTCTTCTCTCCTACTCTTCCTCCTATCACTGGCTCCTTATCCTTAGTCTCTTCTCTCCCTTGCTATCTCCCCTCTTTCCTATTTCCCCTTCACCCTCCCTTCATTATCTTTTCCCATCTCCCTCTTCCCCATATCTCACCCTCACCCTCAAAATTCCCCCGGGTACACCAATCTCCCCTCCCCCCCCCTACCAACGCCCCCCTGTCCCTCACCCTTTCCTGACGACCCCGTTAATCCCCCCCTCAACTATCTCCTACCCCCCCCACCCCATCCCCGCCCACCACCCTCCCCCTCCTCCCCCGCGTCTCCAATCTGCTGCTCCCTTGAGGAAAAAGCAAGAGAGGGACTGATGAAGGGTTGTTACAGGAAGAGGGGAAAGCTAGGGTGCCGGGGCATCTATGTCAACGGGGGGAGGGGGGGAAGGGGAGGGGGATAAAGGTATGGAAAGAGGGGAGAAAGGGAGGGAGGGGAGGGGAGGAAAGGGGAAGGGGAATGAAGGGAAAGGAAGGAAAGGGTAAGGAAAAGGGTAAGCGGAAGGGTAAGGGAGGGAAGGAGAGGAAGGAAATAGAAGGAAATTGAGGGAAGGGGAGGAGAGAAATAATGTTTACGTGTGTGTATGTGTGCGTGCGTGTGTGTGTGCATCATGCGTGGACAGAGTGCGGGCGCCAGTAAAAAATAAAGACATAAAAAGCCAAACAAGATGACGCAGGCCCGGCCATAACACAACACGCACAAACACTTTACTCCATATAACGACCACTTCCCAAATCGTTCCCCTCCCCCCCCCTACCTCCCCCCCTTCCCTCTCCCCAGCCAATAACAGCACAACATCACGACCATTCGCCTGTTAACGGTTTCATTAACGACCGCCCGCCGGCCACATGGTTAAGCAGAGGTTACACACATATGGCATATGACGACGGCCGCCTCCCCCCCCCGTCCCCCTCTTCACCCCCCCCCTCCTCACCCATCGAGACGATCTCAATTACCCGATATTACGCGAACATCGACATACCGACGCTGGGATCGCGATGGCCGGTTGCAGGCGCCGAGGATAAGGGTTCTGGAACATTCCGCCGCGACCGTTATCCTTCCCTCGATTTAATTGCACGGAGGGAATCGCGAGGTTAACTTTGGCGCGAGTGGCGAAAATGGCGCCTTCTGTCGCGCCGCTGGAAAGTTTGTATTTTCTTCATGTTTCATTTTTTATTTTCATTATTATTATTACGCTTGTTGTCTTCATGTTTCATTAAAAAATATATTTTTCTATTATTACTCTTGTTGTCTTTCGATGTATTTTTTAAAAAGATTACCGAGAGGTTCATTATATATATATATATATATATATATATATATATATATATATATATATATATATAATGGTAACTCTCAACTGCATTATCAATTTTCCAAACAACTTTTGTACATTATCCACATTTTCCCCATAATTGGAAAACCATATCTTCTACTAGCTTCCATTACCACAATACACTAGAAACTGCACCTATTATTTATCTACAGAGTTCACAAACCTCTCCTTTTCGACTTACAAACTATAACCCTCCCCTCTCACCTCGAGGCAAAAACAACATAAACCCCAGTATCCTTCCGTAGCCTTTAAGGTCGCAATTCTCAGAAATATTTACCTGAATGCGTCACGGTTTTAACAGCTGACTGACTATCAATTCCGAAGATATGCGGTTACTATGGCAACTGCGGTAACATCAACACGTACCTGTGGACAAAAAGAAAAAAAAGTACGTTAGTGTGTTTTATAGATTATGCAACAAGTAATTCATCAAGTGAAAGATGCATTTGTAAATAATGAGAGTAAAAAAGAATAACGATAATGGTAGTCATAACAACGATAATAATGATGGCAAAAACACGAAAATGATGATGATGACAATGGTGATGAAGTTGATGATGATGATGATGATGACGATGATAATGACAATGACGATGACGACGACGATGATGGTAGTAATAAGAGTAATAATAGTAATAATAATAATAACAATAACAATACGATAAAAATAAATAGTACGTCATTACGCTGCTTTGGATATGATTAGCGTTATCGTCACTTGATAACGTCACCGCAAACAAATTCTATATCAGATAACAACATTCCAGTCAAACAAGGACAAGGCAATTGGGTGAATATACAATAAACACAACGAAAAGGGACACGAAAACAGCAAAACCTAGCTTAACCTAACCAACTCTCAAATGTCGCACGAAGCAAAACACAAATGCAAAGGTCAATAGAGGTTAAGAGAAGTCAGACCTCGGTGAGAGGGGAGGGGAGAGGGGAGAAGAGAGAGAGGGAGAGGGGAGAGAGAGGGAGAGGGAGAAGAGGAGGAGGAAGGAGGACGAAACAGCTCTCACCACCGAATGAGTAAGCGCATAAAAAGGAGCTGACCAACCGTTCTGCGAGCAAGGAGGAAGGAAAAACAATTCGTGATCAGCTGTTTTTTATCGGCGCGTCACACGGGCACACGGCGTGCCACTTTAGTCCTTCTGCTCCCACGGCCAAAGGCTGAGAATCCCGTGAGGCTGTCCCGAGAGCGATGGGTCCCTCACTCAACGTATGTCCGTCGGCCAATTAAGACCAACGCGAAGCGGGGGGAGGAAAAAATTGTTTTGATTACCTTATTAACGGATACTGCCGGCGCGCACATGCATGCAACATACGCACATACTTGATCGAGATGAGAGAAAACAAACAGTCAAAACGCAAACACGCAAAAACCTACAAATCGAAACCACCGCGGGCGATTCCCCGAGGAGAACGGCGGATGGCACTTAAGCGACGCCCCCACGTCCCCCAAAGCGGCTTACGGCCCAAGTTCAGAGACTTTAAAAAAGCCTGTGGCGGAAGCCGGGGCCCCTCCAGGCCTCGCAGGAGCCGCTATATCAAGCTCTCTTTCCTATAAGCGTAACACATGGGCCTTGCTCCCGGAGTCATTGCTCGTAGCGGGCGGGGCGAGGCATGCTCCGGCATACATTACGGGGCGGGCGGCGCTGCGGCTCGTGATACGGCCAATGGGGCCGCTTATTTACAGGCCTCAGCGCCTCGGCGTCTGCGAAACATCTTCACGCCCGTGTTGATCACCGCGCGGCTTCGGGGGCGGCCGCCGCCGTCTCCCTCCCGCCCGCCAAACAAGAGGTCAGCACATTCGCCATGCGGCCGCGGCCTCAGTCGCTTTCTTTGTGCATATCAACTGTGCTGGTGCGCGTGCGTGCGTGTGTTCGCGCACGTGTTTTCCACGGTTAGAGTTGTCTCCACAACTACTTTACGACTGAGCAAATGGTCTTAAGGAGAGCGTCTCCAGGAAGTGCCACTACGCATTAGGTGCAAGAAACCTCTTGCAGCCTGCACGTCCTCCTTCAGACGCACAAAAGCGAACCAACAAAGCCAAACAAGTCATCATGACCACCAAAAAAAGCCATCAGCGAGCATGCACAGCTCATGCATACAAGCGCATCCGCCACGATGACCCAAGCGCGACTACCGCTGACACCCGAGACATGAATAGAAACCACGCGAGACCGAGAACCCTCGCTCGGGCTAATATGCCACTGACAAGAACATGACACAGGGCGACAAGGCGAGTCATGCTGGCTTCATTTCACGCTCAAAAGACGCGGTTGCCAATTGAACCGCCTCTGCCACCCTTGCTCCTTCTCTCCTGGGGAAGGCACAGGGAGAGGGACGCTGAAACACGGATACGTACAGAGGGACTGGGAATGTAGGTAAGTAGGTAAAGAGATGGAGATATAGAGAGGAAGGGAGAGGAAGATAAAGGGAGGGAGAGTGAGAGGGAGAGGGAGGGAGAAGGGGAGGAAGAGGAAGAGAAAGAGGGAAAAGAGATGGAAGGAGGGAGGGAGAGAGAAAAAGAGAGAGAGAATGCAAGACAGAGCCAGCGAGCGAGCGAGCGAGCGAATGGCCCTCCAACCATCCAAGAGACAAACAGAGAAAGACAAAAAGGAGAACTTAGAAAACAAAAGAAAGGAGGGCCACCCCGCACAGCATCCCCAGCCCCCAGCAGGACAACCGCCAAGAATGCAAAATCCGCAACATGCAACATGTGGCCACCCGGACCTTGCTGCACACATAAACATGCACGCCCCGGGGTTGCGGAGGGCTCGACGGGGGAGGAGGGGGCGGAGGAGGAGATGGAGGACGGGGGGAGGGGAGGGGGTGCGGGTAGGTAACGCACGCGATACGTTAGGAAGCGAAATGCAGCGAAATGTGCAAAAGTGGCCAATATTCGGTGCAATAAAGGCAGGAAACCGAGTCAAAGGAAATACGAACAAAGATCAGTATTTTTTTTTTTTTTTTGGGGGGGGGAGGAGGTGAAAGGGAATTAATGGGAAGAACAGGGGGAGAGGGGTGGAGGAAGAGGAAGGGGGAAATAACAGGAAGGATGGGAGAAGAGGACGGAAGGAACAGAAAGGAGGGCAAAAGCGAGGGAAAAGGTGCAGGGAGAAGGAGGGAAGGAAGTGGGAGGAGGGTAAGGCGGGGAAAGAAGGAAGCAAGGGAGGAGGAGGGGATGGGTGAAGAAAGGAAGTGGGAAGAAAGAGGAGGGGAGGAAGAAAGCGAGGAAGGAGAAGGAAGCGGTTAAAAATATATGGAGAGAAAGAGACGGAGAGAAATAAAAGCGAAAAAGGAGAAAGAGAAGGGAGAAGAAAGTAAGACCAAGAAGGGGGAGACGGGAGAGGGAATCAGCTGATCTCCAAGCAACACTGGCGGACGGACGAATAATTGCAGACACTACCCTCGCCAATGCAGTAATTAGCGCGCACTAATGAAACAAAGGAAAATAATGAGTAAACAGGGTAAAGTTAACGACGAGGGATAAGTGAAGGGAGCATACAAAACAGAGAGAGTGTGGGAGGAGAGGTAGAGAGGAAGAGAGAGTGTGGGAGAAGGAGAGGTAGAGAGGGAGGAGGAGGGAGGGAGGGAGGGAGGGGGGAGGGAGGGAGGGAGGAGGGAGGAGGGAGAGGGAGAGGGAGAGAGAGGAGAGAAAGAGTGAGAGAGAGAGAGAGAGAGAGAGAGAGAGAGAGAGAGAGAGAGAGAGAGAGAGAGAGAGAGAGAGAGGGGGAGGGAGAGAGGGGGAGGGAGGACGAGAGGGAGAGGAGAGGAGAGGGAGAGGGAGAGAGGAGAGGGAGAGAGAGAGAGAGAGAGAGAGATAGAGATAGAGATAGAGATAGAGATAGAGATAGAGAGAGAGAGAGAGAGAGAGAGAAAGGAGGGAGGGAGAGAAAAAAAAAGAAAAAGAGACGGAAAATGAATGCATCAAAGTTTACAAAGTAGGAAGACTAAAGAGAATTGATGAAAGCTATTCCAGGGTGAGGAGTAGGGATATAAAGAAATGCTGAACGGATAAAAATGAGGAATGTGGAATGAACTGAATTAATGAGGGAAGGGAGGGAGGAAGGAGGAGGGCAGGGAAGGGAAGAGACGAAGGAAGAAGGGAAGGAGAGAGAGAGAGAGAGAGAGAGAGAGAGAGAGAGAGAGAGAGAGAGAGAGAGAGAGAGAGAGAGAGAGAGAGAGAGAGAGAGAGAGAGAGCGAAAGAAAGAGAGAGAAGAAAGAGAAGAAAGAGACAGAAAGAGATAAAGAGAGAGCGAAAGAGAGTGTGAGTGTTCGAGGATACCAGGGAGAGAGGGTGCGAAGGAGAGAGGGAGAGGGTGCAAGGGAACGGAAGTTAAGCGAGGCCAGCGTGACCTGGAAAAGCGGCCGGACAGGTTATCAGGTCCTGGGAAAAGGGGCGTCCCTCGCAACGCATATACATGACCGACGAGTAGAGGTGTATGGAGGAAGGGGGAAGGGGAGGGAAGGTAGGAGAGAGGGAGGGAAGGTAGGAGAGAGGAGGAAGATAGGAGAGAGGGAAGGGAAGATAGGAGAGTGGGAGGGAAGGTAGGAGAGAGAGGAAGAGGGAAGATGAAGAGGGATAAGTAGAGAGAAAGAGGGGAGAGTTGTACGGCGGGAGGGAGAATGATAGGAAAAGGCAGAAAGGGGAGGGAAGGTAGGAAAGAGGAACAGGGATAAGTAGAGAGAAAGAAAGGGAGAGTTGCACGGAGGAAGAGGGAGAAGGGAAAGGGAGAGGGATAGGAAAAGAGAGAAGAAGAGTGTCGCGAAAAAGGGAGAACGAGGAGAGGGACAGGAAGAGAGAGAGAGGGGGATAGGAAAGGGAGGAGTGTCGCGAAAAGGGAGAACGAGGGTAAGATTAAGAAGAGCGAGAAGGGAGAGAGGAAGGGATGAACGAGAACGTACGAGAACGTGGATAGGGTTGAGGGGAAGAGAAGGAAGGGGAGAAGAGCCACCTACACCACGTGGGATATACCGGTATTGTGCAACGAAGGATCATATATCTCCTACACCCTCCAGTACACCTATTCCTTTACCTTCTACGACAACCTATTCGCAGGGTCATATAATATTCTAAATATTCCCTCCATGCAATTTTTTTCTTCTTAAATGACCCCCCCCCCTCACACTTACACTTTATTTTCAGATTATTCACATACCACAATCCATGATAAAAATGAACGAGTGAGAGACACACCATTGCCACTACCATCCGCCACAGGGAACGACCACCCAAAGCCATCTCACCATAAAATCACCATACGAATGCCCCTTTAACCACGACGCCCAAAGACCACATCCCTGCCGCCCACCACAGTCCGCCCACGACCTGCCGGAAGGGAGGGAGGGAGGGGAAGGGAGGGCAGGGGGAGGAGGGGTGGATCTCCATACGATACCGTGGGTTCTTTTAATCTCCCTTTTTCTAAAAATATATTCGTGAGACCTCCATTCCCCTCCCTTTATCCTCCTATTTCCTTCCTATTCCCCTCCCTTTCTCCTCCCATTTTCTCCCTATTCCCCTCCCTTTATCCTCCCATTTTCTTCCCATTCCACGCCATTTCCTCCCAATTTCTTCCATCTTTCTTAAATACCATTAACGCGATACCATCTGCCCTACATCCCTAGAGCGCAAATCAGGGCCGGCCGCCGCACGCACCATTAACTCTGCGGTCTATTAGTTGCCGCGGCGATGGAATGATGGAGAATCACGCTCCCCTTGCCAAACCTGCCATACACACGCGCACGCACGCGCCCTCTCTCTCTCTCACACACACACACACACACACACACACACACACACACACACACACACACACACGTGCATATATAAAAGATGATTTAGGATCTACTCGCGTCCAAGACGGCATCGCTTCTCCGTTATCGAAGTGAATACCTCTGTCCTTTCACCTTTTTCTTGTGTTGCCTCCGTCCACAATCATATTTTCTAGGATTTTATTCCTACTTCCTACTTCCTCGCGCTTTCTCTTAACCCTATCCACCGAAAGACGGGGGAAAAAAACCCAACGGACAAACCCCAAAGGACAAACCCTCAGGACAGAGCAGGGTCGCGGCACTGACGAAAGGTAAACAAACCAAGAAGGAGAGAGACAAGGAGAAGGACCCGGCGGCACTGGCACTCCATCCTCACACTCCCTAGGACCACCGTGAGGGCCGAGGGGCGTGGAGGAGAGGTGCCAAAGAAGGAGAGACAAGGAGAAGGACAGGCGGCACTGGCACTCCATCCTCACACTCCCTAGGACCACCGTGAGGGCCGAGGGGCGTGGAGGAGAGGTGCCAAAGAAGGAGAGACAAGGAGAAGGACAGGCGGCACTGGCACTCCATCCTCACACTCCCTAGGACCACCGTGAGGGCCGAGGGGCGTGGAGGAGAGGTGCCAAAGAAGGAGAGACAAGGAGAAGGACAGGCGGCACTGGCACTCCATCCTCACACTCCCTAGGACCACCGTGAGGGCCGAGGGGCGTGGAGGAGAGGTGCCAAAGAAGGAGAGACAAGGAGAAGGACAGGCGGCACTGGCACTCCATCCTCACACTCCCTAGGACCACCGTGAGGGCCGAGGGGCGTGGAGGAGAGGTGCCAAACCGCTCGTGATGGGAAGGACAATGGCGGTCGTGTTGGGGGAGGGAGATAAACCATCACATCCTGATGCCACCACACAGGCACTCCATTGACCTGCGCCTCCCTCGACCTGCGTCCACACTCACTCGCTCTCATGAGGAGGGAGAGGGAGAGGGGCAGGGGTAGGGGGGGGGCACGGGGAGGGAGAGCGAGAGAGCGATAGCGATAGCGATATATATCATATATATGTATGGAGAGGGAGAGAATGGGAGAAAGGGGAAGGGGAGAGAGAGAGAGAGAGAGAGAGAGAGAGAGAGAGAGAGAGAGAGAGAGAGAGAGAGAGAGAGAGAGAGAGAAGGCGAGAGAGGCGAGAGCGAGAGAGAGAGAGAGAGAGAGAGAGAGAGAGAGAGAGAGAGAGAGAGAGAGAGAGAGAGAGAGAGAGAGAGAGAGAGAGAAAACTCCTACTTCTGCCTCTGAGCCCGGTTGGCGTCAAGGAAATGCAAAATTCGGCATTTCCCTTCTCTCCACCCCAGGCCACTTTCCATAAGTTTCCCCCAGTCATTACCGCCCCGCCCCTCCCCCTCCCCTCCCCATCTCCCCTTCCTCCTGTATCATCCAATATCCTTTTCCATCCTCCTCCCTCTCCCTAACACCCCCCTCACCCACTCAATATTCCACCCCCTCTCCTCCGTTATTACCCCCCTTTTTTCACGTCGTATTTTTATCATACCGGTATCTCTCTGCCGTTATCAGGGAGTTAGGGGTTCCCCCATGCACGCACGCACAGAAAATTCCCCCTCCTCCACCCCCCATCTCTCTCCCTCTCCCTCCCTCCTTTCTCTTTCGCTAAACTTCCGCTTCTCCTCTATCTTTCTCCTTCTTTCCTTCTCTCTCTTTCTAACTTCTTCATCTTCTCTTTCTTTAACCTCTCTTTCCTTCTCTCTCTTTCTAAATTCTTCTTCTGTCACTTTAACCTCTCTCTCTCGCTCTCTTCCTTTCTTTCTTTCTTCCTCCCTCCCCCTTCGATCATGAATGGCGTCCTTCTCATCTTTCCTTACTCTCATTCACTTTCCCTTCCTCACATAACCCTTTCATCACCTGGGCTTACTTAATTACTCCCCCCCTCCCCCCCCCCCATTCCGTTTTTCGCAGCTGCGTGACGTCCGTCCCTCGCCATTCCTATTTTTTTCCTCCTGCTTTTTATATTCCCTTTTATATTTTTGTCTCCCCCTATCTTCGCCTAGATAAGAGAAATCCGGTTGGGGTGGGGGGGGTGATATAAAACGAATATCGTAACGGCGGGGTAAGGGTCCAATGCGACTCTCTCTCTCTTCTCTTCCTCTTTCTCCCACTCCCTCTCCCTCTCCTTCTCCTTCTTCTCCCTCTCTCTTTTCTTCCTCCCTTCTTCTCCCCGTTTGTGTGTGTGTGTGTGTGTGTGTCTCTCTTTCTCACTCTCCCTCCTTCCCCACTCCCCCCCTCTCACTCTCCCCCTCTCACTCTCCCCCCCCCTTTCTCTCTCTCTCTCTCTCTCTCTCTCTCTCTCTCTCTCTCTCTCTCTCTCTCTCTCTCTCTCTCTCTCTCTCCCCACTCCCCCGTCTCTCTCTCCCTCCCCCACTCCCGTCTCTCTCTTCTCTCTCCCTTTCTCCCATTCTCTCTCTATATATACATGCAGCACAGCATATGCAAATCATCCTCTACACTCAAGAGGTTATTACGTCTTTATCTTTCCCCCTCTCCTCATCTCATCACTCTCCTCCCCTTCCTCTCTTCCCTTCTCTGATTGTCCTACTCCCTTTAAACCATTTCCTTTCTGCCTCTCCCTCTCTTCCTCGTTCGTTTCTACTACTACTCCCATATTTTTCTTTCGCTGTCACAATCATCTCCGCTTTCTAAATCCTCCTCTTCATAGCGTGCCTCAAGACCCTGCTTTCTGTTCCTCCAAAGATGAAAGCATCCCAGACAAACAACAATTGCCAAATTCCAACAAACAAGCAGCGCCAAATTCCAACAAACAACAATCGCCAAATTCCAACAAACAACAATCGCCAAATTCCAACAAACAAGCAGCGCTAAATTCAAACAAACAACAAGAGTATAATTCAAAGAAACAAGCAGCACAATATTCAAACAAACAACAGGAGCAAAAAGTAAACAAACACGCACAAGATGTAAACAAACAACCGCCAAATTTAAACAAACAACAGGAGCAAAATGTAAACAAACAAGCGCCAAAGTCAAACAAACAACAAAAACAAAATTCAAACAAACAACCGAGCAATCACACAAACAAACAAAATCTCCCTCCCTTCCCACTAGGCATTCCTAGCGGTTCATAAAGTGGCACTGGACATAACCTATCCTAACCTAGCACACGAGAGCAGGCCCTCTCAGCCAACACCCTAAATGAGCTGGCACCCTGATCGGAGACTCTTAGACGGCACCCTGAAATGATACTCCTAAGAGCCAGCGCCCTGATATGGCACCCTAAAAAGCAGGCACTCTCATATGGCACGCTGAAATGGCACCCTAGAAAGCAGGCACTCTCACATGGCACGCTGAAATGGCATCCTAGAAAGCAGGCACTCTCACATGGCACGCTGAAATGGCACCCTAAAAAGCAGGCACTCTCACATGGCACGCTGAAATGGCACCCTAAGAAGCAGGCACTCTCACACAAGACGCTGAAATCGCACCCTAAAAAGCAGGCACTCTAACATAACACGCTGAAATGGCACCCTGACCCGAGCAAAGGGCGAGCGAGTGGCACCGAGGGGCCAGTGCCACGTCGGCGGGGAAATTGCGGCCAAAGGAAAACTTCTTCGAGTTGATTAACCTTTCAGGGCGCCAGACGGGGGTCGAGGCCGTCGATTCCTTCGCTCCTTTCCAACAATAACACCCTCGGGATTCCTCGGGTTTTATTACGTTTCTTCGCCGGACACTCAGGCTCTCTTTTATTTCTTTCTTGATATCAGTTGTTTGTTTGTTTGTTTGTAGTAGGCCTACCTGTTCATTCATTCATCCATCCTTGTCTTTTTGTGTCTTTTTTTTTGTAGTAGGCCTACCTGCTTTCTGTGTATTTATGTTGTTTTTTGCTTTTAGTAGGCCTACCTGTTCATTCATCCATCCTTCTGTCTTTCTTTGTCTTTATGTTTTTATGTTTGTTTAGTAGGCCTATCTGTCCATTCATTCCATCCATCCTTCTGTCTTTCTTTCTGTGCCTTCATGTGTCTTGTCTGTATGTTTGTTTAGTAGGCCTACCCGTTCATTCATTCATCCATCCTTCTGTCTTTTTTGTGTGTCTTTGTGTGCCTGTCTGTCTATTTGTCCGCCTCCTCATTTCCCCCTCTCACCTATTCACTGAAGCGCAACCGGGACGCAAAATACAAAAGATGAGGAGGATGACTCAACCTCATCAACGTATGCCTTTAGCGCGAGGAGGAGGAAGAGGAGGAGGAAGAGGAGGAGGAGGAGGTGGGGTAAGAGGAGGAGGAAGAGGAGGAGGTGGAGTAAGAGGTGGAGTAAGAGGAGGAGTAAGAGGAGGAGGAGGAGGAGGTGGAATAAGAGGAGGAGGAGGAGGAGGAGGAGTAAGAGGAGAATGTGGAGAGGATATGGAAGAGGAAAAGGAGGATGAAGAAAAGGAAAAGGAGAAGGCGGAGGGGAGGGAGTGGTGGATGTGAAGGAGGAGGAGAAATTATGAGAAAGGAAGAGATGGTGGAGAAGGTGGGGGAGAGGTAAGGAAAAACGAAAAAAGAGAGGTAGCAAGGGGGAGAAAGAAGAGAGTGACGACGAAAAAAGAAATGGCGGTGAAAGAGTAGGGGGAGAAACAAAAGAAAAAAAAGACGGTAAGGTCGATAGGACAGGAAAAAGGAGAAGGGAGGGGAGGGGAGGGGAAGGGAGATAAAGGGATGACTAGAGACGTTATAGAAGGGGAATTGATAAGAGCAGGGAGGGCAGGTTAGAGAAGGGGAGGAGAGGGAGAAGAGAGGAGAGAAGGGAGAAAAGGGAAAGGGGGAGAAGAGAGGAGAAAAGGGAAAGGGAAGGAGAGGTTAGAGAAGGGGAAGAGAGGAGAAAGGGGAAGGGGAGGTTAGAGAAGGGGAGACGACGCCAGAGAAGGGGAGGGGAGAGGGGAGCGAAGGTGAAGGCGGGAGGCGAGTACGCAACCGCAAGCAGGATGCAATCATCACTTCCCTTCCGTGGGGGCAGCGATGGGTCTTCCAGGACACGGCGGGAAATATAAGCGGGCTTCGGGGGAGGAAGGGGGAGGAAGGAGGGAGGGGAGAGGGGGAGGGAGAGACGAGAGGGGGAAGGAGGGGTTAGGGAGAGGGGAAGGGGTAGGGAGAGAAGAGAGGGGGAAGGGGAGGAAAGGAGGGGGAAGGAGGAAGGAGGGGGAGGGAGAGGGGGAAGGAGGAAGGAGGAAGGAGGGGGAGGGGGAGGGGGAAGGAGGAAGGAGGAAGGAGGGGGAGGGAGAGGGGAAGGAGGAAGGAGGGGAGAGGGGTTAGGGAGAGGGGAAGGGAAGACGAGAGGGGAAGGAGGGTTAGGGAGAGGGGGAAGGGGAAGGGGAAGGAGGAAGGAGGGGAGTAGGAGAGGGAGGAAGAGAGAAAGGGAAATGAGGCGAGAGCGTAGGTGAGGTGGAGAGGGAGGCGTGAGAACAGAGGAAGGGAGAAGGGGAGCAAGGAAGGAAAAGAAGGAATGAGAGAAAAGTAACAATGGAGGAAAGGAAGAAGAAGCGAAGGAATAAAAAAAGAAGCCAGCAATAAGCATTTGTATACTACTTTACTCCTTGGCTATAGATTCATTCGTCTATCCTTGCTTTACCCAAGCATAATCGCTTATTCCCGCCCCCCTTCCCCATTTCACGTCAAATGAGCGTCAAAAGTTCATAGACGAGGAAAATATCAATATTATGCCCATTCGAAGCAAGGTAAAGGAACCAACAAACAAAACCTGATAAAACTCCCCAACCTCAATGCAAACAAACACATAAACAAACAAAAAAGATAAAACAAAACAAGAAAAATAAACAAAACACCCAACACCCCCTATCGACGATAATGAAACCGAGAAAACAAAGAGAAAAAAAACTTCAAAACAAAAGAAAGAGTTTGAAAAAAAAAAGGTTTATCCTGGAGCATCCGTGATCTGAACCGGCCATTCATCACCCTCCCGACCGCCGGATATCAATTTTCCCTTTCCTAAGTTCCTAATACCCTCCCACTTAAGACCCACCTAAGAAAAAGGGGAAAGGAGGGAAAAGAAAAGAAGATTTCTCTTGACTTCGTCCCATTTTTCCCAGAGATTTTCGGACGAGGAGAAGGAGGAGGAGGAAAAGGAGGGGGAGGGAGAGGAAGAGGTGAAGCAGGAAAAGGAGGGCGAGGGAAAGGAGGAGGAGGAGGAATGAGGAGATAGAGGAAGAGGAGGAGGAGAAGGAAAAAGAAAAAAAAAGTAGGAAGATGAAAAAATGAGCCTGAGGAAGAGGAGGAGGAGGAGAACGGCGAGCACGTCCAGGAGGGAAAAGGAGGAGGAAGAGGAGAGAACAGATTCTGCTCCCTTTTCCCTTCCTCCCCTCCTCCCCGCCCCACCCCCCCGATATCCCTCCATCATACGATAACGAAGACATAATAAGAAAGCAGAAAGAATAACGTCGATATTTATGCCCGAATAATTCAAAAGAGAGAACGCAACGAAAAGAAAGAGCCAGAGAGTGAGAGAAAGGGAGCGAAAGAGCGTGAATAATATTGAGAGAGAGAGAAAGAGAGAGAGAGAGAGAGAGAGAGAGAGAGAGAGAGAGAGAGAGAGAGAGAGAGAGAGAGAGAGAGAGAGAGAAGAGGGAGAGAGGAAGGGAAGGAAGGAGGGAGGCAGGTAGGGAGAGAGGGAGAGAGGGAGAGAGAGAATATGGTAGGAGCAGCAACACATAGCCTTCGCCACTAGATATGAGAGATGAGAGAGAGAGAGAGATATGAAAGAAGAGAAAGAGATCAGAGAGAAAGACGAGATAGTAAGAGATGAAAGAAGAGAAAGAGAAAGAGATGAAAGAAGAGAGGGAGAAAGGCACGCGCCAAGGGGGATGTTAATAATGCGATCTTTATTAAGCTGTAGATCTCCCCCTAAATAGGACACGAGAGAACGACGTACCTAAACCCGTGCAGGAATGTAGCCTCGTGGGGGAGGGAGGGGGAGGGGAAGAAGGGGGTAGGAGAACAGGGATAGGAGGAAGAACTGGAGGGGGCGGGGAATTGGGGGTTAGGGAGAAAAAATGGAGGTTGGGGAGGTTGGGGAGGTTGAGAGAGAGAGAGAGAGAGAGAGAGAGAGAGAGAGAGAGAGAGAGAGAGAGAGAGAGAGAGAGAGAGAGAGAGGGAGAGAGAGAGAGAGAGAGAGAGAGAGAGAAAGCAAGCAAGCAAGCAAAGGGTGAACAGGGTACGTATTTGGGATAGGTTCAATACAGGAACAAGGAGAGGAAAGTGGGGAAGCAAGAAGGAGAGTAAAAAACCAACGAAGGAGAGAGAGAGAGAGCAGAGGAATAAAAGCGGAGAAAGGCGGCGAGAGTTGGAGAGGAGAAGAGAAGAGAGGAGAGGAGAAGGGTAAGGGGTAAGGGGTAAGAGGGGTCCCGCCCATGGAATATTCAGCTCTTCACGGTAACGAGTCTTTTAGCGTTATTAAGGAAAGAGTCTAATAACACCCGTTTTTTTCTCTTAAGGTTAAAGGTGTGTACACAAGAAACGCCTTTGGATTTGCGCGTTCGTCTCCTGATGCTGCGGCGAGGTTTCATTACATAAAAGAGCGAGAAGAGGAAGAGGAAGAGGAAGAGGGAAAGAAGGAAGAGGGAAGGGGGAGAGAAGGAAGAGGGAAGGGGAAAAGTGGGACGAGAGGAAGGGCAAGGAGAGGAAGGAGACGAAGTGTGAGGAGAGGAAAAGGGAAGAGAGGCGAGGAAGTGAGAGGAGACGAAAAGGGAGGAGAGGAAGAGGAAGTAAAAGAGGGAATAGAGGGAATAGAGAGAGGAGGAGGAGAGGGACTAAAGCTAGAGGGAGGGAGAGATGAGAGTGGGATAGGAGCCAAAAGGTTTAGGAGGATAAACTCTACAAGCTCATACACAATCCACTGTTTATGAAAGTTTGCAAGTGAACAAGTAGGTGTAAGTTCGTAAGCAGACTGATATAGACAAAACAAATAGATAGATAGATAGATAGATAGATAGATAGATAGATAGATAGATAGATAGAGAGAGAGAGAGACAGATCTAGGTATAGAGGTAGGGAGGCAAAAAGAACAGAAAAAGAAATAAAAAGGCTGCAAAGGCTAGTCCCAACCGCCTTCCTTCATGCTGAATAACCCCCTCCCAACCCCCCTCCCTCTCTCCCCAACCATATCCCCTCCCCCTCCCTCCCTCCCTCCCTCCCCCTCTCCCCAACCATATCCCTCCCCTCCTCCCTCCTCCCCTCCCCCTCTCCCCAACCATATCCCCTCCCCCCTCCCATCCTCCCATCCCCCCCTCCCCTTCCCAACCCCATTTCCATTCCCGGACAAGAAGAGCGGCGACCATGCAAAGAATATGAGGTCCTTCCCCTCTTATGAGATATACACCCTTCCCCTCTTTGGCTCGCTTATGAGATGACCTCTGCCTCATGGACGGGAGGTGCCATTCAGCCTTAGGAGGAAGGAGGGAAGGAGGGGGTGAGGGGAGGTCTGAGAGGGAGGGAGAAGGGGAGGACAGGAAGGGGTCAGGAAGGAAAAGAGGGAGGGAGGGAGGGAGAGAGAGAAGAAAGGGAAGGGAAGAAGGGAAGAAAGGGAAGGAAGGGAAGGAAGGAAAGGAGGGAAGGAAAGGAGGGAAGGAAAGGAAAGGAAGGAAAGGAAGAAGGGGAGCAAAGGACGGAGAATGAGACGATGGGAGAGAGGAAAGTAGGAAAAAATAGACACAAAAAGAGGGAAGGAAAGGTCAAGGGAGAAGGGGAGGAAGGGACGGAAAGAGAAAAAAAAAGAAACACGGAAGAAAGAGAGGAATAGTAGAGATGGAGGAGGAGGAGGAGGAGGAAGAGGTGGAAGGATGCCTGGTCCGGCTTATGAGATCGCTCCGCTTTATGAAATGCCTCGCTTAATACAGTTAAGGCGATGCTCGCTCATAGTGAATAGTCGAGGGCACATCTTTTTATTTCTTAAGAGGGAAGAGAGAAGAGGTGGGGGTGAGGGGTGAGGGGTGAGGGAAGAGGTGTGGGCGGGGGGTGAGGGAAGAGGTAGGAGTGGGGGGTGAGGGAAGAGGTAGGAGTGGGGGTGAGGGAAGAGGTGGGGGCTGAGGGAAGAGGTAGGAGTGGGGGTGAAGGAAGAGGTAGGAGTGGGGGTGAGGGAAGAGGTAGGAGTGGGGGTGAGGGAAGAGGTGGGGTGGGGGTGAGGGAAGAGGTAGGAGTGGGGGTGGCGGTGAGAGAAGAGGTGGGGTGGGGTGGGGGTGAGGGAAGAGGTGGGGGTGGGGTTGAGGGAAGACGTAGGGTGGGGGTGAAGGAAGAGGTGGGGTATGGGTGGGGGTGAGGGAAGAGGTGGAGGTGAGGGAAGAGGTGGGTATAGCGGTGGTGAGAGAAGAGGAGGGGTAGCGGTGAGGGAAGAGGTGGGGTGGGGGTAGCGATGAGGGAAGAGGCGGGGGTGGGGTCGGGGTAGCGATGAGGGAAGAGGCGGGGGTGGGGTGAGGGTAGGGATAGGGATAGGGGTGGTATGTGTGTAAACGAAAGCTAATATACAAAGGCAAGAAAAAAAACTTGCCAGAGTGTGTAAGAAAAATATATGACGATGTTGATGTTGATGAATACGATGCTAAAGATAACATGATGATCATGTTGATGAATGAAGATGACATAGTGATAAAGTTGATAGAAGATAACGTGGTGATGATGATGATGATAGCGAAAGGAACACAAAGAACGAAGGGGGAGAAAGAGACCCCCTTGGAGAAAGAGAGAGAGAAAGAGTAAGAGAGACAGAGAGAAAGAATGAGAGAGAAAGAGAGTGAGAAAAAGAGAGAAAGTAAGAGAGAAAGAGTGAGTGAGTGAGTGAGAGAGAGAGAGAGAGAGAGAGAGAGAGACAGAGAGAGAGAGAGAGACAGAGAGAGAGAGAGAGAGAGAGAGAAAGAGAAAGAGAGAGAGAGAGAGAGAGAAAGAGAAAGAGAGAGAGAAATTAAGAGAGAAAGAGTGTGAGAAAGAGAAAGAGAAAGAGAAAGAGAAAGAGAAAGAGAGAGAGAGAGTAAGAGAGCCTGTGTCCTCATTTAAGGGTCGGGCCGAATCGATCTCCGGCACCGAGGCAGCGCTTCTAATAACAATCTAGGGTAAGGAACCCCTTCTTATCCCTCCTCAAGAGACCGGCCCCTTCACCCAACCTACCTGCCGCCCATTCTCCGGCCGCCCATTCTCCGTCCGCCCATCCTCCGTCCGGCCGCCCACCGCCCATCCTCCGCCCGCCCATCCGCTTTCTTGCACGGCGCCCACTTATCGCTTAACGTCCCTCTACCCTCCATGCCGTCCATCCTCCGCCCACTCTCCGCCCGCCCGCCCACCGCCCACCCGCTTTCTTGCACGGCGCCCACCTATCGCTTAACGTCCCTCCGCCCTCCATGCGCGCCCACCACCACCCGGAGCCAAACCCGCCTTTCTGCACGATCGGCAAATATGCAGCAACACACCTCCACGCCCACCTTACCCATACCCATTACCTATTCACCCCCTTTGCACGCCCTCTTCACGCCCAACAGCATCCACCCCAAGCCCACTGTGATCCCACCGCCCCTTCGCCCCCTCTGTATTCTTCTTTCATTCTTCATTCTTCATTATTCATTCCTCATTCTTCCACGCAACGCCCATCAAACGCCCAACCACCAACAAACGCCCACCGCCCACAAATCTATTTTTCGCGAACGACACACAAGATCTAACTGCAGTCCAACCACGGAATGAGACGCACACTACAACCAAAGATCCTTCCTAAAAAGATCTATATTCCCCTAAAAAAAATAACTACACCTAACAACAAACAAAAACAATAACAGCAAACAACTACACCTTCTACAACAAACAAAACAACAACAGCAAACAACTACACTTTCTAACAACAAACAAAAACAACAACAGCAACAATAACACCTAACAAAAACAAAAACAGCAGCAGCAATAACAGCAAACATCTACACCTTCTAACAAAAACAAAAACAGCAGCAGCAATAACAGCAAACAACTACACCTCCTAACAAATAAAAACAAAAACAGAAACAACGGCAGCAGCAGCAGCAATAACAGCAACAAAAGCAATCTCCGAACCATAAAACCGACCGCCTGCGTATGCAATCTCCCTCTGTTCCCGACCCCGACCCAAGGTTTTCTCGCTCGACCCGATATCCCGGCGCTGGAAGAGGTGGGAGTAGGGGGGGAGGGGGCGGTGGGGAAGGGGGGTGAAGAGGGGGCGGTGGGGAGGGGTGAAGAGGGGGGAGGGGGAGAGGGGAGAAGGGAATGGGGCGGTGAGGAGGGGGTGAAGGGGGGAGGGAAGAGGGGAAGGAGGGAAGGGGGTAGGGAGAGGAGAAGGGGAGAGGGAGAAGAGGAGAGGAGAGAGAGATGAGGAGCAGGGAATGGGGCGGTGGGGAGAGGAAAGGAGAAGAGGGGAGGGGAGGGGAGGGAGGAAAGAAGGGAGCAATAAAAGCTTCCGAAACATTCTCCGAACCGACTATTTCCTCCGGTTTGCGGGCGGAAAACACGGGTGAATTCTTAAGGAACTCGAATTTCTGTCGCTGTCACTGCCGTATCGCCTTTTTTTTCCGCTTATGTTAAATGTTTAAGGGTCACGGTTTTTGTATTATCATCGTTTCTTCTTCTTCTTCTTCTTCTTCCACCTCTTTCTCCTCCTCTCCTGTTTCTTCTTCTTCTTCGTCTTCCACCTCTTCCTCCTCCTCTCCTTTTTCTCCTTCTACTTCGTCTCCTCCTTCCTCCTCTCCTTTTTCTCATTCTACTTCTACTTCTACTTCTCCTCCTTCTACCTCTCCTTCTCCTTTTCCTTCATCATCTTCATTTTCTTCTTCTTCTTCTTCCTCCTCCTCTTCTAAGAAGGGATCCTCACATACTACCGACTTACACAATATCACGAATATAATAAAAAATATATATATATAAATAAAAATACAATCCATCCCAACGAAAACGAAAAAATATATATATAAACAAACCATACGATTCCCAAAAGGGTAAAAAAAAAAAAAAGGGTTGAACCGTTGACCTCCTCTAACCCCCCCCTCTCCTCCTCCTCCTCCTCCTCCTCCTCCTTCCTCTTCCTCCTCCTTCCTCCTCCTCCTCCTTCCTCTTCCTCCTCCTCCTCCTCCTTCCTCTTCCTCCTCCGGCCCCTTCCTCTTCCTCCTCCTCCTTCCTCTTCCTCCTCCGGCCCCTACTCCTCTTCCTCCTCCTCCTTCCTCTTCCTCCTCCTCCTTCCTCTTCTTCTTCCTCCTCCTCCTCCTCCTCCTCCTCCTCCTCCTCCTCCTCCTCCTCCTCCTCCTTCCTCCTCCTTCCTCCAGGACCCTCATCCTCACCCCCCCCCCAACCCCGACTGACTGCGGTTATTAGGAGAGAGAGAAGAAAGGCGAAGCAAAGAAAGCAAGTAAACAAGACGAGAAGATCGAGCCGAGGAGAGACTTGAGGCTTGTTTACAGAGCGAATTATGGCGAACTTAATTGATTTCTGAGAAGCCCAATCCACTCCTCCTCCTCCTTCCACCAGCACCACCTCCTCCTCCTCCTCCTTCCACCAGTACCACCTCCTCCTCCTCCTCTTCTCCTCCTTCCACCACCTAATTATTATTATTATAATACTGTGATTATTATTGCTCTTCCTCCTCCTCCTTCCTCTTCCTTCCTCTTCTTCTTCATACTCCTCCTCCTCCTCCCACCTCCTCATTTTCTTAGTCCTCCTCTTTCCTCTTCTTGCCACTAATCACAACACCCCTTCCTCCCCCCACCCTCTCTCTCTCTCCCTTCCCCTCCAAACACCAATTTCTTGGTGCTCCGAATCAAAGAAGGAAGAAAACACGACAATGATGAAGAAGTAGAAGTAGTAGTAGAAAAAGTAGAAGAAGAAAAGAAGGGGAAGAAGAAAAAGTACAAGAAGAAGAAGAAAAGAAGAAGGGGAAGAAGAAAAAGTACAAGAAGAAGAAGAAACGACAAAAAAGGACAAAAGGAAGAAAATAAGGCTGGGGAGGAGAGAGAGAGAGAGAGAGAGAGAGAGAGAGAGAGAGAGAGAGAGAGAGAGAGAGAGAGAGAGAGAGAGAGACAGAGAGAGAGAGAGAGAGAGAGAGAGAGAGAGAGAGAGAGAGACAGAGAGAGAGAGAGAGAAAGAGAAAGAGAAAGAGAAAGAGAAAGAGAAAGAGAAAGAGAAAGAGAAAGAGAAAGAGAAAGAGAAAGAGAAAGAGAAAGAGAAAGAGAAAGAGAGAAGAGAGAGCATTACCAACTCCCTAATCGAAGTCTGTTTGCAAGACACGGCGGCACGCACAAAGGCCACATTAAGACGGCCAAACACCGAGTCTTCTGGCCAAACGCTTATTGACACTGTGCCACCAATTACTGGGCCAGGAGAAGGCCGTAAACAATTATCGAGAATGGAGGATTTTTTGTTCTTTCATTAATCTATCTTTCTTTTATTTATGTATCTATCGATCTGTTTACCGCTTCGTTGCCTTTCATTCCAATTGTTTTATTATCGATTTGTTTACCGTTTCGTTACTTTTAATTCCATTTGTTTTTTTATCAATTTGTTTACCCTTTCGTTTTTGTTTTTATTATCGATTTTTTTTATCGTTTCGTTACTTTTAATTCCGTTTATTCTATTATCGTTTCTCATATATCTATCGACTGGCTTACTCTCTCGTTACTGTTTTTATGTATCAAATCATACATCTATCGACTTCACACCTTTCATAATTTTTCACTACATCTCGATTCATTCATCACGAAGATGTTTTTTCCTAAAGATATCACACTTCACACGCTATCTTAAGAGCCATCAATACCAGCCAAAAGTTTGTTTACATGAGATTTTTTTCCCCTTTTTTCGCTACAAGAATAAAATAATAATAATAATAATAATCTGAGGAGGAATATATAAAATAAAAGAATGAGCGAGGGAGGTCTTGCTACTCAGGGTGATGGGGTGGGGAGGGGAGGGGAGAGGAGGGGAGGTGTCGTAACTCAGAAGGGGGGGGATGGGGGAGATGGGGGAGGGGGGGGCGAAAGGAAACTTGAGACGTCACGAGCTGCTTGT
Source organism: Penaeus vannamei (assembly GCF_042767895.1). NCBI lineage: Eukaryota > Metazoa > Arthropoda > Malacostraca > Decapoda > Penaeidae > Penaeus > Penaeus vannamei. The sequence continues at coordinate 37,007,572 of NC_091566.1, read as the reverse complement.
TCTCTGACAGGCAAGATAAACACGCCAAGGTAGTTCTGGTCACACGAAAAGCGCCATTTTGTTGGTCGGAGAGGGAGGAAGGGGGGTGGAATGGGAGGGAGGGAGAGTGGGGGATGGAATGGGAGGAAGGGAGGCCGGGGGATGGAATGGGAGGGAGGGAGGCCGGGGGAATGAAAGGGAGGGAGGGTGGGGGGATGGAATGGGAGGGAGGGAGCGTGGGAGAATGGGAGGGAGGTAGGGTGGGGGATGGAATGGGAGGGAGGGAGGCCAGGGGAATGAATAGGGAGGGAAGGTGGGGGGTGGAATGGGAGGGAGGTAGGGTGGGGGAATGGAATGGGAGGGAGGGAGCGTGGGAGGATGGAAAGGGAGGGAGGGTGGGGGATAGAAAGGAGATGAGAGAAATGGGAGGGTGGTTACGAAGACGGAGGGAACTGGGGGAGGGGGGAAAGAACGATCACTTCCCTTAACTATGTCTGTTTGGACTGATATGCAATTCCATCTAAACTTGTACAGAAACATGTACACGAGAAATGGAGAAAGAATAAAGATAAAAAAGAATGAGAGAGAAAGACAGAAAAAAAGACAAAGAAAAAAAAAGAACGACACAAAGAGAAAGAGAATACAAGGAAGACAAAGAAAGACCCGAGAAAAAGGGAAAGGGAGAGAAATCACAAAGAGAGAGAGAGACACTAAATGTCAAATAATAAAACAAAATTTATCCCGAACATGCCAAGAACACCCAAGAGACAGAGACGATAAAAACGACAGCACAGAAGGCCATTAAAATGTACAACCAAACCTGTACACGTCAGAGAGTCCTTGAACAAGTATATCCGAGGGTCCGACACATACCTGCAAAAAGAGGAAAAAAACATTAATAATAGAAACACAACATTTCATCCAAAACGTGTTTTATTTATCTGAAGCCTGTACTGCATATATACATTCATTATGCAAATTAAGAGAGAGAGAGAGAGAGAGAGAGAGAGAGAGAGAGAGAGAGAGAGAGAGAGAGAGAGAGAGAGAGAGAGAGAGAGAGAAATGCATAAATCCTTCTCTACAGTCACACACACTCGCACACGCGCGCGCCCGCACACACACACATCCCTTGCCGATCCATAAATAGAGGACGATATTTTACTTTTTAGACATTCCGGCCATGCAGATTGTATTCATTATTCACTATATCTATCTATAGCCATCTATACATATATCTACCTATTAACTCTGAGGTCATTAGTCACAAAAAATCTAGAATTGAGCACGTCTCTATCACTGTCGGGTCTGAAAGGGATATATATATATATATATATATATATATATATATATATATATATATACATACATTCACATATACATATATACAACTAAATAGTATATATACATACATACATATACATATATACCCCTATATAGAAAACAATGAAAGATGACTAACATTCCTTCCTGTACCCCCCCCCCCCCCTCTACCAGTACACTCTGTCAAGTGCACGGCGATCCCCTCCTCTCGCAATCGTCATGCAACCCTTCTTTTCCTCTTTCCTCCCAGTCATTCCCCATTCCGCCTCTCCCCTCCCCCCACCCCTCTTTTCCTCTTTCCTCCCAGTCATCCCCCATTCCGCCTCTCCCCTCCTCCCCCACCCCAAGGACCTGCGTGCGGCGAGTGCAAGCAGCAGAAAAGCCGGTACTAACCCTCCCCCTCCCCCCCCCTCCCCCCCGAGTCGCCCTGGCACCTACTTCGTGCATGACACTTGTGGACACGCGAAATCTGTCCACTCTGCCTGTGCTTGTTTGTTTGCATGTGTCACTATTTCCGGAGGTCTCTGGCAGTAAGGAGACAGGGAGAGGGAGAGGGAGAGGGAGAGGGGGAGAGAGGGGGGGAGGAGGAGGAGGGGGAGAGGGAGAGGGAGGAGGAGGAGGAGGAGGAGGAGGAGGAGGAGGAGGGAGGGAGGAAGGAGGGAGGGAGAGAGGGAGAGGGAGAGAGTGGGGGATAGAGAGGGAAGGAGGGAGAGAGAGAGAGATGTGGTAGAAAGAGCCTTCTCCACTACGAATTAAATGATAAATAAATAAATAAATAAATAAATGAATGAATAAATAAATAAAATAAATAAAAAAATTCCCTCATGACACACCACTCCTCACCCATCCCAACTCCAACCCCAAACCCAAGCCAAGACCCTCACCAGCTCCGCCGCGGACCTCGCAAAGAAACCCACTTCCCGCCGGACCACCCCAGCCCATCACGCCCGCCCAGCCCACCACGCCCGCCCGAAGAGGAGGCGTCGGGCGGGGCAAGAGAGCGCCGACGGAAAACGAGCGCCTGCATGCATTAATGACGGCAGAACAGTTTACGACCCCGAGGGCCCTTCCCTTCTGCTGGGGGCTCCCTTGGGGCTACTGTTGAGAATGGGGGAGGGTTGGGGGAGGAGGATGGGGGAAAGGTGATGGAGGAGAATGAGAAGAATGAGAAGGAGGGGAGAAGAATGAGTATTAGAAGAAGAAAGAGGAGAATAATGAGAATCAGAAGAAGAAAAAGAAGAAAAACAAGAACAGGAAGAACGACAACGAGATGAATGAAAAGAAGAAGAAAGAAAAGAAGGAAGAAGAAGAAGAAATAATCTTAAACTGTAACTCTATGGAGGAGTTTGTTTTGCCCGTCTCAAGTTGATTCTCCCATTACTTGTCAGTCATCTTGAGAACTTTTTAGTGGATTGTAACCGACACAAGATGATCCTCTGAGCAACTGATAAACAAGGGTAGAAAAGAGACTAAAAAAATTGTAACAATAACAGAAAAGAAGGGAGAGGAGAGAAGGGGGTGTAATTGGGGTAAGTTTAGGGGGGGAGAGGGGAAGGGGGAACGGGAGAAAAGGGAGAGAGGGAGAGAAAGGGAAAGGGGGAAATGGCAAATAAGTAATGGGATGTGTGAGAGGAAAGAGGCAAGAGCTACAAAAATAGGAGAGAGAAGAAACACTAGAGGAAAAAGAGGAGAGGGGGAAAAGGCAAAGAGAAAAAAGAAGCAGAGGAGATAGAAGCACAAGTACACACACACACACACACACACACACACACACACACACACACACACACGCACACACACACACACAAAGCACTCTAAGCCCCATCGACGAGCCAACGAGTCACTCAAAGGCCTCGACTCCACTCAATGGAACCTCCATTCAGCGACGTACGAGTGTGCGTGCGTGTGTGCGTGCATCTGGCCACCTGTACAGACACACACACACATACACACACAAACACCCACACCCACACACACTCACTCACCCCACACACACACACTCACCCCCACCCACACACAATCACTCACCCCCACCCACCACCCCCCACCCACCCTACACACACACATTCACTCACCCCCCCCCACCCACCCCACACACACACACACTAGTTCAGTCGACTCGCCCGACACCGATACCCGCTACCTGCTACCGACTCATTATTACCACGGGTTATTATGAGCTCAGACCACACCTGCACTCGTGTCCCGGGCTCGGGTTGCGGCCTCGGTTCACACCTCGCTTTATATAGCACTGGGCACGTGATTCGCCTGTTCGCATGGTGTTCATTTTCGACTTTGATTTTAGACTTGTGAGTGAGAGAGAGAGTGTGTGTGTGTATGACTGAGTGAGTGAGTGAGTGAGTGAGTGAGTGAGTGTATGAGTGAGTGAGCGTGTGTGTGCATTGGTGAGTGAGTGATTGAGTGTGAGTGAACGAATGAGGGGGTGAGTGGGTGAGTGAGTGAGTGAGTGAATGTGTGTGTGTGTGTGTGTGTGTGTGTGTGTGTGTGTGTGTGTGTGTGTGTGTGTGTGTGTGTGTGTGTGTGTGTGCTGCATGGATGGGTGGGTGGGTGGGTGGGTGGGTGGGTGGGTGGGTGGGTGGGTGGGTGGGTGGAGTGGGTGAGTGAGTGGTGGTGAGTGAGTGTGTGAGTGAATGTGTAGTGAGTGAATGAGTGTGCGTGTGTGTGTCTATAACAAATTCTAATGATCAATATAGACACGATCGCAAAGTCTTAAAAAAAAAAACTTTTTACGAGCGTGAAATTCGTGATGAAACCCCATTTCTATTCTGCAACTCCATTAAGACACAAAGCAACCACGCCCACATCCCGACACGCCCAAATCCCTCCCCCGCACCAACACCCACACAAACAAGCACAACACCCACACACACACACACACAAAAAAAAAACACCATTCCTCCTCCCCCCCCAAACAAATGGAACCACACCGGGGAGGGGAAAAATACACCCCACCCCCCTCCCCCTTCTCCTCACTCCTCGACCTTCGACCTCACCCACCTCGTAATCCGCAAGGACTCCCAACCGACCGCAGGACACAAACACTCGACGAGGACTTCTGGCACAGCGCTGTTCCCGAGATGGACTGCTTGAGAGGGGCACGGGGTTCGGCTTATGGAGGGGGGAGGGGAGGGAGGAAAGGGATAGTGGAGCAAGGGAGCTGGGGGGGGAGGGAGGGAAGAGGAGGAGGAGGGGATGTGTGGAGCAAGGGGGTATAGGGGGAGGGGCACGGAGTTCGGTTTAGAGGAGGAGGGAGGGAGGGGGGAGGAAGGGATGTGTGGAGCAAAGGGGTATAGGGGGGAGGGGGAAGGGAGGGGATGCTGTGGAGGCAGGGGTACTAGGGGGAGGGGGAGGGAGGGATGATGTGGAGCAAGGGGTATATGGGAGGGGGAAGGGGGTATAGGATAAGGGATGAGGGGGGTATGGGGTGAGGGGGGCACAAGGTGAGGTATAGGGTGAAGGATGAGGGGAGGAGGCGGGGGTGGAGGGGGTGAGAGTGAGTAAGGGGAGGGAGTAGAGAGGGAGAAGAAAAGAGGTCGGGGGAAGGGGAAGGGAAGGGGAGGGGTGAGAGGGGGAGGGGGAGTAGAGTGCCCGCCAATCCGTCACACTCCAACAGGATATGAATCACGCACACAAGACTCAATTTGTAATGTCTTTTCACTGTCCCCGTGGCGCAACCTCTCATGCCATACGGGTGCGCAACCATCGCTCGTTTCAAACACGTTCTTTCAATTCTTTCGAGAGAGAGAGAGAGAGAGAGAGAGAGAGAGAGAGAGAGAGAGAGAGAGAGAGAGAGAGAGAGAGAGAGAGAGAGAAAAAAAAAAATTGAGTCACCGCCGATTCCTCCGCTCCCATCTCCTCAAAACTTAATCATCTCAATCTTAATCTTTTAATCAATCTCAAACTTATTTTTTTCTCTCTACGCCAAGACACGACGGGAAGCTGCATTTCCGACTCAAATTCTTGCGCCATAAAAGAAAAAGAAAAAGAAAAAGAAAAAAAAAACATACCTCTCTCTCTCCCTCCCAATTCTGTCTTTCGAAAAAAAACAACAATGAGACATCAATCTTTCTCCGTATCTCTTACCTTTTCCAAATACCTTAAAAAAACGACATCATTAGTGTCCGATAATGACGCATGTCCCACGGTTAGATTATAAAGATAACGAAAAAAGAAAAAGAAAAGAGAAAGAAAAAGAAAAAAAGAAAAAGAAAGAAAATAATAGAAAAGAAAGAAAGAAAAAAAAAGAAAGAATAGAAAATAAAAAAGAAAGAAAAAAAGAAAAAAGAAAGAAAGAAAAAAAGAAAACGAAAGAAAAAAAGAAAACGAAAGAAAAAAGAAAACGAAAGAAAAAAAAAGAAAAGAAATATGAGATAAAAGAAGGAAAAAAAAAAAAAAAAAGAATCTACAGGCATTCCGCCCTCTTTTTGTGGCATAGAACCCGCACGAAAGGAGTATCAGCATTCCAATCACCGGCCGAGTCGTACAAGGAAAAAAAATGTCAGGAAAGTAGCATATCGTGTCCAGCATTCCTCCGTACACTATATCTCACTTATATTTGAGGGTTAGGGCGGAAGAAACCCACTATACACAAAGGGGGTTTATTGAAATGCCAGGCGACTTATTGAGACACGGGTTTATGTACAGTATACTTGTAAGGCAAAAGAAACGGAATATTTTCAGTGTAACGCCGCTCGCTTTTACAAACAAACAGTAGACAATAATGATCATACCCCCGGATTCTAACAAACAAACAGCAAACAATTATGACCAAACCCCCGGATTCTTTCTTTGTCCGCTGTAATAATAATAAGTACTTGTCTCGCGTCACATTAGGAAAAGGATGTCGTTGCATCCTCGCGGTGACTCAGGGAGACTCCTTCACACTCATCTTACTCATCGTCGGGACGTTCCGAGGACAGGACGTGAAACGCACTTCTGTAACGCGAGTTTGGGGGGGAAATTTTCTGTATCCATTCGTCCGATAAGAAGCCGAAAGCTCCCTTCCTCCTGTACTTCGACCCAGGGACTTAAAACATTACTTAAACATTAACTAACATTAACGAACACAAACTCTCCTCAGAACTTACATTGGAACTCCTTGCAGCCACGCCACGAAACCGAAAATCTACCGACGACGTAAAAATATACCCAAAGACGTACGTAAATGCCCGTGTGCACAGAGCTCACAAAGGTAGGCGATACTGAAACACACTGACGCACGACCCACGCATGTAATCGCTTATCGGACAATCTTATCTGGCTGCTTATAGGCTGATAACAGGAGTAAGCGCCCCTGCCCGATAGCGACGCCAATGTGTCACCTGAATATAACGCTGCTGAGGGTGTAGCGGCTGGTCTCTCTTACTCAGGAAAATACCTTAATGAGGGTGTCTCGACTGGTCTCTTTCACTCAGGAAAATACCTTAATGAGGGTGTCTCGACTGGTCTCTTTCACTCAGGAAAATACCTTAATGAGGGTGTCTCGACTGGTCTCTTTCACTCAGGAAAATACCTTTATGCTCTACATCTGGTCAGCCATAAAAGGCAAAATTAGTCCGCGGGATTTCAGAAGACTCGTATATCGGGAAGATGAAACTGCTCGCCTGTAATCTCGACGAGACACACGGCTCGTTAGTGTGTAATCGCTTATTAGACTCGCTCACGGGATCCGCCACGAAATGCCCAGAGGTCACTTCAACTTCCCTTTCCCTTCACTTCTAATCTCAACTTTATATATATATATAAACACCTCTCCCTACCCTTACCATTTCCCTCCCCCCTCCCCCCATCCTACATTCTTGCCTATTCCCCCCTCCCGATTCCCTTATCTCGCCTCCCCACTCCCTCCTCCCAGCCCCAACCCCTTCCCCCTCTCTCCACCCCCCGCCTCGCTTCCCACCCCCTCCGCGCCCGCCTGGTGAACGACACACGAGATCCGAGAGCCGGGATCTGTTCTCGCGGAACGTTTTGGGGATCGAGTTGCGGCCGGAGCACCGCCAGCTCACCCGCGATCTCCACCCAGCACACGAGAAACAAAATTAAAGAAGAATTATTTATACATCACCCAGCACCCAACAAGGAAGAAAAAAATAAAAATAAAAACAGAATTAAAGAAGAATTATATATACATCACCCAGCACCCAACAAGAAGCAAAAATAAAGAAAAATAGAAACAAAAATCAAAGAGGAATTATATATACATCACCCAGCACCCAACAAGAAGCAAAAATAAAGAAAAATAGAAACAAAATTAAAGAAGAATTATATATACATCACCCAGCACCCACCAAGAAGCAAAAATAAAGAAAAAGATGTATATCCTACCACAAAAAAAGCTAAAAACCCTAAACAGATGATACAACAAGTAAAACTCCATTCAGGACAACATCATCATTCGTATGTATACACGACAACCGGCAGTGCTAATCGCCAAATACTTATAGCATCTCCCGACACAACTCCGCGGAGGGTTCACGCCCGCATTAAAAATTCACCAGCAGACGATTAAGAGAAAAAGGTCATCAAACGGACCAACTGGGGAGAAAAAACTACCCTCCCCCCTCCCCCCTTCCCCCCACCACCACTCTCCTCCCCCAAAACACACTCGCTCGTCTACAGCTTTAAGGAGTCCTTTTCTATGACAAGATCCATCAATCTACCGCGACAAACGACGCATACAGACGCATAATGACTTAACAAGGGTCTCGGCCCGACGTAATCACCCTGGTCGACAACGGCGAAGCACCTCTAAATGGCACCCACGCCGGGGGGAGGAGGGGGGGGGGACTGCCACCCGACAACCTGACACCGATGCCATCCGTCAATGCCACTGTACGGCCCGGCAGTTAGGCTCGGGCAGTTAGGCGCGGTAATCACCCTCGCCCTATCCCCCTCCCTCACCCTTTCCTTCTCCTCCCCTTCCCTCACCCTTTCCTTCTCCTCCCCTTCCCTCACCCTTTCCTTCTCCTCCCCTTCCCTGCCCCTCTCCTTCTCCCCCTTCCCTGCCCCTCTCCCTCTCCTCCCCCTCCCTCACCCTCTCCTTCTCCTTCTCCTCCTCCTTCCCTCACCCTCTCCTCCTCCCCCTTCCCTCACCCTCTCCCTCTCCCTCACCTTCACCTTCACCTCCTCCCTCTCCGACCACGTCATCTACCTCCCGGAGTGCCCCTTCCTCCTGCGCGGGGCGGGTCAAACGACACCCAACCTGACACCACCACCCATCCGCCAAATTTCGACCTCGTCCTCCGTCCCCCCTCCCTTCCCCCCACTCCTCCTCTCCGTGTGAGAACAGAGGGGGCCTAAAGAGCACATATCGAGGCAGGAGGGAAGGTGGGGGTTGGAGAGGGGGGGATGGGGGTGATGGGGTGACCTGTGCGGTTAAAGGGAGGGGAAGGGGAAAGGGGAAGGGGAGGGGGTGGTAAGCAAAGCATTTGAGGAAAGGTCACGCAGGGGTGAAGAGAGGTCATTCAAGGAGTCACGAATTCAGCCTGCCTCAAAGACGGCGCACGGCCCTCAGGCACGTCACGCTCTCGCGCACAACCCGTTCGTAGGCGGACGGGAGTGGGGGGGGGGGGGGGGAAGGAGAGAGGGAGACAAGGAGAGGAGAGAGGGAGAGAAGGAAAGAGGGAGGGAAGAAGAGCGAGAGAGAGCGAGGGAAAGAGAAAAGACCAAAACAAGAAAAGAGAAGACAACAAAAGAAAGAGAGAGAAAGAATCCATCAAAACAAAGCAGAACACAGAAAAGCAAAGAAAAGGGAAGACAAACACCCATAAACACAAGGGTGAGCAAACATCTTCCCAATGAAGCGCACAGCCTCTTTCCTGTCCCCTTTTCCCCTCCCTTTCACAACAATGATCGCTAGGCCTATGATAAAATCGCAAGAACAAGGAAAGACAAAGCCCCAAACAAGAGGGAGGAAGGAGGAGGAGGAGGAGGAAGAGGAGGAGGAGGAGAGGGAGGGGAGGAGGAGGAGGAGGAGGAAGGGGGAGGAGAGAGGAGTAAGGAAGGAAAAGGAAAGAGGGAGGGAGGAGGAAGGAGGGAGGGAAGGAGGGAGTGGGAGAGAGGGAAGAAGAAGGGGGAGGATAAGGATAAGGATAATGATGATGAGGAGGAAGAGGAGGAGGAGGAAGTAGAAGAGGAGATGTAGGAGGAGTAGGAGGAAGGAAAAGAGATGGAGAAGGTAGGAGCAAAGGATAAGAAGGGAGAAGTGGAGAAGGGCAGAACATCATTAAAGATAAAGCATCGGCCGTATGGAAGAACGCCCATAAGGAAGATGGAGGGAGGGAGCAGGGAAGAGGGTGACAAGGAGAATGACTGGGGGGAAAGGGGAAATAATAGATAGAAGCGATAGGGACGGGGAGCAGGGAAGGAGGAGGAGGAGGAGGTGGAGGAAGAGGAGGAAGGACGACGAGGAAAAGGAGGAGGAGGAAGGAGGAGGACAAGAGAAACAAGGAGGAGGAGGAGGGAAGAGGAAGGAGGATGTGAAAAGGGAAGAAGAGCAGATAAAAAAGGATGAAAACCAAGCCGAACAAAAAAGCAGAACAAAGGAATTAGGAGGAGGAGGAGGAGGAGGAGGAGAAACAGGAGATGATCGCCGCGGGTGTGAGACGAAGGTTCCCACGCCCATCTTCATCACCCTCGATTACGACTGCTGTCGGGCTGCGGGCGGGCGGGCGGGCTTGCGCACGCGTGTGGGTGGATGGCGGCCACTTAGACCAACCTCGCACTCCCCCCTCTCCCCCCCCAACGCCCACTCTCTCTGCACTCTTTCAAAACGAGGCTAAAATCACGCCCTCCTGACGTGTATTTAAAGCGTGCATTACCCTCCACGCGGCGAGAGGGTCGCTCGGCGCATTGAATAAAACACCAAAATGGAGCTCCTCTTGAACGGCCATTATGAAATCAAACGCGGAAATAATACGCTTGAATTCCAGCGTGGGCGGCCGGAGGAAGGGAGGGGAAGGGAGGAAGGGGAGGGAAGGGGAGGGAGGGAGGGAGGGAGGCAGAGGGAGAAAGGAGGAAGGGGAGGGAAGGAGGGAGGGAGAGGGAGAGAGAAGGAAGAAGGAGGGAGAGGTAGGGATAGGAGGGAGAGGAGAAAGGAGAGAGGAAGGGGGAGAAAGGAGAGAGAGGGAGGGAGGGAGGGAAGGGAGAGGAGGAGGGGTGAGAGGTTCTCATGGGTGCAGTATGGCGGGACA
>NC_091566.1:36984561-36992061 GCF_042767895.1 Penaeus vannamei | reverse complement strand
TACGTGTCGCCTGTCCTTGTTTCGCCAATCCTCTCGCGCTATCTGAACGAATCGGCGCTTTCAGCTGTCCACATCGGCCTCTGTGCACCAGCGTTAACACCGGTCCGCATCTGCCCCTCGAGTCCATTCTCTCTGGACGCCGCGCGCAGCATCTGCCCTCCCGCCCTCCCTCCTTCCCCTCCTTCCTTCCCTCGCATCTCCTCCCGCCCGGGATGGAGACGAGACAAAAGGAGACCCGCTGACCTTGAGGGAGGAACAATAAATGCATCCGGGCCGCCCTGAGACACTGCCGCGGCGAGACAATAACTCCGGCCATTGTGCCAGGAGTTACGGAATCATCCCGGGGGAGGCGCGCTGCACTCTCAATGCCTCTCGTGCCAAGGGGCGGGGGGCGGTGGGGGTCCTACGGGGAGGGGAGAGGAAGAAGAAGGGGGGGAGGGGAGGTCTTCGTATCGCCGCTATCTACAACGTCTGCCGCAGCCGTTATCGCTATTGCCATCTTCAAAAAAGCGGCCAGGGTTATACAAGAGAAAAGAAAAGTAGGTATGAATATCTTACACTCAACTACGACACGATCTTGCTGACCACACCACCACGAATACGGAAAACAAGTAGAGAACACTGATCTCTCGCATATCACAAACACCTAAAAAAAAAACATATAAATAACGTAAAAAAAGAACGTATACATATCCCACGCAACTGGCAGCAACACCTGTGGATCACCGGTGCGGCTGGCGGGCGGCACACCTGTGGAATAGACACCGAGAGAGCCCAGCCCGCCCGCCCGCCCGCAGCAAGCCGTGCAGAAGAGACAATGGTATTTACGTTATGATCGGTGCCAATTACGGAAACAGTATCGGCCACAAATAACACAATGAACGCACGGCTATCCCCTGGCACTCCCTCTCCATTTCCCCCTTCTCTCTCTCTCTCTCTCTCTCTCTCTCTCTCTCTCTCTCTCTCTCTCTCTCTCTCTCTCCATTTCCCCACTTCTCTCTCCCTCTCCATTTCCCCACTTCTTCTTCATTCTTTATGCCTTCTCCTTTCCCCTTCCCACACTGTACTTTCTTTTTTCTCTCACAAATAGGAAAGACCAGAAGTATCAAATAATACGACATAATCAAACGTATTTGACGTATATCAATTTCCTTCCGAAATAAATCCTCATCTTAGAAGGACAAAAAAGAAAAGAAAAAGAGGACTTGGAGGAAGAGAAGGAAGGAGGAGGAGACTCAACATCATGCAAGATCATGCAACAGAACTCCCGTCCACCAGCAGGGGTATCCCTTCTCTTCCCCCTCCCCCCCCCCCCATTTGCAACCAGACGCCCAATCGACACCTCCCTCAAGCAACAGAAGCCGAGAGAGGTCAAGCACCCAGAACGGCCAGAGAAGGGACCGTGGCTGCCCCTTCCCCACACCCCTTCTCCCTTCCCCCGCCCCCACCCTCCTTCCAGCTGCTAACTGCTAGCACTGTGCAAATTACCAAGAGGGGGAGGGGTAGATAGGTAGGGGAGGGGTTGGAAGGAATGGGGGGGGGAGGGAAGTAGGGTAAGAGAGGGGTTTCAGAGGAGAGGGAGGGAGCGTAGCAAAAAGGACGGGAAACAGGAGGGAGGGAGGAGAAGAAGAGGGAAAGAGGAGGAGGAGGGAACAGGTGGAGGGAAGAGGGGAAGGTAGCAGGGAGGGGAGGAAGGGAAGGAGAGAGAGGAGGAGAGAGGGGAGAAGGGAGAGGAGGTGAGGAAGAGGAAGAGGAGGAGGAGGAGGAGGAGGGAGGGAGGAGGAGGAGAGGAAAGGAGGGAGAAGGAGGAAGAGGGAGGGGGAGGGAGGGAGGAAGAGGGAGGGAGGGAGGGAGGGAAGAAGAGGAGGAAGAAGGGAGAGGAGGAGAGGGAGGAGGAAGAAGAGGAGAAGAGGAGGGAGGGAATAGTAGTAGAGGAGGGAGACGGAGGAGGGAGGAGGAGGGAGGAGGGGAGGAGGGAGACGGAGGGAGGAGGAGGAGGAGGAGGAGGGGGTGGAGGGAAATGACCACAATCACCGTCGACGTAACTAGCAATCAAGAGGAATATTACAAGCGGCATGAAGGGCCGGCTAGTCCCGAAGGGCGAAGGTCAAGTGGACGAAATGGGGAATTTCGACGACTCCTGCACTGTTCTTACCCTCCCCGACCCCCCACCCTCCCTCCTCCCAACTTCGTATTTTTTTCATCATCCTTTCGGACCGATCCTTGGCGAACTTGTGCAATTTTGAAATTACGGCGCCAACGGTCTCGCGGGAAATTGCAACCCCCACCCTTCAAAAAAAAAAAGGAAAAGAAAACAAGATAAAAGGGGAGAAGAAGAAGGAGGACTTTTCCCGGCCCTTAGCAATTACGGTTCGGAACCGCAACAATTAAAGGACGCTAAGAACCATGGCGACAACGGACATGAACGTCCTACGCAATATCGAGAAAAACTCATCCAAGACATTATCAAGAAAAGTTAAACATTTTGCCACAACAAAAACGATAAAAAAAAACACAAGACAAAGGCTGCATTACGTAAAAGCCTCTTCCCACAACCGCCTAACAACAGCAGGGGCGAGAGTTGTGAAATGTCACCGCGGCAGAGCGCCCTGAGGAACAAAAGACCAACAGCTGCCGGTAGATCGCCAGCGCCTCCCCCAGATTTAATCATTTCACTTCTTTCTCACGGCGGAGGGCGGCCAACCTCCCTTGCAAGAAAGGTGTGTTGCGTGGATGATTGCTGGGAAGCTCTGCAAGTCACAGGGAGCTTGCGAGGGAAAAACTCAAGGGGCTCGCCGTCAGGAGCGCCCCTCTGCTCGGGGAGGCGCTGGGACTTCTTGCGTTTCTCTCTTTTGCGAATTGCACACGCACCCAGAGACAGACGGACAGGCAAACTTGCTGAAAAATACACACCCACACACACACACAGACAGACAGACATACAGAAACACACACACCAAAAGCGAGCGTACACCATAACCTCCCGTACACAAGCAGATGACAGTTATGGCGAAAACAGCTTGCGTCAGAACCGCGACTCGGGACAAGAAAAATTAATGCACGTAAGAATGGTAAAGTAAAAAAAAAAAAAAAAAAAAAAAAAAAAATGCACTTGGGAACTGCGTGCTCCTTCGGCAAAACGCTCACTCACTTCCCGTGCAAGGCATGTCCATTGTGAAAATTTTGCGCGCGTAAAAACTGGCTCCGCAGGTTTGACGCCACGCCCCGGCGACACAAAAGTTATCACTGAAGAAGCCCCGTTGTAAAGGCGTTCTCCCCCTGCCCCTCAGCGCACTGCCGCTGTCAGCTGCCATTGTTCCTGTTCAGCTCCGTAAGTACAGGCGTCCAGTGTGCCAATAGCGACGACCAAACACCGGCCCGATAAGGACACGTGTCCAATTTTTACATACACCTGCCATTAGTCGCTCTTTGGGGTTTCTCTCGGTTATTCCCCGAGGCTCCTCCAACCTGCTGTGTCTCTGCGTCTGCCTAACTCGCAACGTCAACTGCCTTTGGGCCTTGGGCCTTGGCAGGTTCTCAAACCCACACAACACAGCTGGTACTTCTATTCCTACTCTTACCCCAATTCTTGTTGTTAACCCTTACCCTTACTCTTACCCCTACTCTTATTCTTAGCCTTACCCTTACCCCTACTTTTACCCTTACTCTTACTCTTAGCCTTACCCTTAGCCCTACTTTTACCCTTACTCTTACTCTTAGCCTTACCCTTAGCCCTACTTTTACCCTTACTCTTACTCTTAGCCTTACCCTTAGCCCTACTTTTACCCTTACTCTTACTCTTACTTAGCCTTACCCTTAGCTCTACTCCCACCGCTCTCCCAAACCAACTTATGACTCCTTAATACCCTATGCCAAGCCTTTACCCCCCTCTTCCCTCCTCCACTCCGCTCTGACACCAACGCAGAGGAAGCAAGGAACGCCGGGAAGAAATTGGAAGGTAAGAAGACTGAGGTAACGGAGGGAAGGAAGGTAGGGGGGGGGAGGGGAAAGGGAGGATTAAGGTGAGAAGGTGCAGAGACAAGAGGGAGGGAAAGGGGGGCTCGAGTGGCAAGAAGGGAAAGGAAGCCAGGGAGTTCGAAGGGGGAAAAAAAGCGAAAAAAGGGGGAGTACTTAAGTCCTGTTTCTCTCCTCTTCAGAACTCTTAAAGGAGCTTGCCACATCCTGTCGGGTTAACTCAGCTGTGACGAGTAACCTCCCCCCTTCCCCTTCCCCTTCCTCTAACCCCCTCCCTACCCCATCCGTACTCCAAATCACCCCCTGCCCCCTCCACTCCCCAATCAATCACCCTCCATCCCCTTCCCCTCCAACCCCCAATCATTCTTCTTCCCCCTATCACCCTTACCCACTATCCCCTCCCCCTCCCCTACCACCATCCCTCCCCTCCCTCCCCTATCCACCTCCTACCACCATCCCCTCCCTCCTCCATCCACCCCCTACCACTATCCCCTCTCCCTCCCCTCCCTCTCCCATCCACCTCCTACCACCATCCCCTCCCCCATCCACCCTCTCCCTCCCTCCCCTCCCTCCTCCGCACATACGCATATTGCACGCTTGTCTTGATCGGAGTATCTCTACTCCTCCCTTCGCCTCCTGCAACGAGTGAGCCCTTGATTGCAATCCCACTCGGACCCAAGGTTTAGGAAGGAGGAGGAGATGAGGTAGAGAGAGAGGGGAAAAAAGAGGGGAAGGACCAGAGGAAAAGTGCAGCGAGAGAAGGGGGGGGGGGAGAACAAAGGACGAGAAAGAGGGACGAATTGAGAACGGAGGAAGAGAAGAGGGATGAATGAAGGAATGGAGAACGGAGGGAGATTAAGAGGGGAAGATAGAGGATGGAAGGAGAGAAAAGGAAAACAGAGAACGGAGGGAAAGAAATGAAAAAAAAACAGAGGAAGGAGAGAATGGAGGGATGGGGAGAGGGAAATGATAATGGAGAGAGAAATCGAGAAGAGAGAGAGGGGAAATGAAAGGAAGAGGAAGGAGGAAAATGGAGAAAAATGGGAGGGGGAAGGGAGAAGGCATAAAGAGTGAAGAAGATGGGAGAGAGAGAGAGAGGGGGAGGGGAAAACGGAGAGGGAGATGGTGGAAATGGAGAGGGAGCGTCAGGGGAAAATAGAGAAAGGGGGAACGATGGCGGTACAGGTGGGAAGGTAAGGAAAAAGAGAATTCTAGAGAGAAAAGGACACAAGAAATAGTCAGGGATACGAAGAAGAAAATTAATCCAACCGGGAGAATCCACTTTGAATCCACGAACGCAGAAACACAAAAGCCGACCACAAAACAACGAAGACGACCCCAAGAAACGGATAATTGTCCCCACAAAGAAAAGACAAGACAGGCAGGCAGGCAGGCAGGAAGACGACAGCGACAGCAAAACCCTTTCGAACACCACGTAATGGCAAACACCCCACCACCCACCCACCCGCCCGCCCGCCCACCTTTCCACCTCCTCGACGTCAAGGAACACGTATCATCTCCCACACACACACACACACACACACACACACACACACAAATACACACGCACACACACACATACTTTAAGAGTAACGTTAACGCATCCACGCCCATCCCCACGAACACCGCCCTTGCAAACCGTACGTGAACCTCAACACACAGATAGACAGATAGACAGACAGACAGACAGATAGATAGATAGATGGTTGGTTAGATGAATGAACATACATGGCCAACCTCTGCAACCTCGACTACAACTTTACCCACCTCCCCCTCCCCCCATCCCCGTTCAATATCCCTCCCCACCTCACCCCCCCCCCCCCAATTCCCCACTCGAACTGACACTCCGTTGTGCAGCGTGAAAGATTGGCCTGTCACGCCCGCCGGTGACACGAGAATAGAATATACAGTATACAACGCACGCTTCCCAATGGCTGTTTTGCCTTCGATGTTCAATATGCATTCGCATTTTCCTTCCGTCAATCTTGGTCTCTCTGTTCTGTCTCTTTCTCTCCTTTTCTTTCTTTCTCTCTATTTTCTCTCCTCTCCTTTCTTTCTCTCTCTCTCTTTTCTCTCTCCTCTCGCTTCTTTCTTTCTCTCTCTCTCTCTCTCTCTCTCTCTCTCTCTCTCTCTCTCTCTCTCTCTCTCCTCTCGCTTCTTTCTCTCTCTCTCTCTCTCTCTCTCTCTCCTCTCGCTTCTTTCTCTTTCTCTCTCCCCTTCTCCTTTTCCTTCTTCTCCCTCCCTCCTTCCCCCCCTCTCCCTCTCTCACTACCCTCTCTTTCAAATTTCTTTTGTGTGATAGATACTTTAAAGAGCGCAATTGACTGAAAAAAGTTCGAGTGTGTGTATTTATAGTCTCTGGCAAGTGACAGGCGAGGTACCTTGTCCTCTGCTGTCGCTCAAATCATACAATGGAAAATGCCACAGGGAAGGAGAAGGGAGAGAAAGAGAATGGAGAGAGGGGGGAGAGGGAGGGAGGGAGGGAGGGAGGGAGGGAAGGAGGGAGAGGGAGAGAGAGAGAGGAAGAGAGAGAGAGAGTTGCAGAGAGAGAGAGAGAGAGAGAGAGAGAGAGAGAGGGAGGGGGGGAAGGGGAGGAGGGAGGAGAGAGAGAGGGAGGAGGGAGGGGGAGAGAGAGAGAGAGAGAGAGAGCAAGAGAGAGAGAGAGCGAGAGCAAGAGAATAAGAGAGAGAGAGCAAGAGAATAAGAGAGAGAGAGAAAAAAATGAGAGAGAAAGAGAGAGATAGAGAGAGAGGGAGGGAGAAAACGAATGCACATAAGCCGTGCGCCGTAGCAAGGAAGGAGGCCGAATCAGTCATAAATCCTGCTCGGCTCCAACAATAGCCCGCCCAATCGCCGCTATTACAAGCCTCTCTTACGTCACGCCCTGGATCCTGCACCCACAAGGAGGGACACAAGGGGGCAGAAGGAAGTGTGCGCGACCTGTAACGACCTACAACGACCTGCAACGGCCTACAACGACCTGCAACGGCCTACAACGACCTGCAACGGCCTACAACGACCTGCAACGGCCTACAACGACCTGCAACGGCCTACAACGACCTGCAACGGCCTACAACGGCCTACAACGACCTGCAACGGCCTACAACGACCTGTAACGGCCTACAACGACCTGTAACGGCCTACAACGACCTGTAACGGCCTACAACGACCTGTAACGGCCTACAACGACCTGTAACGGCCTACAACGACCTGTAACGGCCTACAACGACCTGTAACGGCCTACAACGACCTGTAACGGCCTACAACGACCTGTAACGGCCTACAACGACCTGTAACGGCCTACAACGACCTGTAACGGCCTACAACGACCCGTAACGGCCTACAACGACCTGCAACGGCCTACAACGACCTACAACGACCTGTAACGACCTACAACGATCCATCATGACCTCTACTGCTGCCTCCCACACCTCCCACACCACCCCCAGGCACGAACAGAGCGTCAACAGCGTCAACACCCCTTTGGCTAACACCCGAAGAGCCTTGAGAGGGAGGAAGCCGGAG
>NC_091566.1:36949526-36984061 GCF_042767895.1 Penaeus vannamei | reverse complement strand
CTTGCTTGCTTGGGACTCGTCTACTTCTAAGGTCGATTTTCCGCCTGCCTTATCTGTTCCCTCGGCTCGCGGTGATGGAGGGCGTCGTCTGGGGGCCGTTAAGGGCAGCCGCGCAGGAGGAGGCGAGGAAAGCAGACAGCGCAAGATATCGTATTAAGATAATGATGATTATGATGGTGGTGATGATAATGGTGATGAAAATGATGATAATGATAATGATATTGATAATGATGATAATAATATTGATAATGATGATAATGATATTGATAATGATGATGATAATGAAATTGATAATGATAATGATATTGATAATGATCACAATAATGATAATGGCAATGACAATAATAATAATAATAATAATAATAATAATAATAATAATAATAATAAACAATAATAAATAATAACGAAGGATCGTATTCAGTGGCCATACAGGAACAATAATCACAAACCAAAAATAGACAGATAAGAATAATGCTCAGTGGACATACCACGCCCGCCATGACAGGTACCACTGAACGGGCGCAGCGGCTGATATCGCCAGAAGGAAAAGAATGAGGAGGAGATGAGAGGTGGCATGACCTCTGGCACTGGTGGAGGGGTCACCGAATGGGAGGGGAGGTCATGGGAAGAGGCGGAAGGGAGGGAATGAAGGAGAGCGGGGGGGATGGGGGAATGAGGAAGAATGACTTGGGGAATGGAGGAATGAATGAAGGAGAGAGAGAGAATGGAGGAGTGAATGAGGGAGAGTGGGAGGATGGAGGAGTGAATGAGGGAGAGTGGGAGGATGGAGCAGTGAATGAGGGAGAATGAGGGGGGAAAGGAGGAGTGAGGGGATAGGGGAGAGTAGGGTGGATGAAAAGAAAGAAATGGATAAGTGAGCGAATGTGGGAAGAGACAGAACAAATGGGGGGGGGGGGGGGGACGAGAAGTAACAGGAAATCTGGGGTCAGGCGGCGAGGGCTGGAGCACTGGGTAGCGGAGGGCACTGGGTCACTAGGTTGGTAATAATAACCCCGCGAAGCAGTAGCGAGCGGGGGGGTGGACCCCCCCCCCTCCCCCCCCCCCCCGCCCCACACACACACACACACATCGCGAACAAGAACAAAAAATATAAGACAATTACGCCTAAAAGACTTATCCTCCGCCCCCCCCCCCCCCCGCGTCCCATTCAGCCGAAGCCGAAGGAAACCCCGAGGGCGAGTACTACAACAGGGAGAGGCGCCCCCTCCCCCCCCCCCCCTCCGTCGGCCGAAAGCTCCTCCGCGTCGCCTCGGAAACAATGGATCTGCAGTCGGCCCTCGCAAGCCTAACGCCATCGACCCCCTCGACGTAATGTAAACCCCCACCCTCCCCCCTCCCCCTCCCCTCCCCCCCTCCCCTGTTCCGACACCCCCCCCCACCCCTTCACCTCCCACGATGCCTAGCCTCCTCCATTCCTTACCATCCCCAACTCATCCTAACATACCCCCCCCCCCGACCTTCCCCCACCTTTCCTAGCCCTTCCCCTACTCTTACCCACCCTGCCCTAACACTCCAAAATCCCCCCCCCCCCCGCCTTCACCCCTCCATTCCTTACCATCCCCAACATTGTCCTAACACTCTCAACCCCCACTTTCCCCTCCCTTCCCAGTCTTCCCCCCTACCCTTACCCACCCTACCCAAACCCCCCCCCCCCATCACCAACCCCCCCACCCCTCATCTCTCCTCCCCCTTCCTACTTTTATCAAATGTGTATTTCCTTCCTCATCTGGTATCCCTCATTTCCCCGTATCCCCTTCCCTCCTCCTCCCCCACCTCCTCCTCCTCCATTCATAGGACTAAGGACACTTGAAGACGCCGAGAGAGACGTCTTACTCGAGGTGGTCGATAGGAGCAAAGAACCCAATTAGAAGCAGCAGGAGGAGGAAGAGGAAGAAGAGGAGGAGGAAGAGGAAGAAGAAGAAGAAGAGGAGGAGGAGGAGGAGGAGGAGGAGGAGGAGGAGGAGCAGTAGTCCCAAGTCTTAGAAATGCTGAGTTACGATACGATAGTCACTCTCTCTACTACCTTAAGAGAGGCTTTCAGCCCACGGAATGAGAGATAAAAACCACTATGAAGACACACGGAAGGCTACATCATGGATCCCCCGAACTTGGAAATAAAACCAGAAAACACTTACATAAAGAACGTAGTGGTAAACTATACGACGACCTAGAAAACGTGGTGTTTACTTTTAGAGAGAACGCAAGGCTAAACTAGAGAACTTGATAATAAACCAGAAAACACTGCTGGTTACATGAACGCAGCGGAAAATTATACTATGAGAGAACACAGACTAACTAGAGAACATACTGTTTACCTAAAGATAGAACGCGAGGCTGAACTAGAGAACACAGCGCTTGCCTCCGTAGAGAACGCTGGGCTATAGTTAAACTATAGAGAAAACACAGCGTCGACTTCTGCACAGAACCCAGGGACGAACCACAATGACACCCCTCACCCTCACCCCCACCCCACGCCCCATACGTTCCAGCCCCACAAACCCCTCCATAGCCCTGGCGTCCGACTCGTTTCCCCCGCGCCCACGACGAGCCCTGCGCAACTGGCGACGGGGTTCACTCTACGTGCATGTCCGCGGGTCGTTTGGGAGGGAGTGGGTGACCTTGAAGGCGAGGGAGGACGACCTTGGGACCTTAGTCGAGCCCGGCAACGAGGCGGCGGCAACGCGGTCCCTGCTCGAGGCCACGCAGGCAGTACAGGCTGAAGGAAGCCGCGGTGGCCGCTGTGGGTGTTGCTATTTGCACTGCTTGGGGTATGGGAGGCTAGGGGAGGGGGGTGCGAAGGGGAGGGGGGAGGCTAGGGGGAAGGGGAGTGGCTAGGGAGCTCGCGGAGGGGGAGGAAGGGAGACAGTTTGAGGAACTCACAAAGGGTGAGGGAGGGAGTCTAGTTCTAGAGGGGGATGGGGGGAGGGAGAGGGTAGAGGGAGGGAATCTAATTCTAATTCACAAAGGGTGAGGGAGAGCGTCTAGTTCTAAAGGGGGATGGGGGGATAGGGAGAGTGGGAGTGAGAGAGGGAAGGGAGCTCACAGAGAGAGTGAGTAAAGGAAATAGCTGGGGGGAAGGGAGCTGGGCAGCTGATGAGGCACCGTCCAAGTACACACATATCTCACGCGACGGCTGGGGCGGTGTCGAAAAATCTGTTTTATAGCATCTAGTGACTGCAAAGCTTTAAGTACGTCTCCAGATGACTGATACATTTAGCAGCTACTTCTCGTAGGTCGGCGGGGGGCTGAATCGCCGATTATCTCGTATATAAAACTTAATACGGCTCCTTGACCTGCATAATGAAACCCTTGCTTGCCCTTTGGCGTTTAAAAGCACTACTTTCAGGGAAGCACTCCCCACCCTGGTCCTAGCTCATGGCAGGAGTAACTCTGCCAATTTCACCATCAATTTCTTGTATATAACATGTTTCTAGGGTAAGTAATGATTCAGGCATTTGGCCGCTCACTTTGCAGCTGCTAATTTCACCCAGAGGACACTTGTTTACACACGGGCACGAGCATACTGACGCATGCACAAAAATAAAATTCTAAAAAATAATAAATGTCGAATATCCTTATTCACCTACTCTTACTGAATCAGCTGAGAGACTAGCCAACACTCCCTTCTTTGTGTAACTACAGCTCGAACTCCAGCTCCTCCTTATCCTCCTCCTATTCCTTATCCTACTCCGTCTATCCCTCCACCTCCTCCAGTGCCTCCACATCAACCACTTCCTCCACCTCAACCACATTCTCCACCTCAACCACATTCTCCACCTCAACCACACTCTCCACCTCAACCACACTCTCCACCTCAACCACACTCTCCACCTCAACCACACTCTCCACCTCAACCACACTCTCCATCTCAACCACATTCTCCACCTCAACCACATTCCCCACCTTTTCCTCTTCCAATACCTCTTCCCCCACCACCACCTTCATCTATAACTAGCACACTCTTCCCTGCCACCCGAAGCCACTGATCAAAACAGCAACGCGATCGTACTCCTTGATAAGATTGGAAGACACCCCCCTCCCTCATCCCCCTCCCCCTCCCCGCTCCCTTCCAATGACCCGAACGCAGAATTTCTCCGACGCAAACTTCACTCCCGTTGCATGCTTCCCCCAAGCAGAGCAGCAGCGGCCAGAGAGACCTTCACTAAGTGTGCGCGTGGCTGAATGCATGATACCGCGTCTAACTTTCCAAATGTGTTCGTCAGTCCGGCTGTGTCAATCGGACGGGAGTGTCACATACGGTGGTGACGTTCCTCTCCCACCGGGGACACAGTGGCAGAGACCCCCCGGAAAACCCACCGTGAGGCATGGGTTCCTCTGAGGCCGAAATTATCAGACTGAAAAAAAAAAAAAAAAAAAAAAAAAAAAAAAAAAAAACTTCCTCTTTACAAATGATAGTGCATGTTGTACAGTACAACGCGGACCCCTTCACACTCTGGTAAGAAACTTCTTCCCTATTAACACACACGACCGCACCATTCGGTACTTTCGTCACATTGCATATACTACATCTACCTACCTATCTACTTATCTATCCATTTATCCACCCATCAACCTACCTATCTACTTATCTATCCATTATATCCACCCATTAACCTATCTACTTATCTATTCTATCTATCCATCTATCTACCCATCAACCTACCTATCTACTTATCTAAGCTATCTATCCATCTATCCACCCATCAACCTACCTATCTGCTTATCCATTCTATCCACCCATCAACCTATCTACTTATCTATTCTATCTATCCATCTATCCACCCATCAACCTATCTATCTACTTATCTAAGCTATCTATCCATCTATCCACCCATCAACCTACCTACTTACCTATCTTTTCTTAAAGCTACATAGATATTTCTAAAATTATCATTCTATAGATAGCTATTTCTAAACACACACACACACACACACACACACACACACACACACACACACACACCGATCGATCTTTTCAAGGAAGATGTGCCCTCCCTTACAAAAGTTACCTTTGATGCCACGAGTTTGAGAAATATCTACACGAGTTCTCATGAAACCTGAAGATATTGCCCTCATGTTATATTAAGTATCCAAATAACTTCTCTCCACTTCCGTAAGTCACAAATGCTGGTCTTTTCTGATCTAAACGTTCTCAGAGTCTGCCTGTCTCTCTCTCTCTCTCTCTTCCCCCATCTCCCTGCCTCTCTCTCTCTCTGTATGTCTTTATCTTTCTCTTCTGTTCGTTTCTGTCACTCTGTCTCTGTCTCTCTGTCTCTTTCTTCCCCCATCTCCCTGTCTCTCTCTCTCTCTCTTCCCCCATCTCCCTGCCTCTTTCTATGTATGTGTGTCTATCCTCTTTCTGTTCGTTTCTATCACTCCTTGTTTCTCTGTGTTTCTTTCCCTGTCAGTCTGTCTGTCTCTCTGTTTCTTAAACACTCTTCTTCCCTTTTAATAAACGTTCAGAGATTCGTTCGACAGATATCAATAAAAAAAATGTACTACAGTGCAACATAAATTCAAATCTAGCAAACCAACACCAACCTTAAAATAGGAAGAGCGATCAAAAACTCCAACTAGACAGACATCTGAGCCCAGAACCACCGTAGTGACGAACCGATCTCCTTAACCTTATTCGCCGCACGTCCCGCAATAACAGTCAAAATTTACCGCGACCAATGGGAAATAATATTAAAGCAAACGATACCACCATTACCTCGTCACAAGCTCGACCCCACGCCCATTCGTCACCCAAGGGGGTTTCCTAGCAGCATTCAAGTCACCGCCACACGATCGAAACCAGGCGTGTCGGAACCGTAGACTTTCTCCCCTTCTCTCTTCTTCCTCTCCCCCCCCCCCCCCAACCGTCGGCTACTACTCCCCGAGTGCCCGCCGGAGCTAGCTCGCTTGCCACACCCATATACCGGCCGACGACGCCGCGACGACCACCACCGGCGCACGACCACGGCTAATCGGAATGATATGGCAACCCAAGTTAGTTTCACTGTTTTGGGCCTATTTGGTTGACACTGAAAAATCAGCTGCAGCTCGACCGGGAAATTCACTCTTTTCAAATATTCACGATGTTAAAAATGTTTTAACAACGGCAGATCACAAAATTTGCATGAGACAGTGAGGGGAGTAAATGTTTTAAAATGTGTGGAACATGCATCGGAGAACAGGTTGGAAAGGCATGAACTGACAAACCGACTGACGGACACACACAATGAAATGGGAAGACGGAGAGAGAAAGAGAGGGGAATACATAGACAGGCAAATCGATATAAATATATAAAGATATAGAGATAGTGACATAGATATGGAGAGAGAGACAGAGACTGAGTGAGTGAGTGAGACAGAGACTGAGTGAGTGAGTGAGACAGAGACTGAGTGAGTGAGTGAGACAGAGACTGAGTGAGTGAGTGAGACAGAGACTGAGTGAGTGAGTGAGACAGTGAGACAGAGACTGAGTGAGTGAGTGAGTGAGACAGAGACTGAGTGAGTGAGTGAGTGAGACAGAGAGAGAGAGAGAGAGAGTGAAAGACAGAGAGAGAAATAGAGAAAGACTGGGTGAGAGAGAGAGGGAGAGACAGAGGAGAGAGAGAGAGAGAGAGAGTGAGAGAGAGAGAGAGAGAGAGACAGAGTGAGTGAGAGAGTGAGAGAGAGACAGAGTGAGTGAGAGAGTGAGAGAGAGACAGAGTGAGTGAGAGAGTGAGAGAGAGACAGAGTGAGTGAGTGAGAGAGAGAGACAGAGTGAGTGAGAGAGAGAGAGAGAGAGAGAGAGAGAGAGAGAGAGAGAGAGAGAGAGAGAGAGAGAGAGAGAGAGAGAGAGAGAGAGAGAGAGAGAGAGAGAGAGAGAGAGAGAGGCAGAAGTACGGACAGGCAGAAATAGATACGGAGAAATTCAAAAATACAGAGACACAGACTACGGGCGAGAACGACTCGTCAAACCAAACCAACCCAACTTATTCAAACCAACCCGACTTATTCAAACCAACCCGACTTATTCACATCCCTCCCCACTCAGCGCACTACATACAAAACCAACGAAATATACAAAACCGTCGAAACCCCCTTTGCACTTCATGGGAAAACACGGAATCTAACGCGACATATTTTTTAAAGCCATTTGCAACTTCCCTTAAAAAACAAAATAACCAAAATACGAATGGCTTTGCAATATTTCAGGGAGAGAGAGGTGTCCCGAGCTCCACCGACCGTCCGTGAATGACTCGGTCCCGTGACTACTGCATGACTATGTGCACCCGGGAATTCATGAGTGGCCTCTGCCTCGCATGGTGATCAGTCGCTGAAGACCCGAAATATTTTGATATGAAGACCTGAAATATTCCGATGTTCGTTTCGTATTTCGCATATTTCACCAAAAAAATTTAGTTGCCGACTGGAGCCAATCATCTCTTTATTTGTACATTTTTCGTCAATCCAGGAACTTGGTAAAAAATCATGTCTCTTTTTTAAAGTTAGCTGAAATCCTGTTAGAGTGACATTAAACTGCAGTAATAAAGAGGAAAAAAAATTCTAGCCAGCAGTTCCGTCGCCTCTTGTTCATGTTTTCGGAAGCTCCCTTTTCTTCTAAAGAACCGAGAAAAGTGGTTAAAATTATTGAACTGTCGCCTTCCTCTCCCAAATGCCTAATATTTACCATACACTGCATCGTCATCTGTTCCGTCTGCCGTTGAAACACTGGCTACATCAGCGTGGCTTCCTCTGGTTTAAAAAACTAAATCAAACCACTATATACGTTCATATAAAATCAGTTCAAACCAAATCGCAATAAATTCACATCAAATAAATGATCAGAAATGTGATAGTGCTAAAAAAAAAATCCTGGTAACACATACCCTTAATTATGCTGCGTCCAACTTCGACAAGATTCGTAAAATATCATACCAGGAATATAAGTGACAAAAAGATGGAGCTCGTACCGGACGTGAATTGATATGTTCTGACTCTCCAGCCCAACATATCACGACAACCGACAATTCTCGCGAGTAAAATGTCCAAGTCTTCAAAAAAGGAAACGAAATCAGGCGTGCAAAGCCAACAAGAAAAAAAAAATCGGATTTACAGAGCCTAAACTTGCCAAGGACAAACAATATAGCGTCTACAAACTTCGCCTCTTTCGGGGCGTGATGCGAAATAAATAAATAACACGTTGCTTTTATTCTTTATCTCTCCGTCTCTCACCGCACATTACTTGGCCATCTAAAGTGCTGCAGGTGAAAATGCTGACGCCTTCAAAAACCTTTATAGAGTACTTGAAAAATGACTGATGCCAAGTGCCCCACGCCAGACTGCAATATACACACTGCATGGCGCCATCAACCTCTTCTGTGATCAGCGGGTTTATAAACCTGTACATGACATCATTTCAAATTACCCTCCCCCCCCTCTCTTCCTACCTCTCCTCCCCCTCCTCTCTACCCTCCCCCTTATCCCCCCCCCAAAACCCGTGCGAACACTTGTACACTTTTAATAAGAGTTAGTATACACACATACACACGTACGTAGATACACACGTTCTCCACAGCAAGCCTAGCGCTCTCCTTTCCCACACGCCAACCGCCGGCTAATCGAGTCTTGGAGAAACGGATATAAAACCCATAACCACAACACCTCGATTAAGAAATATATAAAACACGGAAAAGACACACACAAAACCGACTCTCCCCGCTTATAAAACCTAAAAACGGCGTAATAAACCGGCGGAAACACGCTAAGCGGACTTTACCTGAGATACGCACAGCCACAGGTTACGACAATCGACTCTAAAACTCACTCGCTAAACTCAAGGACTGTTTCTCGACTTACCAGCTCTCTCGGTGAGTAATTTTCGCTCTTCTCACTGCTGTCGAATTAGTACACTTCCCCCGAAGGAAAAAGTGGTCACAGGTCGCGAGCTTTTGCACTTCCCCATATACAGTTTCACACCTGCGTCGAATTCTTTAAGGGGCGGGAAAAGATCTATCTTTTATCCGATTTTTCCTTCAAAAAACTACTAATTTTTTTTTAATCCCCCACGAAAAAAAACACTACCCATCCACTGGGATCTCTCAACCTCTCAGAGCCTTAGCACACAGCCCATCTGATCTGGTATATTCCATTCAAGATCTCCTCATTACTGTCATCACCAGTTCCCCCGAGAGTGAAATCACAGGCGTTGAGCAGCGAGTGGACGACGTAGACCTTTCCTCACTGGCAGCCACCGCTCGACTGAAGATGGCGGCTATCGGCGCATTCAACTCCCCGCGCAGAGGTTGCCGGTTAGCCTTTTCCGCGTCGCCATACCACCCACCACTGCCGTCGCCTGTATTACGAACACTTTTCTTTCTTTCTTGCTTATTTGTCTATTTTTAGATAATACGAATATCTGAGGTTATATTGATTAGATTTTATAATCAAAGTTTTCGGTTAACTTGACTGGGGTTCATCGCCATACCCTCCTGACCACCCGGTGTATTTTTACGACGAACACCTTTTCTTTATATATATATTTTCCAATATATGGACCATTCTTCATAAGAGGGAGGTTGTTAGATATGTTACTTTTCAATTATTACCTGATAAATCCCAGGAGGCATTTCTCTTGCTCTGGGACGGTGGTCGGTTACACTTCTGTTACAAGTGTTACTTTATATCCCATCCGCAGGGCAAATATTTACAAGCGCGAAGGGGAAAAAAATCATGTCAAACAATTTTTTCCACCCAAACGCGGACAGGAGCGACCGGCCAGACCTCACCCTTATCCGAACAAATAAAGCCATAACAAACAAAGGAAAAACAGTAGCGAAGAATGCTTTAGGTGATATATAAAGGCTTATTTCAGACGCCATGCCACGCCCACTTGGCCGCCCGACGTAGCCATAGCAGCTGGCTACGGCGGCCATCTGCCTCTCCTCTCCCGCGGGCAGTGGCGGTGGAAATCAGCTTTTGTCCATCGGCGTCGGGTTAACCTTTCGAGTGGCTGCGAGGCTGATGGAGATAATAGCGAAAGGAAAAGGATAATATTAAAGGATATATATTAATTTGAAACCTCTTCGCCAAGTTCGGAAAGCACTCGTTACGATACAAACGAGCGATAAATAGCACATGCTTGTTAGAAAAGTAAAAAGAAATGAACGTGATCATTTCGCGAAATATATCTAGTGAGGGTGATCAAAGACAGTAGCCAAAGCAAAATGATATATATCTTTTTGAAAAACCTCTTCGCCAGTTTGGAAAGCACTCGTTACGACATAAACGATCCAGTTTTTTTAAAAAGTAAACAAAAAGCTAAAAAATAATAATGGTGATAATTTCGCAAAGCATATCCAGCGCTTCGAGTTGATATAATTACTCAATTAGCAGACAGATCCTCCAGAGTTTAAGCATGAGTGCAATATTCTCTTAATGCGTGATTGCACCCTAAATAGTGTGATTAGGGTGACACGGTCCTTGCAAGGTGAAGTAGATAGGTGATCCCCTCACACGCAATCCTGAAGATTAGGAGATTACTAACAATTAGCAGGTTTGTTGAAATTTGTGTCGAATGCAATATTGGCAATGTGGGTAAGCGCAGGAATTCTGATTTATTTAATTTTGTTAGGGCTTAAACTGTTCTTGTAATTAATGGAATAATCAGAATAACTTTTGTTTTGGCAGTGTGATCATAGTTATCATCATTAGCGTAACTAGCGTGACTATCAGAAAATTATAATCATTACTCTGGCGCGACGAGTAAGTAAAAATGTTAACATATCGAAATTATTGCTGCAACAGTGACGGTTATAAATGACATTATCATTATCTGTTTCCATCACAATTATACGTACACAGTGATTTCTGATCAGTATTTCATATTATCACTATCATTACTATTTATTATCTATCTATATTGCACTTTATCATTATTATTATAATTTTTTATATAGTTCTACTTTTTTATTTTTTATACACATATAATCTTTATAAGCATAATCTTACACATTTATATTTATTTAACACAATGCAGTATCAGTTTAAGACAATGCATTCAGCAACATTCAACATTTTCAACATCACTGCAGATTCGGTGGTAGAACCTGATCAATGTTGAGGATAAGGGAATGACGTCAGATGTGTGGGAGACTGACGGCTGACGGCTGACGGGCTGATGGCGAGTGGCTGACAGTGAAAAATGGCGATCACCTTCAATCCCCGTTTCTCCGTCTTTGACTATCTGACTGTCTCTGTCTCTCTGTGTCTGTTTGTCTGTCTGTGTGTCTCTCTGTCTTTGACTATCTGACTGTCTGTCTGTCTCTCTGTCTTCGACTATCTGACTGTCTCTGTCTGTCTTCGACTATCTGACTGTCTCTGTCTCTCTGTGTCTGTTTGTCTGTCTGTCTGTCTGTCTGTCTCTCTGTCTTCGACTACCTGACTGTCTCTGTTTGTCTGTCTGTCTGTCTCTCTGTCTTCGACTATCTGACTGTCTCTGTCTGTCTGTCTGTCTGTCTCTCTCTCTGTCTTCGACTATCAGACTGTCTCTGTCTGTCTGTCTGTTTGGCTGTCTCTCTCTCTGTCTTCGACTATCTGACTGTCTCTGTCTGTCTGTCTTCGACTATCTGACTGTCTGTGTCTGTCTGTCTGTCTGTCTCTCTGCCTTTGACTATCTGACTGTCTCTGTCTGTCTGTCTGTCTGTCTCTCTGTCTTCGACTATCTGACTGTCTCTGTCTGTCTGTCTGGCTGTCTCTCTCTCTGTCTTCGACTATCTGACTGTCTCGGTCTGTCTGTCTGTCTCTCTGTCTTCGACTATCTGACTGTCTCTGTCTGTCTGTCTGTTTGTGTCTGTCTGTCTCTCTGCCTTTGACTATCTGACTCTCTATCTATGTCTGTTTGTCTGTCTCTCTGTCTCTGTCTTTGACTATCTGACTGTCTCTGTCTGTCTGTCTCTCTGTTTTCGACTATCTGACTGTCTCTGTCTGTCTGTCTGTTTGTGTCTGTCTGTCTCTCTGCCTTTGACTATCTGACTGTCTCTGTCTGTCTGTCTCTCTATCTTCGACTATCTGACTGTCTGTGTCTGTCTGTCTCTCTATCTTCGACTATCTGACTGTCTGTGTCTGTCTGTCTCTCTATCTTCGACTATCTGACTGTCTGTGTCTGTCTGTCTGTCTGTCTCTCTATCTTTGACTATCTGACTGTCTCTGTCTGTCTATGTCTGTCTGTCTCTCTGCCTTTGACTATCTGACTGTCTCTGTCTGTCTGTCTCTCTGCCTTTAAATATCTGACTGTCTGTCTGTCTGTGTCTGTCTGTCTCTCTGTCTTTGACTATCTGACTGTCTGTCTGTCTCTCTGTCTTTGACTATCTGACTGTGTCTGTCTGTCTCTCTGCCTTTAAATATCTGACTGTCTGTCTGTCTCTCTGTCTTTGACTATCTGACTGTCTGTGTGTCTCTCTGCCTTTGACTATCTGACTGTCTCTGTCTTCGACTATCTGACTGTCTGTGTGTCTCTCTGCCTTTGACTATCTGACTGTCTCTGTCTTCGACTATCTGACTGTCTGTGTCTGTCTGTCTCTCTATCTTTGACTATCTGACTGTCTCTGTCTTCGACTATCTGACTGTCTCTGTCTAGCTGTCTGTCTGTCTCTCTGTCTAGCTGTCTGTCTGTCTCTCTGTCTTTGACTATCTGACTGTCTCTGTCTTCGACTATCTGACTGTCTGTGTCTGTCTGTCTGTCTCTCTATCTTTGACTATCTGACTGTCTCTGTCTTCGACTATCTGACTGTCTCTGTCTAGCTGTCTGTCTGTCTTTGACTATCTGACTGTCTCTGTCTTCGACTATCTGACTGTCTGTCTGTCTGTCTGTGTCTGTCTGTCTCTCTGTCTTTGACTATCTGACTGTCTCTGTCTTCGACTATCTGACTGTCTGTCTGTCTGTCTGTGTCTGTCTGTCTCTCTATCTTTGACTATCTGACTGTCTCTGTCTTCGACTATCTGACTGTCTGTGTCTGTCTGTCTCTCTATCTTTGACTATCTGACTGTCTCTGTCTTCGACTATCTGACTGTCTGTGTCTGTCTGTCTCTCTATCTTTGACTATCTGACTGTCTCTGTCTTCGACTATCTGACTGTCTGTGTCTGTCTGTCTCTCTATCTTTGGCTATCTGACTGTCTCTGTCCTTGACTATCTGACTGTCTCTGTCTTTGACTATCTGTCTGTCTCTCTGTCTTTGACTATCTGACTGTCTCTGTCTGTTTGTCTGTCTCCCTCTCTGTCTGTCTGTCTGTCATACTCACTATCACGCTCACTCTATCTCTCTCTGTTTGTCTGTCTCTGTCTCACTCGCTAGCTCACTCACTCACTAAGTCACTGTCTCTCTCTGCCTCTGCCTCTGCCTCTCTCTTTCTCTTTCTCTTTCTCTTTCTCTCTCTCTCTCTCTTGAGAAACGATAATAACAAAGACAACAGAAAGAATTACGTTAGATAACAGACTTCTATTAGAGTTGGTCCTAAATATCCCATGGTGTTAACAAAAAAAAAAAAAAAGCAAAATCAACGAAACGGAAAAAGAACAATCCACAGCCACACAAATGCACACAAATCCCCACCCCCCCTCCTCCGCCCCCTTCCTCTTGCAACAGCAATATTCGAAAAAAGCCTTGCATAGTAGGGGGCGGGGGGAGGGAGAGGGTTGAGGGGGGAGAGGGGGAGGGGGGGGGGAAACAGTGCCCTAATTACGGTAAGGTCGAGACAATGAACTGAAGCACTCCTTGCAACGACCTCAATTGCACTGCAGAAGTCACTGCTCCGTTAGGAAGCGGGGAGTTAGGAGTAGGGGGCGAGGGGGAGGGGTGGGAGGGGTGGGTAGGTGCACATGGCGAATAAAGATCTGTTACTGTACACTCAGGTTGCCACTTGATGGGGCTGCGTCGTCTCTGGATTTCCTTGCCCTTTCTCTTTCTGTTCTTTTCTTTTTTTGTGTTCTTTTTCTCATCCTTTCCCCTCCTCTCTCTCTCCCTCCCTCCTTCCCTCTCTTCCTCTCCCTCTCCCTCTCTCCTTCCCTCGTTCCTTAACTCCTTCCCTCCCTTCCTTCCCCTCTCCCTCCCCCCCATCCCTATCCCTCTCCCTCTCCCCCTCTCCCTCCTCCCCCCCCTCCCCCCAAAATCAGTCTCCATTCTCTCTCTCTCTCTCTTTTCTTCATCTTTATTCCCTTGTTTTATGCATCAGCGGTTGTGTTTGAACGAGGACGACCTGCAGCGTCACATAAGAATGACGGTTACAGTTTTGAATTAAATTTCTTTTTATAATGCGACTGTCTCTGGTGCTTTGTTCTCTCGGGAAAATACGGCGTGTCATCTAACTGTCTATCTTTCTATCTTTCTCTCTCTCTATCTCTTTATTTTCTCTATCTATCTCTTTCTTTTTCAATGTCTATCTCATTCTATCTTTCTTTCTTTCTATCTATCTTTCTATCTACCTTTCTTTCTTCTTTCTTTCTATCTTTCTTTCTTTCTATCTATCTTTCTTTCCATCTATCAATCTATCTCTTTCTCTCTATCTATCTATCTCTTTCTCTCTATCTATCTATCTATATATCTCTTTCTATCTATCTATCTCTATCTATCTATCTCTTCCTATCTATCTATCTATCTCTTTCTCTCAATCTATCTATCTCTTTCTATTTCTCTCTCTCTCTCACATACACCACAGATTTGCACTATGCTTTCTATTTTGTATCTAGATAGAATTAAAATAAAAAGGCGAGAACGAAAGATAGAAAAACAAAAAACAATAAAGGATAAAACCAAATAATAAGAAAAGAGAATCGAGAACGAATGACAAAAAACAAAACAAAACAAAAAGGATAAAACCGAGTAGAAAGAAAAGAGAATCGAGAACGAAAGATTGAAAAACAAAAAACAGCAAAAAATCAAAAGGGATAAAACCAAATAGTAAGAAAAGGGAACGAAAGATAGAAAAACAAAAAAAGACAAAAAACAAAAGAATAAAACCGAATAGTAAGAAAAGAAAATCCAGAACGAAAGATAGAAAAACAAAAACAACAAAAAACAAAAAACAAAAGGATAAAACCGAACAGTAACAAAAGAAAATCCAGAACGAAAGATAGAAAAACAAAAACAACAAAAAACAAAGGATAAAAGCGAATAGTAAGAAAAGAAAATCCAGAACGAAATATAGAAAAACAAAAAAGCAACAAAAACAAAAAACAACAAAAAACAAAAGAATAAAACCAAAGCAACAAAAACAAAAAACAAAAGGATAAAACCAAAGCAACAAAAACAAAAAACAAAAGGATAAAACCAAAGCAACAAAAACAAAAAACAAAATAAAACCAAAGCAACAAAAACAAAAGACAAAATAAAACCAAAGCAACAAAAACAAAAAACAAAAGGAAAAAACCAAAGCAAAAAAATCAAAAAAAAAAAGGATAAAACCAAAGCAACAAAAACAAAAAACAAGAAAAACCAAAAGGATAAAACCAAATAGTAAGAAAAGAGAATCGAAAACCTCTCTCTCGTTGCCAGAGATCTCTTTTTCCTTCCAATTTGATCTTTGTCAGCGATATCACGGGCGCTTGATCTTGATCCAGGGCCAGGTGTTGTGGCAAGTGGACGGGGGGGGCGGGGGGAGGGGGGAGGAGAAGGGGAGGGGGAAGTCGGGAGGGGAAGGGAAAAGGGAAGGGGGAGGGGGGGAGAGTCGGGAGGGGAGGGGGAAGGGGGTAGGAGGGAAGGGGTAGGGGGAGGAGAAGGGGGAAGAGGGAGAGGGGAAGGGGGTAGGAGGGAAGGGGGAAAGATGGGGAGGGGAGGGGAGGAGGGGGAGGGAAAAGTCCGGGGGGGAATAAAAAAATAAAAAATAAAATAATAAAGGATAAAACCAAATAGTAAGAAAAGAGAATCGAGAACGAATGATAAAAAACAAAACAAAAAAAGGATAAACCGAATAGAAAGAAAAGAGAATCGAGAACGAAAGATTGAAAAAAAAAATCAAAAGGGATAAAACCAAATAGTAAGAAAAGAGAATCGAGAACGAATGATAAAAAACAAAACAAAAAAAGGATAAACCGAATAGAAAGAAAAGAGAATCGAGAACGGAAGATTGAAAAAAAAAATCAAAAGGGATAAAACCGAATAGTAAGAAAAGGGAACGAAAGATAGAAAAAACAAAAAAAGACAAAAAACAAAAGGATAAAACCGAATAGTAAGAAGAGAAAATCCAGAACGAAAGATAGAAAACAAAAACAAAAACAAAAACAACAAAAAACAAAAGGATAAAACCGAATAGTAAGAAAAGAAAATCCAGAACGAAAGACAGAAAAACAAAAAAAGCAACAAAAACAAAAAACAACAAAAAACAAAAGGATAAAACCAAAGCAACAAAAACAAAAAACAACAAAAGGATAAAACCAAAGCAACAAAAACAAGAAAAAACAAAAGGATAAAACCGAATAGTAAGAAAAGAGAATCTCTCTCTCTCTCTCGTTGCCAGAGGTCTCTTTTTCCTTCCAATTTGATCTTTGTCAGCGATATCACGGGCGCTTGATCTTGATCCAGGGCCAGGTGTTGTGGCAAGTGGACGGGGGGGGCGGGGGGAGGGGGGAGGAGAAGGGGAGGGGGAAGTCGGGAGGGGAAGGGAAAAGGGAAGGGGGAGGGGGGGAGAGTCGGGAGGGGAGGGGGAAGGGGGTAGGAGGGAAGGGGTAGGGGGAGGAGAAGGGGGAAGAGGGAGAGGGGAAGGGGGTAGGAGGGAAGGGGGAAAGATGGGGAGGGGAGGGGAGGAGGGGGAGGGAAAAGTCCGGGGGGGAATAAAAAAATAAAAAATAAAATAATAAAGGATAAAACCAAATAGTAAGAAAAGAGAATCGAGAACGAATGATAAAAAACAAAACAAAAAAAGGATAAACCGAATAGAAAGAAAAGAGAATCGAGAACGAAAGATTGAAAAAAAAAATCAAAAGGGATAAAACCAAATAGTAAGAAAAGAGAATCGAGAACGAATGATAAAAAACAAAACAAAAAAAGGATAAACCGAATAGAAAGAAAAGAGAATCGAGAACGGAAGATTGAAAAAAAAAATCAAAAGGGATAAAACCGAATAGTAAGAAAAGGGAACGAAAGATAGAAAAAACAAAAAAAGACAAAAAACAAAAGGATAAAACCGAATAGTAAGAAGAGAAAATCCAGAACGAAAGATAGAAAACAAAAACAAAAACAAAAACAACAAAAAACAAAAGGATAAAACCGAATAGTAAGAAAAGAAAATCCAGAAGGAAAGACAGAAAAACAAAAAAAGCAACAAAAACAAAAAACAACAAAAAACAAAAGGATAAAACCAAAGCAACAAAAACAAAAAACAACAAAAGGATAAAACCAAAGCAACAAAAACAAGAAAAAACAAAAAGATAAAACAGAATAGTAAGAAAAGAGTATCTCTCTCTCTCTCTCGTTGCCAGAGGTCTCTTTTTCCTTCCAATTTGATCTTTGTCAGCGATATCACGGGCGCTTGATCTTGATCCAGGGCCAGGTGTTGTGGCAAGTGGACGGGGGGGGCGGGGGGAGGGGGGAGGAGAAGGGGAGGGGGAAGTCGGGAGGGGAAGGGAAAAGGGAAGGGGGAGGGGGGGAGAGTCGGGAGGGGAGGGGGAAGGGGGTAGGAGGGAAGGGGTAGGGGGAGGAGAAGGGGGAAGAGGGAGAGGGGAAGGGGGTAGGAGGGAAGGGGGAAAGATGGGGAGGGGAGGGGAGGAGGGGGAGGGAAAAGTCCGGGGGGGAATAAAAAAATAAAAAATAAAATAATAAAGGATAAAACCAAATAGTAAGAAAAGAGAATCGAGAACGAATGATAAAAAACAAAACAAAAAAAGGATAAACCGAATAGAAAGAAAAGAGAATCGAGGACGAAAGATTGAAAAAAAAAATCAAAAGGGATAAAACCAAATAGTAAGAAAAGAGAATCGAGAACGAATGATAAAAAACAAAACAAAAAAAGGATAAACCGAATAGAAATAAAACAGAATCGATAACGGAAGATTGAAAAAAAAAATCAAAAGGGATAAAATCGAATAGTAAGAAAAGGGAACGAAAGATAGAAAAAACAAAAAAAGACAAAAAACAAAAGGATAAAACCGAATAGTAAGAAGAGAAAATCCAGAACGAAAGATAGAAAACAAAAACAAAAACAAAAACAACAAAAAACAAAAGGATAAAACCGAATAGTAAGAAAAGAAAATCCAGAACGAAAGACAGAAAAACAAAAAAAGCAACAAAAACAAAAAACAACAAAAAACAAAAGGATAAAACCAAAGCAACAAAAACAAAAAACAACAAAAGGATAAAACCAAAGCAACAAAAACAAGAAAAAACAAAAGGATAAAACCGAATAGTAAGAAAAGAGAATCTCTCTCTCTCTCTCGTTGCCAGAGGTCTCTTTTTCCTTCCAATTTGATCTTTGTCAGCGATATCACGGGCGCTTGATCTTGATCCAGGGCCAGGTGTTGTGGCAAGTGGACGGGGGGGGGGAGAAGGGGGGGAAAGTCGGGGGGGGAGGGGGAAGGGGGTAGGAGGGAAGGGGGAGGGGAGGGGGAAGGAGAAGGGGGAAGAGGGAAAAATAGTAAGAAAAGAGAATCGAGAACGAAAGATAGAAAAACAAGAAACAACAAAAAAACAAAGGATAAAACCGAACAGTAAGAAAAGAAAACCCAGAACGAAAGACAGAAAAACAAAAAAGCAACAAAAACAAAAAACAACAAAAAACAAAAGGATAAAACCAAAGCAACAAAAACAAAAAAAACAAAAGGATAATGCCAAAGCAAGAAAAAACAAAAAACAAAAGGATAAAACCAAAGCAACAAAAAACAAAAAAGAACAAAAAACAAAAGGATAAAACCAAATAGTAAGAAAAGAGAATCGAAGATCTCTCTCTCGTTGCCAGAGATCTCTTTTTCCTTCCAATTTGATCTTTGTCAGCGATATCACGGGCGTTTGATCTTGATCCAGCGATATCACGGGCGTTTGATCTTGATCCAGCGATATCACGGGCGTTTGATCTTGATCCAGCGATATCACGGGCGTTTGATCTTGATCCAGCGATATCACGGGCGCTTGATCTTGATCCAGCGATATCACGGGCGTTTGATCTTGATCCAGCGATATCACGGGCGTTTGATCTTGATCCAGCGATATCACGGGCGTTTGATCTTGATCCAGCGATATCACGGGCGTTTGATCTTGATCCAGCGATATCACGGGCGTTTGATCTTGATCCAGCGATATCACGGGCGTTTGATCTTGATCCAGCGATATCACGGGCGCTTGATCTTGATCCAGCGATATCACGGGCGTTTGATCTTGATCCAGCGATATCACGGGCGTTTGGTCTTGATCCAGCGATATCACGGGCGTTTGATCTTGATCCAGCGATATCACGGGCGTTTGATCTTGATCCAGCGATATCACGGGCGTTTGATCTTGATCCAGCGATATCACGGGCGTTTGATCTTGATCCAGCGATATCACGGGCGTTTGATCTTGATCCAGCGATATCACGGGCGTTTGATCTTGATCCAGCGATATCACGGGCGTTTGATCTTGATCCAGCGATATCACGGGCGCTTGATCTTGATCCAGCGATATCACGGGCGTTTGATCTTGATCCAGCGATATCACGGGCGTTTGGTCTTGATCCAGCGATATCACGGGCGTTTGATCTTGATCCAGCGATATCACGGGCGTTTGATCTTGATCCAGCGATATCACGGGCGTTTGATCTTGATCCAGCGATATCACGGGCGTTTGATCTTGATCCAGCGATATCACGGGCGCTTGATCTTGATCCAGCGATATCACGGGCGTTTGATCTTGATCCAGCGATATCACGGGCGTTTGGTCTTGATCCAGCGATATCACGGGCGTTTGATCTTGATCCAGCGATATCACGGGCGTTTGATCTTGATCCAGCGATATCACGGGCGTTTGATCTTGATCCAGCGATATCACGGGCGTTTGATCTTGATCCAGCGATATCACGGGCGTTTGATCTTGATCCAGCGATATCACGGGCGTTTGATCTTGATCCAGCGATATCACGGGCGCTTGATCTTGATCCAGCGATATCACGGGCGCTTGATCTTGATCCAGCGATATCACGGGCGCTTGATCTTGATCCAGGGCCAGGTGTTGTGGCAAGTGGACGGGGGGGCGGGGGTGGGGGGAGGAGAAGGGGAGGGGAGTCGGGAGGGGAGGGGGAAGGGGGTAGGAGGGAAGGGGTAGGGGGAGGAGAAGGGGGAAGAGGGAAAAATACTAAGAAAAGAGAATCGAGAACGAAAGATAGAAAAACAAGAAACAACAAAAAACAAAAGAATAAAACCAAAGATAGAAAAACAAAAAACAACAAAAAACAAAAGGATAAAACCAAATAGTAAGAAAAGAGAATGGAAAATCTCTCTCTCGTTGCCAGAGATCTCTTTTTCCTTCCAATTTGATCTTTGTCAGCGATATCACGGGCGTTTGATCTTGATCCAGCGATATCACGGGCGTTTGATCTTGATCCAGCGATATCACGGGCGTTTGATCTTGATCCAGCGATATCACGGGCGCTTGATCTTGATCCAGCGATATCACGGGCGCTTGATCTTGATCCAGGGCCAGGTGTTGTGGCGAATGGACGGGGGGGCGGGGGAGGGGGGAGGAGATGGGGGGGGAAGTCGGGAGGGGAGGGGGAAGGGGGTAGGAGGGAAGGAGGGAAAGATGGGGAGGTGAGGGGGGGAAAGTCGGGGGGGGAGGGGGGAAGGTAAGGGGGGGTAGGAGGGAAAGGGGAAATATGGGGAGGAGGAGGAGGAGGGGAAGGATGGGGAGGTGAGGGGGAAGGAGAAGGGGGGG
The DNA here is from genome assembly GCF_042767895.1 of Penaeus vannamei. NCBI lineage: Eukaryota > Metazoa > Arthropoda > Malacostraca > Decapoda > Penaeidae > Penaeus > Penaeus vannamei. The sequence goes on along the minus strand of NC_091566.1, from coordinate 36,963,181 downwards.
AAAGTCGGGGGGGGGGGGGGGAAGGAGAAGGGGGAAGAGGGGAAAATAGTAAGAAAAGAGAATCGAGAACGAAAGATAGAAAAACAAGAAACAACAAAAAAACAAAGGATAAAACCGAATAGAAAGAAAACAAAATCCAGAACGAAAGATAGAAAACCAAAACAAAAAACAACAAAAACAAAAAACAACAAAAAACAAAAGGATAAAACCAAAGCAACAAAAACAAAAAACAAAAGGATAAAACCAAAGCAACAAAAAACAAAAAAACAACAAAAAACAAAAGGATAAAACCAAAGCAACAAAAACAAAAAACAACAAAAAACAAAAGGATAAAACCAAAGCAACAAAAACAAAAAACAACAAAAAACAAAAGAATAAAACCAAAGCAACAAAAACAAAAAACAAAAGGATAAAACCAAATAGTAAGAAAAGAAAATTGGAAATCTCTCTCTCGTTGCCAGAGATCTCTTTTTCCTTCCAATTTGATCTTTGTCAGCGATATCACGGGCGCTTGATCTTGATCCAGCGATATCACGGGCGCTTGATCTTGATCCAGGGCCAGGTGTTGTGGCAAGTGGACGGGGGAGGGGGGGGGGAAAGATGGGGAGGAGAAGGGGGGGAGAGTCGGGAGGGGAGGGGGAAGGGGGTAGGAGGGAAGGGGAAAGATGGGGAGGAGGGGGAAGAGGGAGAGGGGAAGGGGGTAGGAGGGAAAGGGGAAATATGGGGAGGAGGAGGAGTAGGAGGGAGAGGGGAAGGAGGAGAGGAGGGGGGAAAAGTCAGGAGGGGGGAAAGGAGGAGAGGAGGGGGAGGGGAAAAGGATGAGAGGGAAGGAGGGGGGGAGGAGGGGAGGGGGAAGAAGAGGACGGGAGAGATGTCCGGGGGAGGAGGGGGAGTAAAGCCAGGGGAAGGGGGGCAGGAGGGGAACAGAGGAGGGAGGGGGGCACTCCCCTCCCTCCTCTTCCTCGTCCAGAACCCGCACCAAACAGAATATTGATGAAGGCAAACCTCGTACGTACAGTAAACTGGTTTTCTAAAACGAGTAAAGTCAGACAGGGGAAGGGTAGGCAAGGGGGAGGGGGAAGAGAGTAGGCAGGGGGGGCGGGGAGAGGGAGTTGGCAGAGGGGAGAGGGGAGGGGGAGGGAGTGGGCAGAGGAGAGAGAGGGAAGGGAGAGGGTGGGCAAGGGGGAAGGTGGTGGGGACGGAATGGGAGAGTGTGGATGGGGGGTGGGGTGGTGAGGACGGGAAGGGAGAGGGTGGGCAAGGGTGAGGGTGTGGGCAGGGGAGAGAGAGGGGGGATGGCGGGAAAGAAGAGGGCAGGCAAGATGTAGGGGGAGTTGGTGGGGGCGTGAAGGGGGAGGGGATGGGAAGGAGGAGGGGGTAAAGGCGGGCAGGGAGAGGAGAGACGGGGGGGTGGGGGGCGGAGTCGTTAGTTATCACTCTTTTGATCTGAAAGGATGTGTTCTGAATGATAAACCCGCGTACGCACGAATGCACACACGTACACACACACTTACACACACATACGGATATTCTCGCATACATTTACGCACACAAGCAACACCGCATTCACCTACGTACACAAAAGCGTAATTAAATATTAAATCTTTCCGTCGACGATCTCTATCGTGAACCAGATATCAAAATATATACACATTTTGCAATCAGTGTAAGTATAAAATCCAACATATCTCATTTATTCCGTTTCCAATAACTCTCCACGCTTTTTTTCTACGAATTTCGTTCATCACGAGTGTAATCTGCGACGTCTATCTTACCCTTCTTGCTAATTATAGCCTGCAATTCGCGTGCACGTCATACCCCGTTTCGCAATACACGTTACGCTGTTGGGATATCATGTTGTATCGTGTTTTTCGCATTTCTCGTGTAGCGATTGATTTACATAAACGGCATATCACTTTTGTAGCATTCCACTTTGCTCAGATCGTATTGCGGAGGGAAACAATACACTCGTCATGCTACATTAGATACATTATACTGGTTAAATTGTATGTTTTATCGTGCGGCTCACACGCTGTTCATTGTGTAGTTATGTATGTACCATTTGTCTAAGGTTACAGGATGGATACACAGCACCGATTTAATTTTTGAAGTAAATAAAGATATGATTTATTGTTTTTTTAATGGGGTTGTGTTATTACACCTTTGTGGGCCATTTGCACAAATATTGCCATAGAAGAAAAGTGTCTTGGTTTGTGTCGGTCTATCGAAATATATAGGTTTTCTCTCCCAACTCAGACCCCACCTTATTCTTCATATTATCCGATTTATCTCTTTCTCATATCATCTTTATTTGGTAATGTTATTGTAGTGTGGTCCGTCTAACCCAGGGGACCCGTCACAGTTCATCAAACTCTTCATGAAATTCTGCCTTCCCTTGATGCTGGCGGGGGATACAGGCGCAAATGGACCTGGTTACCCCCTGTCAATCCAATACCCTGAAGTGGCAGCGTGGGGGGGGGGGGGGGGAACTGAATCATTGATTTGGGAGTTACAGTGTCAATACCACTCTTTGATGTTCAGCTTAACTATAGGGTAAAATACTACTACAAATTAATCTAAGAAAAATGAAAAAAGTAAAAGGTACCTAAAATTACTGACTGTCGTATGCAAAAACCAAAAGAAAAGATTTCCAGAATGGAGAGCCTGGCTGAAGGCCTTACCGTAATACAAAGACAAATCCAGCAAGTCTTGCGTCACAGCTGAAGGATCAAAACCCCCTAAACCTAAAAGAAAACTACGACAGCATAAAAACCCAGGTCTGGTGAAACCAAAGCATGAAAACTAAAACTAGATCACTCAGACTTCCTACTTTGAAATGTTAAAAGTTACAAATAAAGGTAATTTTCTATATTATTTCTATATTTTCTATTATAACCGATATCGACGATTTTGGTATCGTTGGATTCCTCTCACTCTATACAATGCAAATATGTAGGTTTTATTGCGCGGAAACCCCCCGTTAGCGACAAACTTGGCCCCGATAGCGGGGGCGACGATGTCGGAGCGGCGGACGTAATATATAAAATTACCCTAATAATATAACCTCACAGTGAAAATAATCATGGTTATTCACATGACTTTCCATTGAAGGGGGCTGCGACCCCCCTGGGGGGGGGCTGCCGCCCCCCAACCCCCGCCAAGGAAACAAAACCTCCACCACATATTCACGGCAGGATAGAGCGCACACGAACTAGATGGGGAGCCGATAACCTACAATAACCTAGAATTTTTAAGGTACTAACCTGATTGATTAATGCCGCTAATTAGTAGGGAGGGTGCTCCTTTGCCGCAGAATGTGAAGGAGGCAGGGTGCGTCCGGCAGGAGGTCCTAGGCCGGAGGATACAGCTTTCTCCCGACGGAGGAGGCCGTGGCGGAAGCACATCTCTAGCATTTTTTCCTGGCTAGTTGCAATTTCAAGCAGAAAATCCGTCTCCGAATACGAGCACCCTCCACACTCGGCCATCGCGGCGGCTAAGACTGCCTTCTGAACGCGACGGTTATTTCGGTTAGGAATACGAATGTCGTTATTCCAGAGCACGGAAAACTCGACCTTGAGGCCATCGGTGTAACATCGAAAGAGGCGCAACACCCGCCTACGAGGGCGGGCCACCCTGTTCATCCTGATTATACTACAATCGTCTCTATATGCAATGCTGACTATGACAAGGTTAATATGCTGATTCAGTGGGAGTCTTACGAGGTAATTGTAATATTACGCCCGCCGCTCCGACATCGACGACGATTGTGTAACGCTCTAGCCTGCCGGGAATAGGTGGTGGAGGTTTTGTTTCCTTGGTGGGGGTTGGGGGGCGGCAGCCCCTGCAATGGAAAGTTATGTGAATAACCATGGTTATTTTCACTGTGCGTTATATTATTAATGCTATTTAACCCCGCATTTTCCCTGGAACCTTCCATGCCCTCCCCTGCTATCGGGGCCAAGTTTGTCGCTAACGGGGGGGTTTCCGCGCAATAAAAACTATATATTTGCAATGTGGAGAGTGAGAGGAATCCAACGATACCAAAATCGTCGATATCGGTTATGCGGACGTAATAAAGAAAATTACCCAAATAAAACAGAAAAAAAAACCCAGCCAAGTTCATTAAAAATAAATAAAATAAATACACAGATGTTCAAATCATTCAATAAAAATGACGTTATGATCACGTCTAGCTCCTAAGAAAAGAATGGCAGGTACTTCATTACTTAGCTTGTTATCTTCCGTGATCGAATGAAACAGAAAAAAAAACAAGCCAGCCAAGTTCAATAAAATAAATACACAAACAGCTGTTCAATTCATTCAATAAAAATGACCTTATGATCACGTCAAGCTCCTAAGCAACGAATGTCTCTTCTTGTCTCCAGCATGTTTATTTATTAACTAAGTATGGCGACACTATCGGTGGTTCAGTGGTTCAGGAGGAGAGCGAAACGCACTCACTCACGTCTCGACCATTACTGTTTATTGTTTACGTTTCATTGCCCCGGTGACGTCAGAGGCAAAACATATCTGGTGAAATATATTCATTAAATAGATAAGCTAAAAATACACATAAAATGGACAGATGTAAAAGTAAAAGTATAAGATAGAAATCATAAGAATAAGAAATGCTATAGCTTAAAAGAATAAAAACTGTACGTAAAAAGGCTTCCCTTAAACATTAACATGAAAACGAAGTAAAAACGAGACCTTAAAAATTAACCGGTTTATAATCCTAAAATGAATAAAAACTGATGATAAATAGGTTCATTAAAATGTCTGGTTCTTAAGTTATAAATAAAACATTCATATGAAATAAAAACTGCACGTAAAATGCTTCCCCTAAACCTTAAAATGAAAACGAAGTAAAAACGAGACCTTAAAACTTTACCGAATGTTTATAATCCTAAAATGAATAAAAACTGATGATAAAAAAGTTCATTAAAATGTCTCGTTGTTAAGTTATAAATAAAACATCCACAGGAAACCAAAGGTAAAAAGGGGAAACTGTGATAAAACAATAAAAGTAAATAAAAACAAGAAAATCGAAAAAAAACGAGACAAGACACGTGACAGTCAGGGAGGATGAGAGGATGAGATGCAGCATCCAAGACCACCTTATATCACTGCCTTACATACTCTCTCTTCTATACCTTGACGAGGAAGATTGTGCTAAAAAAACAGCAACAAAAGCGATTAGAATAAAATTTCAAGGATTTCCTCAGTGTTTTTAGACTGGCAAAGAAATTCGTCTTGAAGGATGTCTCAGCGATGTCGTCTCTCTCTCTCTCTCTCTCTCTCTCTCTCTCTCTCTCTCTCTCTCTCTCTCTCTCTCTCTCTCTCTCCTTCGCTCTCTTTCTCTCTCTCTCTCTCTCTTTCTCTCTCTCCCTCTCCCTCAAGCTTTCTCCCCCCCTCTCTCTCCCTCCCTCACACTATCTCCCTCCCTCTCTCTCTCTCCCTCCCTCACACTTTCTTCCTCTCTCTCTTTCTCCCTCACACTTTCTTCCCCCCTCCTCTCTCTCTTTCTCCCTCACACTTTCTTCCTCTCTCTCTCCTCTCTCTCTCTCACTTTCTTCCCCCCCCCTCTCTCTCCCTCACACTTTCTTCCTCTCTCTATCTCTCTCTCTCCCTCACACTTTCTTCCTCTCTCTCTTTCTCCCTCACACTTTCTTCCCCCCTCCTCTCTCTCTCTCTTCAAGGTGCATCTTCTAAGAAAAAACAACAAGCGAAAGTGTCTTCTCCAGGTAAACCGCTCAGCAATTTGAGATAAATTTCTTGCGCTTTTCGATGCAGGTTCCAGGAGAGTCCACAGGAATATGCCGATCAGCTGGGGCGAAGCTGCGTCAGTGTGCTTGACTCACTCCTTCGCCGCAGACCTCTCTCGCTTCTCTCCCATATTCCTCCCTTATTCCTACCCTTCTTTACCTTATTACCCTTCCCTAACATATCTACTCTTGGCTCCCTTCCCCTCCCTTCGTGCTCCCTTCCTTCCTAGTCCCCCTCCTCCCAGTGTTCCTACCCTCCTTTACCTTCTTACCCTTCCCTAACATATCTACTCTTGGCTCCCTTCCCCTCCCTTCCTATTCCTTCCCCTCCCCCAGTGTTCCTACCCTGCTCTACCTTCTTACCCTTCCCTAACATTTCTACCCTTGGCTCCCTTCCCCTCCCTTCGTCTCTCTTCCTTCCTAGTCCTTCTCTTCCCCCAGTATACCTACCCTCCTCTACCTTCTTAACCTTCCCTAACATCTCTACTCTTGGCTCCCTTCCCCTCCCTTCGTCCTCCCTTCCTAGTTCTTCCCCTCTCTCCCTTCCCCTCTTCGCCTTCCCCCTCCTCTAACAATCCTACTTTCCTATGACTCCCCTCCCATTTTCTATTCAGCACCGCCGCCCACGCCCCAGGCTACTGTACCCTCCCCCTCCTTCCCCCCTCTGCCCATCCTCCTCCATTCCCCCCTACGGCCCTCCTCCCCACGCCCTACCTCCTACAGCCCCTTCCCCATACACCGTATACCCTCTATAACCCTCCCCACACCCATCCTACATCCCTCCTCCTCCTCCTCCGCTTCCCCTGTGGCCTTCCCCCTCCACTTTACAACCCCTTCCTCCCCCACCACACCCCCCGTTCGCTCACTTTCCAGGCCCTTCCCCTACATCCCTCCCCCCTCCCCTTCTCCCCCCAACCCCTTCCTCTCCCACCCACTTCCCCCCCCCCCCCCGTCCGTTCCCTCTCCAGCCAATCCCCCTCCCCGCTTCCCTCACCCCCGTCTTTACAACCCCTTCCTCTCCCACTCCCCCCCCCCCGTCCGCTCCCTTTCCAAGCCATTCCCCTACATCCCCCCCTTCCCCCACCCCCGTCTGTACAACCCCTTCCTCTCCCACCCCAAGCCGAGGCCATCTGCCAAGTCTCGCGGCCTCATCACCGGGATCTTTCCAGACGCGGCCGCCCTCTGAGCAACGGGGATTCCTCCTCGGCCGCTGGTGAACTCGCTTTCATAAGTTTCCCCGGCAGGACGGGGGCGGAGAGGTCGGGGGGGGTGGGGGGGGGGGGTGGGGGTGGGGGTTGGGGTGAATCCTGGGCTCCTGGGGGGTGGTGGGTGGTGGTGGGGTGGGGGTGGTGGGTGGGGTGGGAGAGGGAGGAGGAGAGAGGGGGGGTTGAATCCTGGGCTCCTGAGGTGTGGGGGTGGTGGGGTGGTAGGGAGGGATGGGGGAAGAGGAGGAGGAAGGGGAGGGGGGGTGAATCCTGGGCTCCTGAGGGGTGGGGTGGTGGGTAGGTGTGGGGTGGGGTGGTGGGTAGGTGTGGGGTGGGGTGGTGGGTAGGTGTGGGGTGGGGTGGTGGGTAGGTGTGGGGTGGGGTGGTGGGTAGGTGTGGGGTGGGGTGGTGGGTAGGTGTGGGGTGTGGTGGGAGGGAGGAGGAGGAGGATGGGGGGAGGATGGGGGAGGGGGGTGCGAGGTCACTGCACACGACGGAGGAGGAGTTGGTCGATCTCGGCTGTCTGTGTGTCTGACTGGCTGTCTGTGTCTCTCTTGGGTCCTCTTTACTCTTTCTCTTTTTGTCTGTGTTTGTCTGTCTGTCTGTCTGTCTCTCTCTCTCTCTCTCTCTCTCTCTCTCCCTCCTTCCCTCCCTCCACCCCCCCTCTCTTTCTCCCCCCCCTCTCTCTCTCTCTCTCTCTCTCTTACACACACTCCACTCACAATCAGGCACCGAACGACACATAAAGAACACAATCCCAACTGCATTTCTTGGCGCCTAAGCAAAAAAAAAAAAAAAAAAAAAAAAAAAAGAGAGAGAGAGAGAGAGAGAGAGAGAGAGAGAGAGAGAGAGAGAGAGAGAGAGAGAGAGAGAGAGAGAGAGAGAGAGAGAGAGAGAGAGAGAGAGAGAAAGAACGAAACAGAAGAGAGAGAGAAAGAGAAAAAACGAAACAGAAAAAAAAATTAAAAATAAAAGTAAAACAACAACAAAAGAACAAAAAAACTACAACAACATCCCAGCAGTTTGTTTGAGTGGACAGAACGTGCCTTTAGCAATCGCATTGGAGGTGATGTTTGTCTGTCCCGCTTCTATTGTTATTTTCCTTTCTCCTTCTTTAAAAAAAAAGTAGAGTTGGCGAGATGCTTTTGTTCTGCGTCCAAAGGGGCGTTTGCACAGCCGCATCCTACTTGACTTTGACTTTTAAATAACATGTGGTTTTTATTATCTCAGAGGAAGGGGTCGGTGAAAGGTTGTTTAATTTTTTTTTATTATCAGTATCGTTATTATCATTTTCATTATCATTGTTATTATTATTATTATCATTATTGTCATTGTTATTATCTTTGTGATTATTACTGGTATTATTATCATTATTATTATTATTATTATCATAATCATCTCATTATTATCATTGTTATTATTATTATCATTCTATCATTATCGTCATAACCATTATGTTATGTTATGGCATGATGTTGTTCGCATTACTATTATTATTATCATTTTGATCATCATTATCACTATTAATATCATTATCATTATTACTATTATCATTACCACTACCATCATCGTTATTCTTGTTATTAATATCCTTGTTATCACGACAATTGTTATCATAATCAATAATTTGTTTTAATCATCGCCGCCAATAATTTACATAATCATCATAATTATAATGATTTTCACAAACAGAAAGCTAAGGAGAACTAGATAAAGAAAAGTAAATTCGTGAAGCATTCTCAACATGGATTTGTTCTCATTTGTTCATCACTCACCTGCAAGTGTTCATGGTGAGTCGAGCAATTCAGAGGGTAAAGTGTTCTCTCAAAGGACTAAGCTGTTATCTTATATGTTATTCCTTCTGTGTGATCGCTGTTATTCTTTTTTTCTTTTCTTTTTCTTTAATGGAAAAATATATACTGAACACATTTATTTGTAATGTTTTCTTTTCTTTTTTTAATGTCGTTTTGGCTTTGTATTCCATGGGAATGAAAGTAGTAGGAAAGAGATAAGAAGTGGAATAATGATGATGATAATAGTAATAATGAAAAGAAGTATGATAATAGTAATAATGATAATGATAATAAGAATGATGATAATAGTAATAATAATAATAATAAAATGATAATAAGGAAAGAATTTCTTAACCGAACAGAGAGAGAAGATACAGAGCAAAAATTAAGATAAGAATAAGAATAAGAAACAGAAGCGGAAAATACAGAAAAAGAAGAAGAAAATAGAGGATATTAATGTTTCAACCGAACAGAGACGGAAGAAGATGCAGAAGAATGAGAAGAAAAAAGCAGAAAAAAAGAAGCAGAAGGAAACAGGAAAACAATGCCTCAACCGAACGGAAAGGGAAGCAGACGAAGAAGACGAAGAAGAAGGACGAAGAACAAAAAGAAGAAGCAAAAGAAAGAAGACGAAGGAGAAGGAGAAGAAGAAGGAAACGAAACAGAAGAAAATGAAGAAGAATGCGAAGCAGAAAAAGAAGAAGAAGGCGAAGAAGAAGAAGCAGAAGACGAAGCGGAAGAAGACGAAGAAGAAAAAGAAAACTAAGAAAAAAATAGAAACCAGAAAAAAACATAATACCCCAACCAAACAGCCTAAAAAAAAAAAAAAAAAAAAATCATCCCCAACAGATCCTCCCTTCCCCGAGGTCAAGGCGAGGAGAGGTCAAGCCAACAAGAAAGGCCGTGTCCAGGAAGGCGACGACATCCCTTCGGTTCCTGTGTCCTCGAGGGATTCTCACGGTAGCAACAGGTAGCTGATATTGCCTTGCGAAGCTATCTCTCGTAATTGCGTTTTTTTTTTGTTTTTTTTTTGTCTTTACGATGATTATAATCCGGTTAAATTATTATTATTATTATTTTTTTTTTTTTTTTTGGGGGGGGTTCTGGTTAAATTATATGTATTTTTTCCTTTTTTCTCTTTTTTTTAAGGGATATTTCTTTTCCGGTTAAATTATATATATATTTTTTCTTTTTTCTGTTTTTTAGGGATATCTTTTTCCGGTCAAATTATGTATATATTTTTTTCTTTTTTTTTAGGATTTTTTTTTCTTTTTTTTTGCGGTATTGTATGGAATTGTTGGGATGCCTTTGTGTTATATTGTCATGGTGCGGATGTTTTGAAATTCTATACCGGCGCGACAATTAAAAGCCACAGCGCAGATTAAGAATGAGAGAGGGATTCATTCATAAAAACTTGTTATTCGGTCTACTGCGGATAAATACACACATATGCACTACTACTACTACTACTACAACTACTACTATTACTGCAACTACAACAACTACTACAACTACTACTTCAAATACTACTACTAAAACTACTACTACTACTACAACTACTACTACTACTACTACTACTACAACTACTACTATTACTACTACTACTACAACTACTACTATTACTACTACAACTACTACTATTACTACTACTACTACTACTACTATTTAACTACTGCAACTACAACAACAACTACTACAGCAAATACTACTACTACTACTATATAACTACTACTATAACAACTACTACTACAAGAACAACAACACAACAACTACTACTACTACTACAACTACAACAACAACTACTACAACTACATTTCCTAATACTACTATTACTACAGCAACAACAACTACTACTATAACAACTGCTACTACTACTGCTACTTATACTACTACTAATACTGTTTCTGCTGCTATTACTTCTAATGTACTTTAACTGCATGACACTGGCGCCTGTACCACGAGGAAGCAAAGAGACAGGTAAGTGCGCACCGACCGCCAGACACCAACTACATTTCCTACAACTACTATTACTACAGCAACAACAAATACTACTACTATAACAACTGCTACTTATACAACTACTACTATTGCCGCTATTACTTCTAATGTACTTTAACAGTATGATACTGGCGCCTGTACCACGAGGAAGCAAAGAGACAGGTAAGTGCGCACCGACCGTCAGACAGCACAGAATAGAGAGGGTTTCTTAGGGGTACAATAAGTCGTCCCAAGTCGTACAACTTTTTATCCGGGGTGTCGAGGTTATGTTCTGAGGGTTCGTGACCTCCGTGAAACGAGGGAAAGAAAAGGGAGCGGACTTTCACGGACAGACGACGTGCCAGAAAGGGCCAGGCGATGAGATTCACGAAGGTGATAAGAGCGGCCATTATGCTGTACGTCGCTCTCTGTCTCTCTCTCTCTGTACGTCTCTCTCTCTCTCTCTGTTTCTGTATGTCTGTCTGTCTCTCTCTCTTTCTCTGTACGTCTCTCTCTCTCTCTCTCTTTCTCTGTACGTCTCTCTCTCTCTTTCTTTCTCTGTACGTCTCTCTCTATCTCTCTGTTTCTGTCTCTGTACGTCTCTCTCTCTCTCTTTCTCTGTACGTATCACTCTCTCTCTCTCTCACTCTGTCTGTCTGTCTCTGTCTGTCTCTGTTTCTCTCTGTTTCTGTCTCTGTCTCTCTCTCTTTCTCTCTCTCTCTCTCTCTCTCTCTCTCTCTGTATGGTCACCTTAATGTATTCGAAAGAGCTTGTGAATGTCTTGACCTTATCGGGAAGGGACAGGGAGGGGAAGGGGGTAGGGAGAAGAGGAAAGAAAGAAAGGAAAAAAAATACAAATCATATCTTGGAAGAATCAATTACATCGATGGAATAGATAGATAAATAAAGAACAAATAGATAGGCTAAAAAAAAAATAAATAAAAACGATTCTCTCGGATGCATCTGAAGGAAATAGGGCGGGTACGGGGGAGGGAGTGGGGAGGGAGGGAGGGGGGGAAGGGTAGAGAAGGTGAATGAGGGTAGAGAAGAGAGGGACTTCCCCCCCCCTCCCCTGTCCTTCAAGACGTAAATAAAGCCAATTTTCACGCGCGTGGGTCCCCCGTCGTAAATATACAGACGACGGCGATAGTTACAAGGCGCGGTCGTAAGAAGTGGCGTGAATTGCGAGGCAACTTCCCCGACAGAAAACCTGGTCAGGAAGTTAGTCGGTGAATGTCCGATTTCTCTCACAGATTCCGGCAGACGATCCAGGCGCGGCGAGTTCGTGGGGGGGAGGGGGGAGGGGTGAGGGTAGGGGTAGGGGGGGAGAAGGCAGTAAAAATGCGCGGATGCAGAGTGGTTAAAGCCTGGAATATGGCGTCCTTCTCTGTAAATGTTGCTCGGGTTTTCCGGCCCAGCTGGAATTAGATACGTTTAAGAAAAAAAAGAAAAAGAAAGATAAAAAAAAAAAAGTGTGGCTGCTGCGTTGTCTAATGCATGTTGAGAGGCGAAGTTAGCATATTTCTTCTCTTATGGCGGTTGGTGGAAATAAATCGTCGTTGTTGCCAGTGTTTTGAATATGTATCAGATGGTAAAAATATGTTTTTTTTTCCGGTTAGCGTTCACTAAAATATCTATTTTCCCCTTAACGTCTCTCTCAATATAATTCGTGACATCGCATATATAATTCCACGGACAATCACATTAGTCGTATCAGTAGAATAAACAGAGATAAACCAAGCCAATTTATTCAAGAAATCCGAAATCATACATCATACAATAATTTTGAGCTATCAATACGTGCACAAGCAAATCACAACCGTATAGACACTACTCAGAATGTTTTAAACATAATACACTAAGAGGAGAGAAAGAGGACGTCCAGGAGGAGGAATTCAACTTCATCTTATCAACTCGACGTGACATTTGACCGGAATTCCTAAGATGGTAAAAACAAATTATGTAACGGGGAGTCACCTGAGCTCCTCCGATCGTCAGCTGTTTCGTTTTATAGTCGGCGATAACCGTGATCCCGACTCGAATTTCGCTCTAAAACGTAGTCTAATGTTTGCTATTCCTCTCGCGGGAATCACAAATACTGTGTCTCGTGAATCCGACTGCTTTTAGACGATAAATTCGAACGCGCAAAAAAAAAAATCCTCTGACTACGATTTTCGCCTGAATTCGAGATCCGTCGTTCCGAACACGGCGGCGGCATCGACTCGGTCTTCGGAAAAAAAGTCAAGCATCATGAAATTAAATCAGAGAATATCAGCAAATAAAACACTCTATCATAAACCTTTTAACCGAGATTTAAAACCAGCATCGCGTCGACTCTTAAAAGATAAACATAAATAAATAAACAAAGTAAAAATATCAACACAGCCGAATCCAATCCACTCGCCATCGCGTAAACCCAAACAGACAGAACGCAAGGACAAAACAAACGACCAACTCGCCCTTTTTAACAATAACAGAACGGCCCTCGACTCGTGAGATCTACACCCTGCCCGTTCGACAGGTACGAGTGAGGGAGACACACGCTCAATATCTATTAAGCCTGAAAGATAGACGGGGACCTCGTTAGAGCTGCTCAAAAGGGGACAAGAGGAAGGTGTCAGGCGCTGTATCCGGTGCTATTCGCTTCATGACCGGCGGCTGCCTCGCGCTGAAGGGACCGGTGTCTAGGTAAGTCACTCAAGGGCCAGGGAGAGTGTGGTTATATTTACAGGAGATTAGTAAAAGGCTGTGGGAGGGGTAGGGGTCTTGAGGGCGTCTGTGCGTCGAAAGAGACTGTCTCTGTGTAAAGGGGATTGTATGTAATATACTTGGCGTTATGATGCATAGTTTCTATTGAAAGGAATACTGTTTCGACAAGTAAAGGAATGGTCAGAATAAGTGTAATCTTATTTACA
>NC_091566.1:36939526-36942026 GCF_042767895.1 Penaeus vannamei | reverse complement strand
GAGAGAGAGAGAGAGAGAGAGAGAGGGAGAGAAAGAGAGGGAGAGAGAGAGAGGGAGAGAGAGAGAGGGAGAAAGGGAGAGAGAGAGAGAGGGAGAGAGAGGGAGGGACAGAGATAGAGAGAGAGAGGGAGAGAGAGAGGAGGGAGAGAGAGAGGGAGAGAGAGAGAGGGAGAGAGAGAGGGAGAGAGAGAGAGGGAGATAGAGAGAGAGGGAGAGAGAGAGAGAGGGGGATAGAGAGAGAGGGAGATAGAGAGAGAGAGAGATAGAGAGAGATAGAGATAGAGAGAGAAAGAGAGAGAGAGAGAGAGAGAGAGAGAGAGAGAGAGAGAGAGAGAGAGAGAGAGAGAGAGAGGGAGAGAGAGAGAGGGAGAGAGAGAGAGAGAGGGAGAGAGAGAGAGGGAGAGAGAGATAGAGAGGGAGAGATAGAGAGGGAGAGATAGAGAGGGAGAGAGAGAGAGAGAGAGAGAGAGAGAGAGAGAGAGAGAGAGAGAGAGAGAGAGAGAGAGAAGGAGAGGGAGAGAGGGCGAGAGAGAGAGGGAGAGGGAGAGGGAGAGGGGAAGAGGGAGAGGGGAAGAGGGAGAGGGAGAGGGAGAGGGAGAGGGAGAGAGAGAGAGAGAGAGGGAGAGAGAGAGAGAGAGAGAGAGAGAGAGAGAGAGAGAGAGAGAGAGAGAGGGAGAGAGAGAGAGAGAGAGAGAGAGAGAGAATGTGAGAGAGATGGAGATAGATAGATAGAAAGAGAGAATGTGAGAGAGAGAGAGAGAGGTGGAGATAGATAGACAGATAAATAGAGAGAGAGAAAGGGGGAAAATAACAAAGAGAGAGAGAGAAAGGGGGAAAATAACAAAGAGAGAGAGAGAAAGGAAGACAGCGAAAGACACACACAAAAAAGGAGAAACAAAACATACAGGAGGCGCCGGAGCGAAACAGACACGACGAAGGACATGCCGCGAAGGTCTGAAGGAGCCGGTGAAGGAGAGAGCTCGCCTGAGGGCCTGACTAGAGCCAGGACGCCAAGGATGAGCGAAGGATAAAGGGATCTCTGTAGCGGGAGTGTAGCGCTCGGCAAACACCCGCGCCGAGGTGGGTTAGCGGTTTTCGCTACGCTCGAGGTTGACGAAGCTGCTTAGAAAATATCTTTTTTAAAAATCTCTCGCTTCGTTTCGTCAAGTGACAAGATAACGAGATTATGGCGGGAGTTTTGGCAGTGCCGTTTCGATCAGACGAATCCCTGAAACGCAATCTCTTTCCGTTTTAAGAAGTGTTGTCCAAAATGTTAAGCGAGGGCAACGCAGTCTAGCATGGTGGTGAAACTTGGTAAACAGAGAGAGGGTAAACAATACACCTGGTCTGCTCTAGAGACAGATGGTGTTAAAAGCGTCTTATTTTCAGAGCTTTGGCTTTATTTTTAGCATCTGTCTTTAATATCATGGGTGACGTGATGCCGTGATTGGTTTTGTGTGAGTGTGATTGATTTTATAGAGGCAATCACATCCATGATGTTTCTTTAAGGATTCAATATGAAGGTGTATCAGAAAAAAAGAGATACACACATGTAAGCACAACAAACCTATGCACACACAAACGCACATGGCACAAAAATGCATACGGCACAAACACACACCACACACATACACGCACCACATGACACAAACACACACACAACACACACAAGCAAACAATCACCCTCCCCCCTCCCCCTTCCCCCCCTCACACACACACAGTCACCCACACCCACCTACACATCCCGAGAATGTAAAACTGGAAATGAAACATTCATATTTCCTCTTCTTCTTCCCGCGTGCAGAGTGATGGAACGGGATAAATTCTCCCGCGCGAGTGACTTCTCTGTGTCTTCCGTGGGGACGCGCCGCCATTTTGAAACTTCTTTCCGTTGATGAATTTCAAAAGCCGTCATTAAATTCCTTTCTTGAGAAGTATTAGTGTCACCGTGAAGACTTCGAGCCTCCCTGTGATTTAAAGAAAGGGTTAAAAAGAAAAAAGAAAGAGTTAAAAAGAAAAAAGAAAGAGTTAAAAAGAAAAAAAAGGGATGATCATTTTTTCTCTGAAGGCATGAAACGAAATACGTCATGCGCAATGGAGACTTTTGACATAACCCGTTTTATCTCTGAATGAATGAGGTAATAACCGACTAAGATATGGAAATAATTTCTTGATATATCCTGGCCACTTGGCGCACGCCCAAAACTGGCGCCCACCGGCCCGCGTTTTCGCCCTCTTGAAAATTATAATATATTCTATCGACGTCGCTCCCTGATCTCACTCTCCTGTTTCGGAAATTAGCATAATCAGATGCAGTTTGGCGACGCAGGATTAAAACGGTTACGGGGCGGACGACCTGGCGATTCGGGAATGGCGAATCGAGATCTGACTTCTAATCTCCCAGAGAACAGATTGGCCGATCTCGTCCTTGCAGCTTCGCTTACGATTGGATTCTCCCGAGTGGGTAGATTCGGCTAAATCATCTGTATTGGATTCTCCC
>NC_091566.1:36889526-36907026 GCF_042767895.1 Penaeus vannamei | reverse complement strand
CCCCCCCTCCCCCTTTTTTCTCTTCTCCTTTTCCCCCCCTTTTTTCTCTCCCTTTCCCCCCCTTTTTTTTTTTTTTCCCCCCCCCCCCGGGGTTTTTAAAAAAATTTTCCCCTTTTTTCCCTTTTCCCCTTTTTTTCCCGGGGGAAAAAAAATTTTTTTTTTTTTTTTTTTTTTTTTTTTTTGGGGTTTTTTTTTGGGGGGGTTTTTTTTTTTTTTTATTCGTTGGGTTTTTTTTTTTTTTTTTTTTTTTTTTTTTTGGGGGGCCCCCCCCCCCCCCAAAAAAAAAAAAAAAAAAAAAAAAAAAAAAAAAAAAAAAAAAAAAAAAAAAAAAACCCCCTCCCAATTTTTTTTTTTTTAAAAAAAATTTTTTTTTAAAAAAAAACCCCCCCCCCCCCCCCTTTTTTAAAAAAAAAAAAAAAAAAAAAAAAAAGGGGGGGGGGGGAAAAAAAAAACCCCCCCCGGGGGAAATTTTTGGCCCCTTTCTCCCCCCCCCCCTTCCCCTCCCCTTTTTCCCCCTCCCTCTCTCCCGGGGGAAAAAAAACTATTTTTAACCCTTTTCTTTTTTACATTTTGGGTTATCCAATTTATATTATTTTATTATTTTTTTTTTTTTTTTTTTTTTTTTTTTAAAATTTTTTTTTGGGGTTTGGTGTTGGGTGTTTGTGTTTTTTTTTGTTGTTGGTTTGTTTGGGGGCTGGTGGGTGTGTGGTGGTGTGTGTGTGTGAAAGAGAAAAGAAGAAAGAAGAAGAAGAAAGAGACAGGAGAAAGAGAAAGAGAGAAACAGAAAGAAAAAGAGAAAGAGAAAGAGAAAGAGAAGAAGAAGAAGAAGAAGAAGAGAGAAGAGAAGAGAGAGAGAAGAGAGAAGAGAGAAGAGAGAAGAGAGAAGAGAAGAGAGAGAGAGAGAGAGAGAGAGAGAGAGAGAGAGAGAATAACTAATAATAATGATAATAATAATGATACTAATAATAACAATAATAATGATAATAATAACAATAATAATAATAACAATAATAATGATAACTATAATAATAATAATAAACTAACAGTGAGAAAGAAACGAAGAAGGAATGACAAACAAAAAGAGAAGAGAAAAAAGTCGAAAAAAATGACAAATCTCCCCCGGACGATGACTTAGCGGAATCAAGTCCATGTCTCTCCTTGTTCTCTTCGTATTTCATGGCGGATGATGCCGATAGATCGATGAATAGCTTCCTCTTTCACGCTTCTTAGGCCGAGGCAAGAGCGGCTGCCTTCCCCAAGTGTCCATATTTACCTTCCTTTCAGTGGGATTGAGGCGCGCCCTTCCCGCCAAAAACGACGACGCTTTTCACAGGGAACCGATTCCCGCGTCTCTTGGTGTTCGGAGGGTTGCGCTTCGTGTGAGGCTGATGTTTTTCATTTTTATTTATTTATTTATCTTTTATTAGGTTGTGTTTGGCGCTTCTTGTGTGGCTGGGATATATTTTTTCTTTGGGGTGTTTTGTGTTTCGTTGTTTGTCTGCTGTGCTGTTTTTTTTTCTGGCTTTATTTATTTTTTTATTTTTTATTAGGTTGTGTTTAGCGCTTCGCGTGTGGCTGATCTTTTTTGTGTATTTTGCGTTCCGTGTTTGTTTACTTTTTTTCTGTTTTATTTTCTCTTTTATTAGGTTGTATTTTACGCTTCGTGTGTGTCTGATGTTTTTTTTTGAGTTTTGCGTTGCGTTTTTATTATCATTATTTTTTTAGGTTGTGTTTGGCGCTTCGTGTGTGTCTGTTGTTTGTACTATTTTTATTTATCATCATTCTGTGTATTTGTCGTGGGAAAGGTTTGACCAGTAGCAACTCAAGGAGGTGTCATGACGTTTGATTTTGATGACGTCACAAAAGTTGCGATTCCATTTTTGAAAAGCGCATGGAGTTTATTATTCATTTTGGCCCTTTCGATTTTAAAAAAGGATGGAAAATAATAATTCTAATGGTTATATTTTTATTGAACAATCATCAAAATAGCCGTGTGGATGAGAAGAGTGGGCAATTATGTTTATGCATGAATGATTCTCAATTGCTCGCAGTGGGAGTCAAGCCAAAGGCCTGTTTTTTTTATTTATTTTTTTTTAATCAACTTGAAGGAATTAACACCAAAATGAATAATAAACCCTATGTGCGTTTTCCAAAAATAGAATCGCAACTTTTGTGACGTCATCAAAATCAGACGCCATGACACCTTCTCGAGTTGCTACTGATCCAGCCTCTCCCGTCGTGCTTTGCAAATCGTGTTTTCCTTTTTCTTCTTCGTGTTTTAGGCTTCGTAATTTTTTCATATGTGTATTTTATATTTTATTTAAGATTGAATGGAATTATATTATCGTAATTACTTTTTTTTTTAATGGAATTATATTCTCGTAATCACTTTTTTCGCTAATGATATACGACGCTAAATGACCTCAAGACATACAAATAAAAGAAAGAAAGAAAGAAAGAAAGAAAGAAAGAAAGAAAGAAAGAAAGAAAGAAAGAAAGAAAGAAAGAAAGAAGAAAGAAAGAAAGAAAAAACGAATGCGCACACATAAAAAAAAAAAAATCACCCACTCAGCAACACTCACACACGTGCTCTCTCGCCTCCTCCGCACATAGGCCTATAGATTTAATTGATTAGGCCGTCTGTGGTAGGAGATTCAGCCGACAACAAACGTAATTGTATAAATATTCATGTTGTCATTTGCGGGTGGCAGATGTAGCTGTGGGGGCGTGGAAGGGGGGGATGGGAGAGGGGGAAGGAGGAAGGGAGGAAGGGGAGGGAGGGAAGGAGGGAGGGAAAGTTGGGAAGTAGAAATAGAGAGGGAGGGAGGGAGGGAGGGAGGAGGAGGGAGGGAGGGGGAGAGAGGGAGGGAGGGAGGGAGGGAGGGAGGAAGGTGGGAGGGAGAGAGGGAGAGAGAGAGAGAGAGAGGGAGAGAGAGATAGAGAGAGAGAGAGAGGAAGAGAGGAGAAGGAGAGAGGGGGAGAGAGAGAGAGAGAGAGAGAGAGAGAGAGAGAGAGAGAGAGAGAGAGAGAGAGAGAGAGAGAGATGAGAGAGAGATAGAGAGAGAGAGAGAGAGAGAGAGAGCGAAAAAGGGAGACAGACAGACAGACAGACAGACAGACAGACAGACAGACAGAGAGAGAGAAAGGTGAAGCGGTAGAGGGGGATGAGAAGTGGTAGGGTGAGGGATAGTAGAGAGGGGAAGATGAAATGAAAAGGGGGAGGGGTAGAAAGGGGAAGGAGAAATGGAAAGGGAAGGGATAGAGAGAAGGAGGAGGAAATGGAAGGGGTAGTAGGTAAGGGGGAAGAAGAAATGGAAGGGGGAGGAGTAGAGAGGAGGAGGAGAAACGAAAAGGGAGGGTAGAGAGGAGGAGGAGGAGAAACGAAAGGGGGAGGAGGAAAGCGAAATGGAAGCGGGAGGGGATGGTAAAGAAGGGAAAGGAGGGAGAGAAATGGAAGCGGGAGGGATAGAGGGGGGGGGGGGAAATGGAAGAGGGGAATTGGGTTACGAATATGAAGTTCACAGCACGTTCAAAAGTGGAATACATTATATCATTAATAAACATGGAGTGTTTTAATAAACTTTAATGAACTTTGGCTATCATGTTTGTCTTCTATATGAAAACTGATACGTGACTGGCCTACATACACAGCGAAAGAAAGACAGATAGATATCTAAATAGACAGATGTGTTGATAAATCGGAAAAATAAGAAAAAATTACGAGAAATATCCATATGCAAAACTGAATGAGCGAGAAAGAGAGAGAGATAGAGACAGAGAGAGAGGTAGAGAGGGAGAGAGAGAGAGAGAGAGAGAGAGAGAGAGAGAGAGAGAGAGAGAGAGAGAGAGAGAGAGAGGGAGAGAGAGAGAGAGAGAGAGAGAGAGAGGGGGGGGGAGAGAAAAAGAGAAAGGATGGAAAGCTAGATAGATAGATAGATAGAAAGATAAATAGAGTTAGAGAAAGAGAGAGTTAGATAGATAGATAGATAGATAGATAGAGGGAGAGAGAGAGAGAGGGAGGGAGAGAGAGAGAGAGAGAGAGAGAGAGAGAGAGAGAGAGAGAGAGAGAGAAAGAGAAATCGAGAGAGAAAAATAGAGAGAGAAAAAGAGAGAGAGAGAGAGAGAGAGAGAGAGAGAGAGAGAGAGAGAGAGAGAGAGAGAGAGAGAGAGAGAAAGAAAGAAAGAAAGAAAGGCGATAGCAATAAACAAATAGACGCAAGAGATAGGTAAACATAGGCCTAAAAAGAAAAGTCTGAATTGTTGAATAAACTTATTAACGCAATTAAAGAAATGGAGAGAGAAAAGAACTTGTATTTGTTTCTTAATTGATTGTTTTTACGTCTGTCAGTCTTCCGGTGTCAAGATTCTCTCTCTTTCTCTTTCTATCTCTCATTCTATTTCTGTCTCTCTCTCTCTCTTCCAATTAGTACTAAACTCTCTCTCTCTCTCTCTCTCTCTCTCTCTCTCTCTCTCTCTCTCTCTCTCTCTCTCTCTCTCTCTCTCTCTCTCTCTCTAACTCTCTCTTTTTCTCTCTACCAATTATTACGGAACTCTCTGATAATTATGATAATGATAATAATGACTGATAATTATAATAGTAATGACAATGATAATGATGATAATGGTGATGATGCTGATAATAATCATGATTGTGATAAAATGGTAATAACAAGAATAGCAACAATAACAATATGATAGTGATGATAATGATAAAGATAATAACAAGAATGATAATTATAATGATGATAGTAATAGTGATAATAATGATAATGATAATAATCACAATGATAATGGAAATAATGATGAAAATAATAATATTCTTGATTATGATGATAGTGATAATAATAATAACAATAATGACAATGATGTTAATGATAATTATAATAATGGTGATCATAATATTGATAAAATAATGATAATGATAATGACAATAATGATGATAATCAAGGCAATAGGGTCACAGCTGCAATAGAAATATTCGCCCTTGAAGAATTACATTAATAATGATAATAATGATCACAAAAATGATAATAATGATAATAATGACAATAACAATAATAATGATGATAACGATAATGATAATTATTTAAATGCCGAAAGGTTTAAGTTGTCCTTATCTCTCAATCCTTTTACAAAATCACCTCCAGATGACCATTAAATTTTAATAGCATCTAAGTTAGTCCAGGACACACATCTGGTAAAAAAAAATAATCATAAAAATCTTTGCATAACTTTTTTAACCAACGCCATAAAACAAACAAACAAACAAAGCGAAAAAACAAACAAACTATAATATGATAATGATGATAATAATAAAAATGATAATTGCCACATTCATTTTGAAAATAATAATTTCATCATAGATGCACTTGAATGGATCAAGTTTATTTCATCTCCATATGACTAACAGATACAGATAAGCTATAAGAAATCATTAATAATACACATGATTATCAGGCGAACGAAACCAGATAAATGAATAAATAACCAAATAAATCAGAAAATATAAAATGAAATGTGAATATAGAACAAACAAAACATATAAAATAAAATGTGAACATAGAACAAACAAAACATATAAAATAAAATGTGAACATAGAACAAACAAAACATATAAAAAGATGTGAACATAAAACAAACAAAACATATGAAAATACGTGAATATAGAACAAACAAAACATATAAAATAAAATGTGAATATAAACAAACAAAACATAAAATAAAATGTGAACATAGAACAAACAAAACATGTAAAATAAAATATGAACATAAAACAAACAAAACATATAAATAAAACGTGAATATAAAACAAACAAAACATATAAAAAACGTGAATATAGAACAAACAAAACATATAAAATAAAATATGAACATAAAACAAACAAAACATATAAAATAAAACATGAACATAAAACAAACAAAACAAATAAAATAAAACGTCAACATAAAACAAACAAAACATATAAAATAAAATGTGACCATAGACCAAACAAAACATATAAACAAAACATGAACATAAAACAAACAAAACATAAAATAAAACGTGAACATAGACCAAACAAAACAAATAAAACAAAACGTGAACATAGACCAAACAAAACAAACACACACACTAAACCCACGAGGAAATGTGAATATGACGGGGCTTAAAAATGGCAATAAAAAGTCTAGCACCTGAATATAATCCTTGTCTATGATCTATAAAATCCCATTAGTCACTTAAATGCCATTTTCAGTCTGGTGTTCAGATATGGAGGCCTTGGGCAGGGCTATTATGCTCGTCTCTGTCTCTGTCTGTCTGTCTGTCTGTCTTTTTGTCTCTGTCTGTCTTTGTGTTTGTCTGTCTTTCTGTCTCTGTCTGTCTGTCTTTTTGTCTCTTCCTCTTTCTTTCTCGAGGATAAGAAGAGGGAAACAGTGGGAAAAATACGATAGGATACGAGAGAGAGAGAGAGAGAGAGAGAGAGAGAGAGAGAGAGAGAGAGAGAGAGAGAGAGAGAGAGAGAGAGAGAGAGAGAGAGAGAGAGAGAGAGCAAAGAGAAAGAGAAAGAAAGAAAGAAAGAAAGAGAGAGAGAGAGAGAAACACACACACACACAAACATCACAAAATACTCAAACCAAAACAAAAACAGACAAAGAAAGAAAGAAAGAAAGGCAGAAGAAGAGAAGAGAGAGAGAGAGAAGACGAGAGGAAAATCGCATAATCAACCATCAATTCTGAGGTTGACGAGCCTCTTGTGTTATAAAACGAGGACATCAAACATAAATCCACATTGAATTACTTCTCTTGATTAATCGCCGTATTATGGAAGAAGGAGGAGGGAGAAAGGAAGATAATCGCCGTATTATGGAAGAAGGAGGAAGGAGAGTCGCCGTGTTATGGAAGAAGGAGGAGGGAGAAAGGAAGATAATCGCTGTATTATGGAAGAAGGAAGAAGGAGGAAGGAGAGTCGCCGTATTATGGAAGGAGGAGGGAGAAAGGAAGATAATCGCCGTATTATGGAAGAAGGAGGAAGGAGAGTCGCCGTATTATGGAAGAAGGAGGAGGGAGAAAGGAAGATAATCGCTGTATTATGGAAGAAGGAGGAAGGAGAGTCGCCGTATTATGGAAGAAGGAGGAAGGAGAGTCGCTGTATTATGGAAGAAGGAGGAGGGAGAAAGGAAGATAATCGCCGTATTATGGAAGAAGGAGGAGGGAGAAAGGAAGATAATCGCTGTATTATGGAAGAAGGAGGGGGGAGAAAGGAAGATAATCGCTGTATTATGGAAGAAGGAGGAGGGAGAAAGGAAGATAATCGCCGTATTATGGAAGGAGGGGGATGGAGAAAGGAAGAAGGAGAAAGGGAGGAGAGGAGGAAGAAAGAGGAGGAGAAACAGCGGGAAAAATGAGGGAATAGTGGGAGAAAGGAAGAAGAAAGGAGGAAGGAGAGGAGGAAGGAAGAGGAGGAGAAACGGCGGAAAAATGAGGGAGAAGTGGGAGAAAGGGAGGAGAAAGGAACGAGAGGAGGAAGGAAGAGGAGAAACAGCGGGGAAAAGAAGGGAGAAGTGAGAGAAAAGGGAAGGAAAGAGTAGTGCAGAAGAGGAAGGAAGAGGTGAACAGAGTAGAAAGTGAAGGTGAAGGAGAAGTAAGAGGAACAGAAGAGAAGGAAGAGGAGGATGAAAGAGGTAAAAAAGAAGAATGTAAAAGTAAGGGAAAGGGAATGAACAGAGAAGTAGCAAGACAGAAGAAGAAGAAGGGGGGGAAGTAAAAGAATAAGGAAGAGAAGGAACAGAGGAAGAAAATGTGGAAGATGGAAAAAAGAAAAAATAAGTGAGAGAAAGGGAAGGAAAAAAGAGGTGGGATAGAAGGAGAAGAAGGAAAAGGAAGAGAAAAGGGAAAAAGAGGAACAGAGGAAGAAGTGGTGGAAAGATGGAAGAAAGGAAAAATAAGTGGCAGAGAGAAAGGGGAGGGAAAAGGGGAGGAGGGAGAGAAGAAGAAGAGGGAGGAAGGAAGGGGGGAAAGGAAGAAAAGGAACAGGTTGAAGAGGACGGCAATAAGAGGCAAGAGGTAGTAGAGGGAAGAAGTCAAAAGGAGAAAGAGAGAGAGAAAGAGAGAAAGAGAGAGAGAGAGAGAGAGAGAGAGAGAGAGAGAGAGAGAGAGAGAGAGAGAGAGAGAGAGAGAGAGAGAGAGAGAGAGAGAGAGAGAGAGAGAGAGAGAGACCGAAGAAAAAAAGATAGAGATAGATAAATAGACAGACGAGCAGTTAGATAGATAGATAGATAGATAGAGAAAGAAAGAGAGAAAGAGACAGAGATAGATAGACATATATATAGATAGACAGATATATATATAGAGAGAGACAGACATACATACATACAGACAGAAAGACGGAGAGATCAAAACTGGACCAACATCAGTACCCAAAACAGAGACAAAAAGAAGAAACAACAACATACCCCACATCAGCACAACAACAACAAATCACATACCCCCCAAAAAAGAAAAAGAAGAAAGAGAATAACAACGCCATTGGACCAAAAAAAGAAAAGAAAAAAAAAAAAAAAAAGAAGAAGAAGAGGAAACCAAAAGAAAAAGAGAATAACAATGCCACTGACCAAGAAGAAGAAGAAGAAGAAGAAGAAAGAAAGAAAAAAAGAAAGAAGAAGAAGAACAAGAACAAGAAGAAGAAGAACTCAAAAGAAAGAATAATAAAGAGAATAACAACGCCATAATGACCAAATTGTTAGAAAGAAGAAGAAGAAGAAGAAGAAGAAGAAGAAGAAGAAGAAAGAAGAAGAAGAAGCCAAAAGAAAAGAGAACAACATCGCCACTGACCAAAAGAAGAAGAAGAAGAAGAAGAAGAAGAAGAAGAAAAACAAAAGAAAAGATAATAACAACGCCACTGACCACCGCCTTGAATTCCTGATCTCGAAGCGGGAGAGATGATGAGACAAAGATTCGAAGGCGAAGAGGCAGCGAGTGTCACAGCGCCATCCACTCTTACACTAAGACAGAACAGAACATATTAGAAATAGAACAGAACAGAATAGAGAAGAAAAGAACTGGACAGATCGGAAATAGAATAGAACAGAATAGAGAAGAAAAGAACAGAACAAATCAGCAGTAGAACAGAACAGAAGAGAGAAGAAAAGAACTGAACAGATTAGAAATATAATAGAACAGAATAGAGAAGAAAAGAACTGAACAGATCGGAAATAGAATAGAACAGAAGGAAGAGGAAAGAAAGAGAACAGAATAGATCGGAAATAGAACAGAACAGAATAGAGAAGAAAAGAACAGAATAGAAACAGAACAGAATAGAGAAGAAAACAGAACAGAATAGAAACAGAATAGAAAAAAGAACAGAATAGAGAAGAAAAGAACAGAATAGAAACAGAACATAATAAAACAAGATAAAGCAACTGAACAGAATATAACAAATATAACAAAATAAAACAACAGAACAGAACAAAATAAAACGACAGAACAGAATATAACAAAATAAAAGAACAGAACAGAATATAACAAAATAAAACAGAAGAGAATATAACAAAATAAAACAACACAACAGAACAAAATAAAACGACAGAAGAGAATATAACAAAATAAAAGAACAGAACAGAATATAACAAAATAGAACAGAACAGAATATAACAAAATAAAACAACAGAACAAAATATAACATATAATAAACAGCAGAACAGAATATAACAAAATAAACAACAAAACAGAATATAACAAAATAAAGCGACAGAACAGAATATAAATAAAATAAAGCGACAGAGACAGGAATATAACAAAATAATGAACAACAGAACAGAATATAAACAATGTAAAAGCAACAGAACAGAATATAACAAAATGAAAAACAACATGAACAGAACATAAACAAAATAAAGCGACAGAACAGAATATAACAAAATAAAACAACAGAACAGAATATAACAAAATAAAACAACAGAACAGAATATAACAAAATGAAACAACAAAACAGAATATAACAAAATAAAACAGAACAGAATATAACAAAATAAAACAACAGAACAGAACAAAATAAAACGACAGAACAGAAACATAACAAATAAAAGAACAGAACAGAATATAACAAAATGAAACAGAACAGAATATAACAATGTAAAGCAACAGAACAGAATATAACAAAATGAAACAACAGAACAGAACATAACAAAATAAAGCAACAGAACAGAATATAACAAAATAAAACAACAGAACAGAATATAACAAAATAAAACAACAGAACAGAATATAACAAAATAAAACAACAGAACAGAATATAACAAAATAAAACAACAGAACAGAATATAACAAAATTAAAATAACAAAACAGAATATAACAAATGAAACAACAGAACAGAATATAACAAAAGAAAAACAACAGAACAGAATATAACAAAATAAAAACAACAGAACAGAATATAACAAAATAAAGCAACAAAACAGAATATAACAATACAAAACAAATGAACAGAATATAACAAATATAACAAAATAAACAACAGAACAGAATATAACAAAATAAAACAACAGAACAGAATATAACAAAATAAAACAACAGAACAGAATATAAATAAAATAAAGCAACAGAACAGAATATAACAAAATGAAACAACAGAACAGAATATAAATAAAAAAAGAAAACAACAGAACAGAATATAACAAAATAAAAACAACAGAACAGAATATAAACAAATAAAGCAACAAAACAGAATATAACAATATAAAACAACAGAACAGAATATAAATAAATATAACAAAATAAAACAACAGAACAGAATATAACAAAATAAAACAACACAACAGAATATAACAAAATAAAACAACAGAAGAGAATAATATAACAAAATAAACAACAGAACAGAATATAACAAAATAAAACAACAGAACAGAATATAACAAAAAATAAAACAACAGAACAGAATATAACAAAAATAAAAACAACAGAACAGAATATAACAAAATAAAACAACAAACAGAATATAACAAAATAAAACAACAGAACAAGAATATAACAAAATAAAAACAACAAAACTTGAGAATATAACAAAATAAAAACAACAGAACAGAATATAACAAAATAAAACAACAGAACAGAATATATAACAAAATAAAAACAACAGAACAGAATATAACAAAATAAAACAACAGAACAGAGAGATATAACAAAATAAAACAACAGAACAGAATATAACAAAATAAAACTAACAGATGATGAATATAACAAAAAAATAAAAAAGCAACAGAACAGAATATAACAAAATAAAACAAAAGAACAGAATATAACAAAATAAAAACAACAGAACAGAATATGAACAAAATAAAACAAACAGAACAGAATATTAACAAAATAAGAAAACATAGAACAGAATATAACAAAATAAACAACAGAACAGAATAATATAACAAAATGAAACAACAGAACAGAATATAAATAAAATAAAAACAACAGAACAGAATATAACAAAATAAAACAACAAACAGAATATAACAAAATAAAAACAACAGAACAGAATATAACAAAATGAAACAACAGAACAGAATATAACAAAATAAAACAACAGAACAGAATATAACAAAATAAAACAACAAAACAGAATATAACAAAATAAAACAGCAGAACAGAATATAACAAAATAAAACAACAGAACAGAATATAACAAAATAAAACAGCAGAACAGAATATAACAAAATAAAACAACAAAACAGAATATAACAAAAGAAAACAACAGAACAGAATATAACAAAATAAAGCAACAGAACAGAATATAACAAAATAAAACAACAGAACAGAATACAACAAAATAAAACAACAGAACAGAATATAACAAAATAAACAACAGAACAGAGATTATAACAAAAACAAAACAACAGAACAGGACATAACAAAATAAAACAACAGAACAGAATATAACAAAATGAAACATAACAGAATATAACAATGTAAAGCAACAGAACAGAATATAACAAAATGAAACAACAGAACAGAATATAACAAAATAAAACAACAGAACAGAATATAACAAAATAAAGCAACAGAACAGAATATAACAAAATAAAACAACAGAACAGAATATAACAAAAAAAACAACAACAACAGAATATAACAAAATAAAACAACAGAACAGAATGTAACAAAATAAAACAACAGAACAGAATATAACAAAATAAAACAACAGAACAGAATATAACAAAATAAAACAACAGAACAGAATATAACAAAATAAAACAACAGAACAGAATATAACAAAATAAAACAACAGAACAGAATATAACAAAATAAAAACAACAGAACAGAATATAACAAAATAAAACAAAAGAACAGAATATAACAAAATAAAAACAACAGAACAGAATATAACAAAATAAAACAACAGAACAGAATATAACAAAATAAAAACATCAGAACAGAATATAACAAAATAAAAACAACAGAACAGAATATAACAAAATAAAACAACAGAACAGAATATAACAAAATAAAACAACAGAACAGAATATAACAAAATAAAACAACAGAACAGAATTGCTAATTTCTAAATTCTGGTCCGAAAGAGAATGCTGATTTGGGATAGGAAGTGATTACCATATTTCCAGAAGGTTACGGTCTTTCAGGTGAGGTTGTAAGTTGAGGTGGATTGGTATATTCGATATATATGTATATATATATTTTAATGGGTTTGGTTTGATACTTTAATTAAGTTTTATATAAGAAAGATAACGCTCATCATAAAGCTTTTCGTTAATATACGCACAAGCACACGTACACACACACACGCAAAAAAAAAAAACACACACACTCATATACACACCCGTCTACCCCTCCCCCCTCACACACACACACACACACCTCCACCCGCCCTCACAAACACACACGCACACCCACCATCCCCACCCTCCTACCCCCCACCCCCACCCCCTCCCCCCACCACTCCCCCACCCCTCCCCCCACCCCACCACACCACCAACACCCTCATTTCCAAAAAAGGAAAAATGAGCCCAGTCGCCCCAACTCACACTCCTCCTCACCATATATACACACAACAGCCGAGGGCCCTTACAGTGAGTGATGGTGACCTTACAGTGAGTGATGGTGACCTTACAGTGAGTGATGGTGACCTTACAGTGAGTGATGGTGACCTTACAGTGAGTGATGGTGACCTTACAGTGAGTGATGGTGACCTTACATTGAGTGATGGTGACCTTACAGTGAGTGATGGTGACCTTACAGTGAGTGATGGTGACCTTACAGTGAGTGATAGTGACTCACGGTAATGACTTCCACGTACAAGCGCAAACAATGACTAAAGGGGATTTAAACGACGAAGGAAATCTCGTATGAATACATGGGATGCTGTTCGTGTGTTAATTATCTTTGTTTTTGTGATTATTATTTTGGTATCGTTGTTATCATGATTAAAAATCAACCATCATCATTAATGGTGATGATAATGATAAATGAATATAGTGATAATAGTAATGAATATAATGATGATAGTAATGATAGCAATAATAATTACAATAATATAATGATAATGATAATTATGATAGTAATGATAATAATCATAATGATAATAGTAATGAATATAATGATAATAGTAATAATCACAATAATAATGATAATGATAATTTTGATGATAACGATGATTATTGTTATTTTCAAAATTGTTATTGTTATTACCTTTATCAATGAGATTATTGTTATTACTACCATTATTATTATTGTTATTAGCATTCTGATATATCATTGTTATTATTATTATCATTATTATCATCATCAATATTACTATCATTATTAATATCATTATTATTATAATTATCATTTTTATTACCATTATTACTTATGATTATTTTTATCATTATTATGATCACTTATTGTTATTATCATTATTGTTATTATAATCATTACAATTATCATAATAATTATTATCATTATTGTTATCATAATTATATATTATATCACAGACACACATACATACATATCTCTCTCTCTCTCTCTCTCTCTCTCTCTCTGTATATATATATATATATATATATATATATATATATATATATATATATATATATATATATATATATATATATATATATATATATATATATATATACATACACACACACACATATTCATATCATATATATGTATGTATATGTATTCATATTTATATATTCCGCAAAACAATAAACAACCCCCCCCCCCCATCGTCCGCCTCCCCTGACACACCCACGACACCGCCAGCTTCCCTGACCCTCGGAGGAAGACCCCGGGCAGCCAAGGCCACAGTTCATGACCCGGCACTCGATGACCACCACCACCCTCCACCACCCCCACCCCACCCTCTCCACCGTCCACACCTCACACCCCACACCCTCCACCCCCTCCCTCCACCGTCCACCCGAACCCTCCACCCTCCGCCCCACACCCTCCGCCCCACACCCTCCATTCCCCACCCCCCACCCCCACCGTACACTCTCCACCTCCCACACCCTCCACCCTCCATCCCCACACCCCCACCCTCCGCCCCACCCCAGCGTCAGCGCCAGTGAATTCGGGAGTCGACTAGAACGGACACTCAGCTGCTACGGACAACTTACACAGACGGATGAGACGAGGTCGACACGCCCCCTCCCCTCTTCCCTTGTTCTCTCCCTGCCTTTCTTTTCTCTCTTTTCCTTTCTTCCGTGTTTGGTTTGTCTGTCTCCCTCCTTTCTCCCTCTGTTCTCTTCCTTCCTTTCCTTTCGTCTCCGTTCTCTCCCTTTTTCTCTCCTCTCTTTCCTCCTTTCTCCCTCTCTCCTCTTCCTTCCCTTCCTTTCGTCTCTGTCCTCTCCCTTTTCTCTCCTCTCTGTTCCTTTCTTTCGTGTCTGGTTTGTCTGTCTCCCTCCTTTCTCCCTCTTCCTTCCCTTCCTTTCGTCTCTGTCTTTCCTCTCTGTTTTGTCTCTACCTTCCTTTCTCCCCCTGTTCTCTTGCTTCCTTCCTTTCGTCTCATTCTCATTTGCTTTCTTTCCTCCCTGCTTTGTCTCTCCCCTCCTTTCTCCTCTCTCCTCTCCCTCTCCTTCTCCTTTTCTGTTCGTAGTGGTCTTATCCTTCCGTCTTATTTCATTTTCTCTCCTTCCTCTCATCCTCCTCTCTTCATCTATTTCCACTTTATTGTTCTTTTCCTTTCCCCATCTTTCCCATTCTATCCATCTGTTCCTCTTTGTCGTCTTTTCTGCTTCTCTTCGCCTTTGGCTTCTTTCCTTCCTCTCTTCATCTCCCGTCTTCCCTTCCTCTCTTTCTCTAACTCCTCTTTCTCCTAAGTGTTGTTATTATTATTATTATTATTGTTATTATTATTATTGTTGTTGATATTATCATTATCATTATCATTATCATTATTATTATTATTGTTATTATTATCATTATTACTATTGTCATTATTATGACTATTGTTATTATTATGACTATTGTTATTATTATTATTATAATTATTATTGATATCATTATTATTATTATTATTATTATTTTTCTTTTCTTTGCTTCTTTACCCTCTTAGTCTTTTCTCCTTTACTTCTTAGTTTGCTTTTCCTGCCCTCTTTCCTTCTCTTACTCTCCATCCCCTTCCTTCCATTTCTTCCTCTATCTCCCCTTATCTCTGCTCTTCCTCTCTATCTTCCATATCTCCCTTCCTCCAACTTTCCCACATCCCTCTCCTTCTCCTCCTTTTCCTCCCTCTTCTTCCACTCCCCCCTCTCCCTCCTTCTCTTCCTCTCCGTCCTCTTTCTTCTCCTCTTCCTCTACCTCCCTTTCGACTACTTTCCCTCTCTCCTCCTCTACCTTCCCTCCCTCCTCTTATTCCTCCTTCACTCCGTCCTTCATTTCCTCTACCTCTCCTTCCTCATCCTCTTAGACTGTCTCACCTCCCTCCTCCTCTTTCTCTTCGTCCCTTTCCCTCCCTTCTTCCTCTTCGTTCACTCCCTCCCTCCTTCTCCTCCTCCTTCTCTGCTTCCTTCTACTTCTCCTCCTCCCCCTCCTCCTCTTCCTTCTACTTCTTCTCCTCCTCTGTTTCCTCTTTCTCCCTTTCCTCCTCCTCCTCCTCTTCCTCCTCCTCCTCCTCTTCCTCTTCCCCTTCCTCAGTTTCCTCTTCCTACTTTTCCTCCTCCTCCTCCTCCTCCTCTTCCTCATTCCCCCCCGGGAACACACACAACAAAGGCATCCCACTGAGCAAGACAAGGAAGCGGACATAGGCTTCGGAGAGTGGGCAAGGGACGCCGCTGAACCCCCCCCCCACCCCCACCCCCGAAAACCCCTCTGGACACGCCCCCCACCCCCCGAAAACCCCTCTGGACACCCCCCCCCTCCTGTAAACCCTCCTTGTTGTTAATTGTTATGCTCTTGAGGAACCCGCGGGAGGTGCTGCTGACGGTGGGGATTGGGGGGTTGGGGTTGGGGGGCTGTTGAGGGGGGGGAGAGGAGGGGGTTGATGTGGAGGGGGGGAGAGGAGGGGGTTGATGTGGAGGGGGGGTGGTGCTGCTGACGGTGGGGGGGATGGAGGCCGTTGTGGGGGGGAGGGGGTTGATGAGGGGGGGGGTTTGTTGAGGAGGGGGGGATGGGGGTTGTTGAAGTGGGAGGGGGGAGGGGGTTGTTGAGGAGGGGGGGGGAGGGGGTTGTTGAGGAGGGGGAGGAGGGGGTTGTTGAGGAGGGGGGGATGGGGGCTGTTGAGGAGGGGGAGGAGGGGGTTGATGTGGGGGGGGGGATGGGGGTTGTTGAAGTGGGAGGGGGATGTTGAAGGGGGGGAGGGGGGGAGAAGAAAGATGAAGAGGAGGGAGAAGAAGAAGAGGAAGAAGAAGATAAAGACGAAAAGAAGGACGAAGGAGAAGAAAAACAAAAACAAAAGGAGGAAGAAAAACAAGAGGAAGAAGAAAGAAAGAAAGAAAAAAGAAGAAAAAGGGAAAGAACAAAACGAAGAGAAGAGGAAATAAAATGGACAAAATGAACTAAGCCATCGACAGGATTGGCCCATGCTCCCCCCCCCTCCTCCCCTCCCCTCCCCTCTCCCTCCTCCCTCCTCCCTTCCTTCCCCTTCCCTCTCCCTCCTCCCTCCCTCCCCCTTCCCCTCTCCCTCCCCACGCTCCCCCTCCCCCTCCCCCTCACCCCCCCTCCCACGACATGAACAAAAGAACAAACACACCGACAAGTCCTTGCGAATCTCATTACGTGTCGGTGGGTTTGCGAAACTTAATGGTTCGGGGTCATTTCGCGAAGGAAAGCGACCCGCCGAGCCTCATTCTGAACGATTCGAGTGTTGTTCATGTTGGTGTTGTTCATCATGGTGTTGTTGTTCATGTTGGTGTTGTTGTTGAATCTTCTGTTGTTCATGTTGGTGTTGTTCATGTTGGTGTTGTTCATGTTATTATTGTTGATGTTGCCTTAAATATTGTTGTTGTTGGTAATATTACTGTTGTTTTTCAAGTTGTTTTTGTGTTGTTATTGTTGTTGTTGTTGTCGTTGTTGATGTTGTTGTAAATGTT
>NC_091566.1:36872750-36877750 GCF_042767895.1 Penaeus vannamei | reverse complement strand
TAAACAACAACAATAAAAAGATGAAACAGAAAAAAAGATCCAATGAGTTAGATAGATTGATAGATAGAGAGATTGATAGAAATTTATGATAGATAGATAGATATATGAGAGAGAGAGAGAGAGAGAGAGAGAGAGAGAGAGAGAGAGAGAGACAGACAGAGAGAGAGAGAGAGAGAGAGAGAGAGAGAGAGAGAGAGAGAGAGAGAGAGAGAGAGAGAGAGAGAGAGAGAGAGAGCGAGAGCGAGAGAGAGAGAAAGATAGAGAGAACGAGAGAGAGAGCGAGAAGAAGAAAGAGAAAGAGAAATGAGAATCAGACGACGATGATGACGACTCCGATGACGATGATGACAATGACGACTCCGACTCCGACTCCGACTCCGACTCCGACTCCGCCCATCCTTCTTCGTGATGAGGCGTCGCTTGTGCCTTGACAATGGCACGGGCGGCGGAGATGGATGCGCCCGCGACAGACCTCATTATTTTGTCCTTTTGTTGTTCCAGAAGATTCTATGGGATCGCTTCAGAGGGGAGATGGAGAGAGCGAGGGGTGAGGGGAAGGTGGGGTGGGGGGAGGGTTAGGGAAGGGGAGGGGGGTTAGGGTTAGGGAGGGAGGGTTATGGAGGGTTAGGGTTAGGGAGGGGAGGGGGTTAGGGAAGGGAGGGGTTAGGGGTAGGGAGGGAGGGTTGGGGAGGGAGGAGGGTTAGGGAGGGTTAGGGTTAGGGAGGGAGGGGTTAGGGAGGGGTAGGGTTAGGGGTTGGGAGGGAGGGTTGGGGAGGGAGGGTTAGGGAGGGTTGGGGAGGGAGGGTGGGGAGGGATGAGGGGAAGGGGGAGGGTTAGGGGATAAGAAGGAGGAAGAATGGATAGGGGGGGATGGATGGTGGATGAGGGAGGAGGGAGGAAGGGAGGGTTGGGAGGGGAGGGAGGTGGAGGAGGTTAGGGAGGGTTAGGGAAGGAGGAATAGGAGGAAAGGTAGGGAGGTAGGGAAATAAGGAGGAAGAAGGAAACAGGGAGGGACAGGGGAGGGATGTAGGGAGGAAATGAGGAAGTAGGGGAGGGCAGGAAAAGACGGAGGGGGGAGGCAGAGATGAGAGGATAAAGGGAGCGAGGAAAGATGAAGGGGAAGGAAGGAGATAGAGGAGGAGGGATAGGGGATAGGGGAGTAAGGAGGGGCAGGTAGGTAGGGTAGGGAGCTTGGGGGCTAGGGGGGCCCAGGGGATAGGGCTTTTCAACTGGTAAACAAATCTTTCGGAAAAAATAGAGATATTATTAATTATCTTTTCGGAAGGAGGGGGAGGGAGGGGGAGGGAGAGAAGGAGGGGAGGAATAAAGGAGGAAGAAGAAGAGGAAATACTGGGGGAACAGTAGTAGAAGGAGGAACAGGAGGAAGAGGAGAAAAAAGAAGAAAAGGAGGAGTAGGAGAGGCTGAAATAGGAGGAAGAAGAGGGAAGAATAAGAATAAGAATAAGAATAAGAATAAAGAGGATGAGGATAAGGAATAGGAGGACGAGCAGGAGCAGCGATCGGAGGATGAGGAGGATGAGGAGTAGATTAGAAGGAGGAGGAGGAGGAGGAGGAGGAGGGAGGAAGGAGGAGGAGGAGGAGGAAGAGGAGGAGGGAGGAGGAGGAGGAGGAGGAGGAGGAGGAGGAGGAGGAGGAGGAGGAGGAATAGGATAGGGAGTAGGGGGAGGAGGAGGAGGAGAAGGAGGAGGTGGAAGCGGAGAAAGAGGAGTAGACAGGCATAGAAAATAAGGACGAAGAGGAAGAGGAGAAGGTCGAAGGAAGAACTGAGAGGAAAAGAATGAAGATGAAGTTATCATTAAGAAGAGGATAATGAAAAAAATAGATCAGACAAACAAACAAACAAACAAACAAACAAAACAAACAGACACACAAACAAACAGACTCACAAACAAACAGACAAACACAAACAAACAGACAAACAAACAAACAAACAAGTAAACAAACAAACAAACAAACAGACACACAAACAAACAGACAAACAAACAAGTAAACAAACACACACACAAAACAAACAAACAGACTCACAAACAAACACACACACAAACAGACACACAAACAAACAAACAAACAAGAAAAATGAATAGATGGGCACGAGGGGTATAAAGAGTTTTAAAGGGACGGCAAAAATGACGTTATTAAGAATAGTTCATGATTTGTCATTTACTTATAAGGAAAAGATAAGGACTCTGTGGATGAGGACAATTTGTTCCCTTATGCTGGGCCAAATTCCTCGCCCAGATAATTCTCTCTTTTGTCTTCCTTGTTGTTTATTTCCTTTCGTTTATTACATATTCTTTTTTTATTCCTTTGTTTATTATTTTTTTCTGTATTTTTTATATGTGATTTTATATGATTTTTGATAGTTATTTTTCAATGTATTTTTGTATTTTCCATCTCTTTGATTTTTTGTGCTTTCTCCTGCTCCTTTTATTCTTCCTGTCTCTTCTCCGCTTCCTCTTCCTCCTTTTCCTCCTCCTCCTCTTCCTCCATTTCCAACCTCCTCCTCCTCCTTCTCCTCTTTTCATCTCTTTTACTTCCTGCACCTCGTCCTCTTCCTCCTCATCTTTCTCCTTTTACCTCCCCTTCCTCCTCCTGCTCTTACTCCTTTCTCCTAACTCCTCTTTCTCTAACTCCTCTTCCTCCTAACTCCCTCTTCCTACTCTTTCTCATTTTCCTCCTTTCCTCCTCCTCCTCTTCCTCCTTTCTCCTCCCCACCCTCTTCCTCCTTCGCCTTAAACTTTATAAGAAGGTCAAAGATACACCTCCCTCCTCCCCCCCCACCCACCCGCCCCCATTTCGTCCAACCTGTAATTAAAAAGTTATCGGCGTTTCACCCTTCCCTCTTTGACCACACTTTCACTCTCCTCTTCCTTCTCGCCCTTTCTCCTTCTCTCCCTTCTTCCTATTCTGTTTTTCTCATTTCCTTCCGTCCTCCTTTCTCCTTCTCTCCCTTCTTCCTATTATGTTTTTCTCATCTCCTTCCGTCCTCCTTTCTCCTTCTCTCCATTCTTCCTATAATGTTTTTCTCATCTCCTTCCTTCCTCCTTTCTCCTTCTCTCCCTTCTTCCTATTCTGTTTTTCTCATCTCCGTCCTTCCTCCTTTCTCCTTCTCTTCCTTCTTCCTATTCTGTTTTTCTCATCTCCTTCCGTCCTCCTTTCTCCTTCTCTCCATTCTTCCTATAATGTTTTTCTCATCTCCTTCCTTCCTCCTTCTCTTCCTTCTTTCTATTCTAATTTTCTCATCTTCCTTCCTCCTTTCTCCTTTCCTTACTACTGGAAATATTCTTCTTCTCGATCCATCCTGTTCTCTTTCAGTTTCCTCTTCCTCCTTCCCTTTCTTATCCCTCCTTTTTCCGTTCTCCTTCTCTTTCTTCCTCCTCTCCTTCTTTCACTCTTCCCTTTCATCGTTTTCTTCCTTTATCTTACAAGAAAAAGAAAATTTCGAAGTGGATATCTTTACTGAAATGCTTTATTTTTTCTTCCATCCATTGTTTGTATTTTGTTTTTCTTTGTTCCCTCTTTTCCATTTTGTCCTCTCGTGTTCTTCCTTGCTTTATCCCCAGTTGCTGAATCTTTATTATTTTCTTTGTTCGTTTCTTCTCTGTCCTTCTCCTTATTTGTTTCCTCTTTCCCACTTACGTAGCTGAGTCCTTATTATTCTCTTTGTTTCTTTCTTCCCTGTCTTTCTCTTCATTTTCCCCCTTTTTTCTCATAAATCTTTTCTTTGATTCCTTTTCCTCCTCCTGGAATTCTTTAAGAATATTTCCCTTCTCTCACCTCCCTTTTCTCTCTCTCTGTCCCTCTCTCATTCTCATTCGCTCTCTCTCTCTCATTCTCTCCCTTTCTCTCTCTCTCTCTCTCTCATTCTAATTCTCTCTCTGTCTCTGTCTCATTCTCATTCTCTCTCTCTCTCTCATTCTCATTTTCTCCCTTTCTCTCACTCATTCTCATTCTCTCCCTTTCTCTCTCTATCTCTCTCCCTCTCCCAGCACATGCTGCCATAGCTCCCGTCCACGGCTCCTGTGATATCATATTCTCCTTACTCTCCTTTCCTCCTTCGTGCATCGTTCCTCCTATCTTCCTCCTTCCCCACTTCCCCTTTCGCCCTTTAAAACCCTTCCTCTTTAGTCAAAACTTCTCCTTTCCCCCTTCCCCTTTTTCTTTCCCTTCTTCCCCTTCTTTCCCCTTTTTCTCGTCCTCCCTTTTTTCCCTTTCTTCGCCCTTCTTCCTTTCCTTCTCTCCCTTCTTCCCATTCTAATTTTCTTATCTCCTCTTCTTTAGTCCTTCCTCCTTCTCTTCTCTTCTTTTTCCCCTTCTTCTGCCCCTTTCCCTTTCTTTTCCCTTCGTCTTCACTTTCCGTTCTCCCCCCTCGCCCCTTTCTCCTTCTTATATTTCGTCTTTCTCCTTTTCCCCTTCTCTCCCCTCTTCCCGTTCTAATTTCTCATCTCCTTCCTTCCCCCTTTCTCCTATTCGAAATCTTCTTGACCCATCTTGTTCTTCAGTTCCATCTTCCTCTTTCACTTTCTTATTCCTCCTTTTTACGTTCTCCTTCTCTTTCTTCCTCCTCTCCTTCTTTCATTCTTCCTTCCTCTTTCCCTCTCCCCCCTTCTCCCCTTCTCCTTCCTCCTTCTTCCTTCCCTCTCCCCATCTTCTCTTCCCTTTTTTTCTCCCCTCCTCCTTCCTCCTTCCTCCCCCTCTCCTTCCTCCATCCCTCTTCCCTCTCCCCCTCCTCCTTCCTCCTTCCTCTTTCCCTCTCCCTCCTCCTTCCTCCATCTCCTTCCCCCATCTCCTCCTCCTTCCTCCATCCTCTTCCCTCTCCCCCTTCTCCCTTTCCTCCATCTCCCTCTCCTCCTTCCTCCTTCCTCATCCCCCTTCTTCTTCCCTTCCTCCTTCCCTCTCCCCCTCCTCCTTCCTCCTTCCTCCATCCCTCTTCCCTCTCCCCCTTCTCCTTCCTCCTTCCTCCTCCTTCCTCCTTCCTC
>NC_091566.1:36850250-36857750 GCF_042767895.1 Penaeus vannamei | reverse complement strand
ACACCCACTCCAGCTCCCCTTCCTGGCCCTGGCACCACTTCTCACGTGGCACTCTCTCTCTGGCACTGTCTTGTATCTCGTCTCTGCTCCCTTCTCGCGTTCTTCCTGTTTTATTTTGTTTTTCTTTTTCTTTTAATTTCTTTTGTGTTACTCCTGTTCTATTTTATTTTTATTTTTCTTTAATTTGTCTTGCGTTCCTCCTGTTTTATTTTGTTTTTGTTTTTCTTTTAATTTCTCTTGTGTTTCTCCTGTTTTATTTTGTTTTTGTTTTTCATTTAATTCCTCTTACGTTCCTCCTATTTCATTTTATTTCTATTTTTCTTTTAATTTCTTTTGTGTTCCTCCTATTTTGTTTTGTTTATATTTTTCCTTTAATTCCTTTCGCTTTCCTCCTATTTTTTTTTATATTTTTCCCTTAAATCCTCTTACGTTCCTCCTATTTTTTATTTTTCGTTTAATTCCTCTTACGTTCCTCCTATTCTATTTTGGTTTTGTTTTTCGTCTTTTTTCTTAATTCCTTTTTTTTCCATATTTCTCTTCCTTCCCCTCAACCATTACCCATCCACAAAAAAATCTCCTTAGCTCCCTATCCTATTTTCCGCCTCATAACTCCTTCCCTCCCTTCCTCCTCCTTCCTCCCTCCCTCCCTTCCTCCTCCTTCCTCCCCTCCCTCCCTTCCTCCTCCTTCCTCCCCTCCCTCCCTTCCACCTTCCTCCCCTCCCTCCCTTTCCTCCTCCTTCCTCTCCTCCCTCCCTTCCACTCCTCCTTCCCTCCCCTCCCTCCCTTCCTCCTCCTTCCTCCCCTCCCTCCCTCCCTCCTCCTCCTTCCTCCCCCCCCTCCCTTCCTCCTCCTTCACCTCCCCCTCCCTCTCCCTTCACTCCTCCTTCCTCCCTCCCCTCCCTTCCTCCTCCTTCCCTCCCCCTCCCTCCCCCTTCCTCCTCCTTCCCCTCTCCCTCCCTCCCACTTCTCTCCCTCCTTTCTCCTCCTTCCTCCCCCCTCCCTCCGCTTCCTCCTCCAACTTCCTCCCCTCCCTCCGCTTCCTCCTCCTTCCGCCCCTCCTCTCCCTTCCTTCCTCCTCCTTCCTCCCCTCCCTCCCACTTCCTCCTCCTTCACTCCCCTCCATCCCCCTCCTCTTCCTCCTTCCTCCCCTCCCTCCCTTCCCATCCCTCCTTCCTCCCTCCCCCTCCCTCCCTTCCCTCCTCCTTCCCTCCCTCCCTCCCCTCTCCTCCCCTTTCCCTCCCCTCTCCTTTCCCCTTCCTCCTCCTTCCTCCCTTCCTCCTCCTTCCTCCCCCTCCCTCCCTCTTCCCCCTCTACTGGCTCCCATCTCATCGCTCCCTCAGACCTCCCATCTCTACCTTCATTCTCCCCTCTTTCTCACTTCCTATATCTATTTCATTTCTCCATTTTCCTCTTCTCCACTTTCACTCTACCCTCCTTTTCCTTTTTTTCTCCTGTTCCTTCTTCCCACATTTATTTCTCTGCTTTCCCTCTCCCACTTTTCTCTGCACCCCTACCTTTCTTAAGCTCCTTTCTCTCGCTTTCTCTACCATTCCCTCTCTAATCGTTTTCTCTACTTCCCTTTCTACCCTTTGCTCCCCTGCCCTCTCTCACTCTCTCTACCCTTCCCTTTCTATCCTCTTTCTCCTTTCCCCTCTCTTCTCTACCCTTTTTTTCTATCCTTCCCCCTCTACCTCTTTCTCCACTCCCCTCTCTCACGCTCTCTATCCTTTTTTCTACTCCTTTCTCTCTACTCTCTTCCTGCTCTCCCCTCTCTCACTCCCACTACGCCCTCCTCTCTACCCTTTTTCTCTACTCTATTTTTTTTCTTTATTCTCTTTCTCCCCTCCCCTCTGTTTCTCTACCCTCCCCTCTCTATCCCTTTTCTATCCCTACCTCTCTCTTTCCCTCTTTCTCCCTCCTCTCTGTTTTCTCTATCCTCCCTTCTCTATCCCTTTTCTGCATCTCTACCCTCTCTACCCTCTTTCTTACACCCTCACCTCTCTCTCCCACTCCCCACTAACCCCCTCTCCCTCCTGCTCTACTCTTTTGTCTCTACTTTATCTTTTTTCTTTATTTTCTTTCTCCATTCCCCTCTCTATCCCTTTTCTATCCTACTCTCTCTACCCTCTATCTCCCGTCCCCTCTCTCACTCCCACTACCCGCCTCCCCTCTCCGCTCTACTCTTTTTCTCCCCTTCCCTCTCTTTCCCCTCCCTTCTCCCCTCATACGAAGCTGGGCGAGGTCATCTGTCAGCGGAGGGGTCGATTTTCCCCTCGTAAAGACGAAGCCTCGGATGTGGTCAGCCGGAGGAGGTAGAGGAGAGGGGAGGGAAGGAGAGGGGAGAGGGGAGGGAGGAGAGGGGAGAGGGGATGGGAGGGGAGGGGAGAGTGGAGAAGGGAGGAGAGGGGAGAGGGGTGAGGGGAGAAGGGAGAGGGAAGGGGAGAGGGGAGAAGAGAAGGGTGGAGATTCTCTCAAGGGGACGTTGTGGCTTCTTGTAGGAAGTGAGGAGGTTGCAGCATGAGAGTGGGAGAAAATGGAGAGAGAGAGAGAGAGAGAAAGAGAGAGAGAGAGAGAGATGAGAGAGAGAGAGAGAGAGAGAGAGAGAGAGAGAGAGAGAGAGATAGATAGAGAGAGAGGAGAGAGAGAGAGAGAGAAGAGAGAGAGAAGAAGAGAGAGAGAGAGAGAGAGAGAGAGAGGAGGGAGAGAGGGAGAGAGAGAGAGAGAGAGTGAGAGAAAGAGAGAGAGAGAGAGAGAGAGAGAGAGAGAGAGACAGAGACAGAGACAGAGAAACAGAGAGACAGAGAGACAAACAGACAGAACGACAGCCAGAAAGACAGAGACAGACAGAAAGAGAGAACGAGGAAGAGAGAGAGAGAGAGAGAGAGAGAGCAAGAGCAAGAGAGAGAGCAAGAATAATGACACTCATAATAACAATGTCCCTTTAACAGCCAGGCTTACGGATTTTCACAAAGCATCGTTCACCTTCTCGATTTTCAAAATATTATCCATATTTCATAATGCAAGACAAGAACATCCGTTTGGATATACTAATTTAATGATAATTATGATGTTGATTATGTTAATTGAGGTGTAATGGTGATGGGATGGTGATGGTAATAGAAATGGTGATAATTAGAATGATAATCATAACAGTGATAATGGTTATGATGTTGGTAATAATGAAAATAAATTGTGAATAATTGTAATAATGAAAATAAATAAAATAGTGATAATAGTGGTAGAAAAACGTACAATGCACAAATTAGATTTATTGAAATAAGTGAGACATTTTCGGAATCCTCCTGGAATCCATCTTCGAGTTGATAATGATTATAACAATAACAATAATAATAACAATAACGACGTTAACAATTATGAGGATCGTTAAGAAGCTCCAACCACGATGAACACGAATAAAGATAATCATTCAATACAATACAATAAATCTCTCTCTCTTTGTGATCATAAACGCAGCAAAAAAAGCATAAATACAAACATAAACAAACAAACAAGCATTATATAAACATAAACAAGCGAAGAAAGCATTATACAAGGATAAACAAACAAACAAGCA
The DNA here is from genome assembly GCF_042767895.1 of Penaeus vannamei. Taxonomy (NCBI): domain Eukaryota; kingdom Metazoa; phylum Arthropoda; class Malacostraca; order Decapoda; family Penaeidae; genus Penaeus; species Penaeus vannamei. The sequence continues at coordinate 36,854,176 of NC_091566.1, read as the reverse complement.
TTATACAAACATAAACAAGCAAAGAAAGCATAAATACAAACATAAACAAACAAACAAGCATTATACAAACATAAACAAACAAAGGAAGCATAAATACAAACATAAACAAACAAACAAGCATTATACAAACATAAACAAGCGAAGAAAGCATTATACAAGGATAAACAAACAAACAAGCATTATACAAACATAAACAAGCAAAGAAAGCATTATACAAACATAAACAAGCAAAGAAAGCATAAATACAAACATAAACAAAAAACGAAACTAAAGCATTATACAAACATAAACAAGCAAAGAAAGCATAAAAATACACAAACATAAACAAACAGACAAGCATTATACAAACATAAACAAGCGAAGAAAGCATTATACAAGGATAAACAAACAAACAAGCATTATACAAACATAAACAAGCAAAGAAAGCATAAATACAAACATAAACAAACAAACAAGCATTATACAAACATAAACAAGCAAAGAAAGCATAAATACAAACATAAACAAACAAACAAGCATTATATAAACATAAACAAGCAAAGAAAGCATTATACAAGGATAAACAAACAAACAAGCATTATACAAACATAAACAAACAAACAAGCATAATACAATAAATAAGGACAGTATAAATAATAAACAATAAACATATAAATAAATAATAAATAGATAAATTTATAAATAATAAATAATAAACAAGCACAATACATAACGTGAAAAATATCACCCCTTTAAATCCAGGATTATATATCGGAGCCTCCTAATCTGCACAGTAGCCCGATTTCCTACCATAACCTCCCTATTTCGATATGCAAAATTGTAGCACGTTGATCCTCTACACGAATCAGGAACCTCCGATACCCACAACATGCCATAGAGGTCAGGTGTCATAGTCTCAACACAGAGAAACCAGTCCCAGTGTAAATAGGGGATTTTGAGCGTGTGCGTGAGTGCCGCTGGTCTCTCGCTGAGGGAACGCTGAACAATCGGATTTCTGATTTGTGAACGTTGGGGAAATCGGCCAAGTAGGAATTTATGGCGGCTATTAATTTTTAGCTTTTCTGGTCGCACTGTATTCATGGGGCGGAGCGGTGCATGGGTCTTGTTATTTTTCTTTCTTTCTCTCTATTTATCATTCTCTTTCTCTTTCTATATTTTTCTTTCTTTCTCTCCCTCTCTCTGTTTATCTTTCTCTATATGTAGATAGTAATTTTTTATTCCTTTTTGTCTTCTCTTCTTGTGCTATTCGTTTTCTTTATTTCTTTATTCCTCTCGCTATATATATGCTTTATATCCCCCTATCTATCGTCTATTTTTGTTCTCTCTCTTCATATATCCCTCCCTATCTCCCATCTCATTCACCTTCTTTCTCTTTCGCTCTCTCTCTCTCTCTCTCTATTTCCCCCTTTAAACAATGTCATTTCAATTATTTCCTGCAAAGATTACAAACGAAAAATATGATAATAAAAAAGAAAAAATATATCAATAATAATAATAATGATAATGATAATAATAATAATAATAATAACAATAATAATAATAATAATAATAATAATAATAATAATGATAATAATAATAATAATGATAATAAGTTGAAGTTACCGAAGGCTTGAACGCTTGAACGGATATTAAGAGAACGTAATTTACCAGACGAACAAACCTTTAAGACTGACAATGATCCATGCAACGGAGCATTCAGGGCTATGCAACGTAGCAAGGGAGCACAGTCGAATGCGCGCAATGCCCTCCCGACCAGGCATTAAAGTATGAGCCTGTAGCACACTGGCATAATTAAACAGAAGCCGAACTAGCATCAGATTATGAATAAACATCGTGTAGGTCGGGACAGCTGGGACCGGAAAATGGTTCGGATGCTGGGGGGATGTAGAGGTGACGGTGAAGACGCGGTGGCTACGGTGAGGTTGCGGTGGTGGATGTTGGGCCTGCGGAGGGACTACGTTGAGAATACAGTGACTGCAGTGATCATAGAGGGAGTATGGTGAGAATACATTGACTACAGTGATAGTAGAGTATGGTGAAAATACAGTGATCATAGAGGGAGTATGGTGAGAATACAGTGACTGCAGTGATCATAGAGGGAGTATGGTGAGAATACATTGACTACAGTGATAGTAGAGTATGGTGAAAATACAGTGATCATAGAGGGAGTATGGTGAGAATACAGTGACTGCAGTGATCATAGAGGGAGTATGGTGAGAATACAGTGACTGCAGTGATCATAGAGGGAGTACGGTGAAAATACAGTGACTACAGTGATCATGGAGAGACTACATTGAGAATACAGTGACTGCAGTGATCATAGAGGGAGTATGGTGAAAATACAGTGACTGCAGTGATCATAGAGGGAGCATGGTGAGAATACAGTGACTGCAGTGATCATAGAGGGAGTATGGTGAAAATACAGTGACTGCAGTGATCATAGAGGGAGTATGGTGAGAATACAGTGACTGCAGTGATAGTAGAGTACGGTGAAAATACAGTGACAACAGTTAGAATACAGAGGCAACAACGAGGATACAGAAACAGCAGTGAGAATGCAGGAATTATGGTGAGAATACAGTGACTACAGTGATAATACAGAGACAACAGTGGGAATATATAGAGATATCTCTATATAGATATAGAGATTAGTAGATCAACAAAGAGAAAGATAGATGTATAGACAGAGAGCTACTGTGCTATTTTTTATAGGCAGAATGCATCCCCTCTAGATAGGTAGATAGATAGATAGAATGATAAATAGATAGATAGAGAGATAGAAAGATTGATGGAAAGACAGATAGGCAGACTGATAGACAGATAGATAGAGAAATAGATAAATAGACAGATGAATAGACAAGTAAACAGATAAAGAGACAGACGGATAAATGATCTAATAAATAAATAGATAAATAAAAAATGAACAAAGCTAAGTGAAATAATTCTCCAAAAATTTTGACTGATACATAGATACGTGACTTTTAGACAAACACCTTGTCAAATAATTACAATATACAATCTTTTCCTTAAACAAAACGATAGATAAAACGAAGAAATAAAATTGAAAAAAAGAATCACAATAAATGAAATAAAAATCCCGATCAGTCCACCAAAGCCCAATTTCTTTTCATTTTTTCATTTTTTTTTTTGCATCGACTTCAAAAAACACGAAACAATGGCTGCCGCAGGAGGTCGTCGAGCCAGTGAGCGACGAGTGGCGCCGAAGACTTTTTTCTTTTCGTTCTATTTTCGTCGCCAGAGTGATCTTTTTTTAAATGTTTCATCAGGGAAGAGACAGAATAACGAATAAGGATGATTATTTTCACAAATTCAATGTGCAGCATAAACTGGATCAACTTCTATAACTTCTATATACTATAACGAAACGTGTCGAGACGTATGACACTGTATATATATATATATATATATATATATATATATATATATATATATATATATATATATATATATATATATATATACACACACACACACACACACACACACACACACACACACACACACACACACACACACACATATATATATATATATATATATATATATATATATATATATATATATATATATATATATATATATATATATATATATATATATATATATATGTATATATTTATTTATTTATTTATTTATTTATCTATTCACTGTGAAGTGTGTATATAACTAGGATATGTAATTATGAGTATGACACACAGAATATAAATTCCAACACAGCACTGTTTTGAAACGCACCGAATATAACTTTAATACTCCATTTACACAACACGAATTGTAAACCATATAACTACACTAACAACTCTAACTATATTACAACATCCAATCCAACTAGGAATACAACTATATGACAACGAACTAAAACTACAATACGTAAACTACAATATATATTTTTTTCCGAAACGCAC
>NC_091566.1:36830250-36832750 GCF_042767895.1 Penaeus vannamei | reverse complement strand
GATTTTTAACGATCTCGAATTTTGCTTCTTAACTCGATCTCTCTCAGATCTTTAAAACCGAAAGATTTTTAACGATCTCGAATTTTGCTTCTGAACTCGATCTCTCTCAGATCTTTAAAACCGAAAGATTTTTAACGATCTCGAATTTTGCTTCTGAACTCGATCTCTCTCAGATCTTTAAAACCGAAAGATTTTTAACGATCTCGAATTTTGCTTCTTAACTCGATCTCTCTCAGATCTTTAAAACCGAAAGATTTTTAACGATCTCGAATTTTGCTTCTTAACTCGATCTCTCTCAGATCTTTAAACCGAAAGATTTTTAACGATCTCGAATTTTGCTTCTTAACTCGATCTCTCTCAGATCTTTAAAACCGAAAGATTTTTAACGATCTCGAATTTTGCTTCTGAACTCGATCTCTCTCAGATCTTTAAAACCGAAAGATTTTTAACGATCTCGAATTTTGCTTCTTAACTCGATCTCTCTCAGATCTTTAAAACCGAAAGATTTTTAACGATCTCGAATTTTGCTTCTTAACTCGATCTCTCTCAGATCTTTAAAACCGAAAGATTTTTAACGATCTCGAATTTTGCTTCTGAACTCGATCTCTCTCAGATCTTTAAAACCGAAAGATTTTTAACGATCTCGAATTTTGCTTCTTAACTCGATCTCTCTCAGATCTTTAAAACCGAAAGATTTTTAACGATCTCGAATTTTGCTTCTTAACTCGATCTCTCTCAGATCTTTAAAACCGAAAGATTTTTAACGATCTCGAATTTTGCTTCTGAACTCGATCTCTCTCAGATCTTTAAAAGCGAAAGATTTTTAACGATCTCGAATTTTGCTTCTTAACTCGATCTCTCTCAGATCTTTAAAAGCGAAAGATTTTTAACGATCTCGAATTTTGCTTCTGAACTCGATCTCTCTCAGATCTTTAAAAGCGAAAGATTTTTAACGATCTCGAATTTTGCTTCTTAACTCGATCTCTCTCAGATCTTTAAAACCGAAAGATTTTTAACGATCTCGAATTTTGCTTCTGAACTCGATCTCTCTCAGATCTTTAAAAGCGAAAGATTTTTAACGATCTCGAATTTTGCTTCTTAACTCGATCTCTCTCAGATCTTTAAAACCGAAAGATTTTTAACGATCTCGAATTTTGCTTCTTAACTCGATCTCTCTCAGATCTTTAAAACCGAAAGATTTTTAACGATCTCGAATTTTGCTTCTTAACTCGATCTCTCTCAGATCTTTAAAACCGAAAGATTTTTAACGATCTCGAATTTTGCTTCTGAACTCGATCTCTCTCAGATCTTTAAAAGCGAAAGATTTTTAACGATCTCGAATTTTGCTTCTTAACTCGATCTCTCTCAGATCTTTAAAACCGAAAGATTTTTAACGATCTCGAATTTTGCTTCTTAACTCGATCTCTCTCAGATCTTTAAAACCGAAAGATTTTTAACGATCTCGAATTTTGCTTCTTAACTCGATCTCTCTCAGATCTTTAAAAGCGAAAGATTTTTAACGATCTCGAATTTTGCTTCTTAACTCGATCTCTCTCAGATCTTTAAAAGCGAAAGATTTTTAACGATCTCGAATTTTGCTTCTTAACTCGATCTCTCTCAGATCTTTAAAAGCGAAAGATTTTTAACGATCTCGAATTTTGCTTCTGAACTCGATCTCTCTCAGATCTTTAAAACCGAAAGATTTTTAACGATCTCGAATTTTGCTTCTGAACTCGATCTCTCTCAGATCTTTAAAAGCGAAAGATTTTTAACGATCTCGAATTTTGCTTCTTAACTCGATCTCTCTCAGATCTTTAAAAGCGAAAGATTTTTAACGATCTCGAATTTTGCTTCTTAACTCGATCTCTCTCAGATCTTTAAAACCGAAAGATTTTTAACGATCTCGAATTTTGCTTCTGAACTCGATCTCTCTCAGATCTTTAAAACCGAAAGATTTTTAACGATCTCGAATTTTGCTTCTGAACTCGATCTCTCTCAGATCTTTAAAACCGAAAGATTTTTAACGATCTCGAATTTTGCTTCTTAACTCGATCTCTCTCAGATCTTTAAAACCGAAAGATTTTTAACGATCTCGAATTTTGCTTCTTAACTCGATCTCTCTCAGATCTTTAAAACCGAAAGATTTTTAACGATCTCGAATTTTGCTTCTTAACTCGATCTCTCTCAGATCTTTAAAACCGAAAGATTTTTAACGATCTCGAATTTTGCTTCTGAACTCGATCTCTCTCAGATCTTTAAAACCGAAAGATTTTTAACGATCTCGAATTTTGCTTCTTAACTCGATCTCTCTCAGATCTTTAAAACCGAAAGATTTTTAACGATCTCGAATTTTGCTTCTTAACTCGATCTCTCTCAGATCTTTAAAACCGAAAGATTTTTAACGATCTCGAATTTTGCTTCTGAACTCGATCTCTCTCAGATCTTTAAAAGCGAAAGATTTTTAACGATCTCGAATTTTGCTTCTTAACTCGATCTCTCT